>NC_141074.1:18484223-18984223 GCF_041138505.1 Cibotium barometz
TGCATGTAGATATGGATGTATAGATGTGAATGGAAATGTGGATGTGGATGTATGTATGTATGTGGATGTGGATGTATGAATGAGGACGTGATAATGAATGTATGCATGTGGATGTGGATATGGATGTGTATGTATGAATGCGGATATGGATGTGGATATGGATGTGTATGTATGAATGTGGATATGGGATGTGGATGTATAAATGAGGATGTGAAAATGGAGATAAGCATGTAGATGTGGATGTATGGATGTGAATGTGGATGTGGATGTGGATGTATGGATGTGGATATGGATGTGAATATATGATATGTGACGTGAAGGAATCTGAAGTGAAGAGATGGAAAATGATGTGATTGGATGAGTACACATATAAATGAAATGTGGAATAAGTAATGTGGATTGTATGAGGGATAATGTGGAAAAATGAGAGTTAACATAGAAATTGTATTTATAAACTGTTTGTAAATGCTGTTTGTAAATGGCTGTTTTATGTCAAGAATGCTGGGAAAGCATTTTGACCGTCTTGTGATTAAGGTCGTGGAGACCTAACTGATAAAGTTGCAACTGCTGACGGAGAGTCAATGGAGGACGTCTCACGTAGCAAGGTCGGCCGAGGTCTTGACCAGCCTCGGTTCGATTAAAATGGTGAGCTTCCGGTACGGTGGATGAGGGACCAAGGAAGCGGCCTATGAGTGAAGCGCTAGGTCACCTGCGAAGGATCCTAGAGGGTGCTGACCATACGGTGCTCGGGCTCTGGGTCGCCTAGGATACCCACGCGTGCGTCGAGGAAGATATTGGAACAAGGAGTAAGAGTTGTTTTGTGAAACCGGGCATGGATCTGGTTGATTGACCTTGCTGGTCTTCAATGGATGAGTCCATGGCTCTTTATATGGATCTGTTGGTTGATCTTGCTGATCTTCAACGAGAGTCCATCTTGATTTTTATAAGTGATTATATTGCCGAGTATTATGGACTAGGAACTATTGAAAAGGCCCCTGTGTGGACAGGTGGTGAGCGTTCTAGTTGCCAATGATGCCATAGATACTCTGATGAAGGAATGATGGGAAATTATGAATCAACCGGATAAATTGGAAGATTGTGATCAGTGGTACTATGGTTTCATTAAAGGATTGTTTTAAAGCTAGCTGATGCTAAGAAAAAGTCAATTTCATATTGGGTGTGTAAGTGGTGTGGCTAGTTTTATGTTTGCATGAACTTCCGGCTAGGGGGCCTTGGAACTCTTTTCCTTGGTACCCGGGACAAAACCTAACCAAATTCCAAATTGGATCCCATCACTACAGTGGTTGGGCGGTTGGCTAACCCATGGGATCGGATGGGGTTAGGCTGGACTGATGGATCCGTAAATCGAGACTCAAACTTTTGTTTTTATGATAAAAAAAATAAATCCCGGACAGTAACTGTTCTATGGATAGGAATCAACGGCTGTGCCTCTTGAATGGGGAAAAAAGCGTTGATCCCAATGATCCAAGTGCAAGTTTCTTCCTTGATTTGACCAAGTACCATTAAAGGTGCAGTCAGATCAGTTGATCCGTAATGATCTTGACTACGTTAGAGTAAAGAGTTATCCTGGTGGAATCGCCCATGCTTTCCGGGTAAAGGAAGTTTTTCCGGTTTCGGTTTTGGACAAACCGACGGATTAGTCTCTTGTCCGGATATCCGTGGGCGAGGCCCCGAGTGTGGGACCCCTGTCCCGCGTGAGAAGTGCTACTTCCGCTGCTAGTACCCCGAATCCGTTGCTCGGTGGGAACAGGGATCTCACAGTTGGTATCAGAGCATTTTGGTTAAATGAGGATCAACCGAGAAGCCAAATATATCAAAAAAATTTCAAGAATCAAAAAGGTTGTAATTGTGTGATATAATTCATACAATTTGATATTCAAACTGAAATTCGTAATTTGGTAATTGGGTCTTCAGATGGAAGTACCGCAATTATATAGAATTCGTGACTTGCTTGAGGCCTAGACATGATGGTATTTACCTTATAATTCCAAGGGCCGTGACTACCCGTATATACCGAGAGTATACTGCAGCTCTTTACTGACAGTATATACGAGTAAATCTAAGACTTGAAATTATAAGCGTTAATGCTATCCAGATGATGAATTCGAATGTGGTTGATATGATTTTTAATTTTGTTTGAGAATTGATGAATTGAATTGGATTCTGATTGAAAATTCTGATTGAAAAATGATGATTTCTGAAATTAGTTGAAATATAAAAATCCGAACAAAACCACAATGAGGATGAATGGGACGAGTCCCAGTGATGATATTCATAACTGGAATGATGATAATGATTTCAGCAAATCACTATGAGATTAGTGGATTGTGCTGTCAGATTGCTACTGTTAACACTTGAGACGGTAGATTAAGTTAAGGGATGACAAATTGAGAACTTGCTTAACTAAAATTCCTGTGGAGGAATGTTCAGAAGGAAAATTTTCAGACTAATGGACCATTATCGTGTTAAAGATATGAATGATATGATCTGAATGAATTGTTATTTAATGATGAGTTCTATATAAGGGATAATTATCCCCGTATTCTGTTGGGTTGACCAGAATATAAGGAACCCCAGAATAAATTGGATCTTAAGAAAAAGAGTTGTCCTCTACCTTGCGAGATGAGGACATCTCGCACTTTTCAAGTGGGGTAGAATGTAAGATTCTCCCCCAGCCTTCGAGGTATACAGGAGTAAGTATCTCCCTTTCTGATCTTATAATTATTCTCTCTCTAAAATAAAAGAAAGATTCTGTTTAAAAAAGGAAGAACCTTTTCCCTGAATACTTCTCAAGAGTCCCACCTGTTTTAAGATTCAGAACAATGAGTTCAGAAGTGAGAATCGATGTTTTGGATATCAAGGTTTTGGTCTTCATTCGAGTACGGCCCAAAAGAAGTTCTTTATCTCTTGGGAAGTATAAGAAGTTATCTCCCAGATATTGTGGACCAAAGAAAGTAGGTGATTTAGCTTACGAACTTCCTTTATCTCCTCATCTCAAAGTTCTAAATGCCTTCTATAGAAAAATATGCCAAACCCAAATCATGAAAAGACGGTAAAACTTCAGTGGCAAGTTACCGTTGGCTTCTAAGTTACGCTAGCTCCTTCCTTTATATAAGTCGTAACTTTTACTTGTCACTCACAGTAATCTTACTTCCATCGATCTCCTTTCTTTCTTAATCTCCTTCATGGCTTGGCAACAAGAACTAGTTTTATCCATAATGATTCCTCACCTTCAAGACGCAAGTGAGTCTGTGAAGAAGGATTTTATAGAGCAGTATGAGCGCTCACTTTTCCCTCACTTGGGAACTTCTGTAGCGCAAACCAAATGGCGGACCTATCAAGACATAACTAGGGTAACACCCTGGGGTCAGCAACATTTTCGTAATAATGTCCGCTTGGCCATGGCTATTGAAGCTTTGGGATTGGGTCCCGGGTACTACTGCGTCATGAGATCAAGGCATCTTGGGTTTTCTGAGCGGGTCTTCTTACTGGCGTGTTTTCTTCCTCATGAGAAGATATGTCTTTATCCCGTTTTTGGCTTGCCTCTCAGAGGTCCTTTTGTTAGATCGCCTCATACCACTGAGATAGGTGCGGCAATAACTAGCAGAATCATTCCCATAGATGAGTTACCCTACACTTGTGCAGCTTGTGAGGACTGCTTTTGTGACCATATGATGGACGGACTTATGGAAGTGTAAAGAGTTCTTCTATCTTTACTGTATAAGTTCCGAGAATGAATAAAGTTTAAATCTTGTTCTTATCTTGAATCTTGCTCTCTTGAGACTTTTTTTTAATTGGTGGTTAATCTTAATTAAAAAAATTTTTCTCTCAGTCTCATACTTGTGCATCTTGCGAAATTACCCCCAGTTTGCGAGATGAGGGCATCTCGCGTTTTTTAAGTGGGATAGAATGTAAGATTCCTCTCCCAACCCCTTTTTGATGTCTAGTATCTTCCCCTGTAATCAACCCCTCTTCAGAAATATAAAGACCTTGTTTCTAACTATTTTAGCCTAGAGAGAGAAAATATTCTAGAGAGAGAATATTCAGATTTTGAATATTTTTGGATAGAAAAATATCTCTTATAATTCAAATGAGTTCCCCTGAAACAGAAATTCAAAAAGAATTTTCCAATGTGCAATTGGAATTAATTGGAAATAGGTATAAAGAACCTTAGTCTAAGGGTCTAGATTTTCAGAAATCTTTAGACTATGGTCCAATTAAGGTTCCTATGGGCCAATAGCATCAATCCATGTGTAGGGAGTAGATAAATCCAATTTGTAAAAAAGAAGATACCCAAAAATGAGTAAATGCTCACATAAGGTGAAGAGTTGAAAATGTACAAGGTTTATTAGTAAAAAACTATGAGCAATATTAAAAATATGAGATATTTTGGGAATAATGATTTTATTATGACACATATGTAAGGAAGGAGAGTCCCTTAAATTCTCACATAAGATGAAGAGTTGAAAATGTACAAGGTTTATTAGTAAAAAACTATGAGCAATATTAAAATGATTCCATTATGACACATATGTAAGGAAGGGGAGTTCTTTAAAGGATGTGCATATTTCACATAAGATGAAGAGTTGAAAATGTACAAGGTTTATTAGTAAAAAACTATGAGCAATATTAAAATGATTCCATTATGACACTTATGTAAGGAAAGAGAGTTCTTTAAAGGAGGTGCATATTTCACATGCTTGAATGAGTTTTAAACTCATAAAAATTGAGATATTTCATCTCTCCTCTCTCCTCATTCAAGTCTAGTTCCAAAAAGTTAGCTTAACTGACCTAAAAATGGTCAAAAATTGACCAAACTGATTTGGAAAATTCTAGAATCAGTTTGTTTGGTTAGGAGCTCAATTTTTCCTATAAATAGAAGCCTCCCCCTTGTTGAAAAATATATAGTGTTTATGCATCGTTACTCTACTCCACCTAAGCCAAGAACTGTGAATTCATTTAATAATTCACTAGTTTTTGGAGCTTCCCTCTTTCTTCAATCCCCATTAGTGGCTCCATCAACATACTTAACCAATTGATTGGTTGGGGGCCTCTACCGTGAACAAAGAATCAAGCAATTTGTAAGGTAATTAGTGAATATTGATCTTTCTATAATTTCTCAATGTTTCTCTCTTCTCAACCCCTCTCAAGCTTGAGAAGCTTAATTGGTATGATTTTTTAAATGCTATTAAAGTTAATTGGTGAATAGTAGTGAAGAGTTACATAATTTAATAAATGCTATTGAAGTTAATTTTTATTTATGTTTAAATTCTAATGGTTTTTATGTAATTTCTCTCTCTCACTCAAGAAATGGTCATACTCATGACCCATTCTCAATCCACATGAAGCTTTTCATAAAGCTTTTTCTTAATCCAAGATTAAGCTATGCTTGAGGCCAAATTAATGGCTTTTTCCTATGCTTTTAGTTTATGCATATTGATGATTCAATCTATTATAGATTAATGATCCAATTAGAGATCATTTTAATTATTTCCTTAATGATAAGCTTTATCCCTTAGAAAAAATTGAGATTTATCAGTCATAGCAGCGGAGCTATGGCAAAATTTTTATAAAAATTATGCATAAAATAATTTCATTTAAAGCATAAAAAGAGGACTTCCTACCATATTCTAGGAATTATCATCCTAGATTAATTGAAAGAATTTCATTATAATCATGGAGAAATTGAATTTTAATATCATGCATAAAGGATAATTTTTTTAATATCAAAAGTGTTACTTTTATCATTTTTAATTTTCATGCATAGAAGTATGCATAAAGGATAATTTTTTTTATATCAAAAGTGTTACTTTTATCATTTTTAATTTTCATGCATAGAAGTATGCATAAAGGATAATTTTTTTTTATATCAAAAGTGTTACTTTTATCATTTTTAATTTTCATGCATAGAAGTATGCATAAAGGATAATTTTTTTTATATCAAAAGTGTTACTTTTATCATTTTTAATTTTCATGCATAGAAGTATGCATAAAGGATAATTTTTTTTATATCAAAAGTGTTACTTTTATCATTTTTAATTTTCATGCATAGAAGTATGCATAAAGGATAATTTTTTTATATCAAAAGTGTTACTTTTATCATATTGGATTTCATGCATAGAGGTATGCATAAAAGTTGAATATTTTATTATAAAAGTGTTACTTTTAGCATAATTGAAATTCATGCATAGAGGTATGCATAAAAGATATGGGAAGTGATAAGATATGATAAGATGCATGTGGATATGGATATGGATGTGTATGTATGAATGTGGATATGGGATGTGGATGTATAAATGAGGATGTGAAAATGGAGATAAGCATGTAGATGTGGATGTATGGATGTGAATGTGGATGTATGGATGTGAATGTGGATATGGATGTGGATGTATGAATGTGGATGTATGGATGTATGAATGTGGATGTATGGATGTGAATGAGGATGTAGATGTGGATGCATGGATGTAAATGTGGATGTGGATGTATGCATGTATGCATGTAGATGTGGATGCATGAATGTGGATGTATGGATGTGAATGAGCATATAGATGTGGATGTATGGATGTGAATGTGCATGTAGATATGGATGTATATATGTGAATGGGAATGTGGATGTGGATGTATGTATGCATGTGGATGTGGATATGGATGTGTATGTATGAATGCGGATATGGATGTGGATATGGATGTGTATGTATGAATGTGGATATGGGATGTGGATGTATAAATGAGGATGTGAAAATGGAGATAAGCATGTAGATGTGGATGCATGAATGTGGATGTATGGATGTGAATGAGGATATAGATGTGGATGTATGGATGTGAATGTGCATGTAGATATGGATGTATATATGTGAATGGAAATGTGGATGTGGATGTATGTATGCATGTGGATGTGGATATGGATGTGTATGTATGAATGTGGATATGGGATGTGGATGTATAAATGAGGATGTGAAAATGGAGATAAGCATGTAGATGTGGATGTATGGATGTGAATGTGGATGTGGATGTGGATGTATGAATGTGGATGTATGGATGTGAATGAGGATGTGGATGTGGATGCATGGATGTAAATGTGGATGTGTATGTATGGATGTATGCATGTAGATGTGGATACATGAATGTGGATGTATGGATGTGAATGAGGATATAGATGTGGATGTATGGATGTGAATGTGCATGTAGATATGGATGTATAGATGTGAATGGAAATGTGGATGTGGATGTATGTATGTATGTGGATGTGGATGTATGAATGAGGACGTGATAATGAATGTATGCATGTGGATGTGGATATGGATGTGTATGTATGAATGCGGATATGGATGTGGATATGGATGTGTATGTATGAATGTGGATATGGGATGTGGATGTATAAATGAGGATGTGAAAATGGAGATAAGCATGTAGATGTGGATGTATGGATGTGAATGTGGATGTGGATGTGGATGTATGGATGTGGATATGGATGTGAATATATGATATGTGACGTGAAGGAATCTGAAGTGAAGAGATGGAAAATGATGTGATTGGATGAGTACACATATAAATGAAATGTGGAATAAGTAATGTGGATTGTATGAGGGATAATGTGGAAAAATGAGAGTTAACATAGAAATTGTATTTATAAACTGTTTGTAAATGCTGTTTGTAAATGGCTGTTTTATGTCAAGAATGCTGGGAAAGCATTTTGACCGTCTTGTGATTAAGGTCGTGGAGACCTAACTGATAAAGTTGCAACTGCTGACGGAGAGTCAATGGAGGACGTCTCACGTAGCAAGGTCGGCCGAGGTCTTGACCAGCCTCGGTTCGATTAAAATGGTGAGCTTCCGGTACGGTGGATGAGGGACCAAGGAAGCGGCCTATGAGTGAAGCGCTAGGTCACCTGCGAAGGATCCTAGAGGGTGCTGACCATACGGTGCTCGGGCTCTGGGTCGCCTAGGATACCCACGCGTGCGTCGAGGAAGATATTGGAACAAGGAGTAAGAGTTGTTTTGTGAAACCGGGCATGGATCTGGTTGATTGACCTTGCTGGTCTTCAATGGATGAGTCCATGGCTCTTTATATGGATCTGTTGGTTGATCTTGCTGATCTTCAACGAGAGTCCATCTTGATTTTTATAAGTGATTATATTGCCGAGTATTATGGACTAGGAACTATTGAAAAGGCCCCTGTGTGGACAGGTGGTGAGCGTTCTAGTTGCCAATGATGCCATAGATACTCTGATGAAGGAATGATGGGAAATTATGAATCAACCGGATAAATTGGAAGATTGTGATCAGTGGTACTATGGTTTCATTAAAGGATTGTTTTAAAGCTAGCTGATGCTAAGAAAAAGGCAATTTCATATTGGGTGTGTAAGTGGTGTGGCTAGTTTTATGTTTGCATGAACTTCCGGCTAGGGGGCCTTGGAACTCTTTTCCTTGGTACCCGGGACAAAACCTAACCAAATTCCAAATTGGATCCCATCACTACAGTGGTTGGGCGGTTGGCTAACCCATGGGATCGGATGGGGTTAGGCTGGACTGATGGATCCGTAAATCGAGACTCAAACTTTTGTTTTTACGATAAAAAAAATAAATCCCGGACAGTAACTGTTCTATGGATAGGAATCAACGGCTGTGCCTCTTGAATGGGGAAAAAAGCGTTGATCCCAATGATCCAAGTGCAAGTTTCTTCCTTGATTTGACCAAGTACCATTAAAGGTGCAGTCAGATCAGTTGATCCGTAATGATCTTGACTACGTTAGAGTAAAGAGTTATCCTGGTGGAATCGCCCATGCTTTCCGGGTAAAGGAAGTTTTTCCGGTTTCGGTTTTGGACAAACCGACGGATTAGTCTCTTGTCCGGATATCCGTGGGCGAGGCCCCGAGTGTGGGACCCCTGTCCCGCGTGAGAAGTGCTACTTCCGCTGCTAGTACCCCGAATCCGTTGCTCGGTGGGAACAGGGATCTCACATTAAGACTGGGGTGCACTAGCATGGAGAGAAAAGGCTCAAACTCAATTTCGAGCCTTAAGACCGGGGTGCACTAGCATGGAGAGCAAAGGCTCAAACTCAAGTTCGAGCCGCCTTAAGGCCGGGGTGCACTAGCATGGAGAGCAAAGGCTCAAACTCAAGTTTGAGCCTTAAGGCCGGGGTGCACTAGCATGGAGAATGAAGGCTGTATCTGAAGTTCGAGCCTTAAGGCCGGGGTGCACTAGCATGGAGAGCAAAGGAGCAAAGGCTCAAACTCAATTTCGAGCCTTAAGACCGGGGTGCACTAGCATGGAGAGCAAAGGCTCAAACTCAAGTTCGAGCCGCCTTAAGGCCGGGGTGCACTAGCATGGAGAGCAAAGGCTCAAACTCAAGTTTGAGCCTTAAGGCCGGGGTGCACTAGCATGGAGAACGAAGGCTGTATCTGAAGTTCGAGCCTTAAGGGCGGGGTGCACTAGCATGGAGAGCAAAGGAGCAAAGGCTCAAACTCAATTTCGAGCCTTAACGCTGGGGGTGCACTAGCATGGAGAGCAAAGGCTCAAACTCAAGTTCGAGCCTTAAGGTCGGGGTGCACTAACATGGAGAGCAAAGGCTCAAACTCAAGTTCGAGCCTTAAGGCCGGGGTGCACTAACATGGAGAACAAAGACTCAATCTAGGTCGAGCCTTAAGGCCGGGATACACTCGCATGGAGAACGAAGGCTCAATCTGAAGTTTGAGCCTTAAGACTGGGGTGCACTAGCATGGAGAGCAAAGGCTCAAACTCAATTTCGAGCCTTAAGACCGAGGTGCACTAGCATGGAGAGCAAAGACTCAAACTCAAGTTCGAGCCTTAAGGCCGGGGTGCACTAGCATGGAGAATGAATGCTCAATCTGAAGTTCGAGCCTTAAGGCCGGGGTGCACTAGCATGGAGAGCAAAGGAGCAAAGGCTCAAACTCAAGTTCGAGCCTTAACGCCGGGGTGCACTAGCATGGAGAGCAAAGGCTCAAACTCAAGTTCATGCCTTAAGGCCGGGGTGCACTAACATGGAGAGCAAAGGCTCAAACTCAAGTTCGAGGCTTAAGGCCGGGGTGCACTAACATGGAGAACAAAGACTCAATCTAGGTTGATCCTTAAGGCCGGGGTACACTAGCATGGAGAACAAAGGCTCAATCTGAAGTTCGAGCCTTAAGACTGGGGTGCACTAGCATGGAGAGCAAAGGCTCAAACTCAATTTCGAGCCTTAAGACCGAGGTGCACTAGCATGGAGAGCAAAGACTCAAACTCAAGTTCGAGCCTTAAGGCCGGGGTGCACTAGCATGGAGAGCAAAGGAGCAAAGGCTCAAACTCAATTTCGAGCCTTAAGACCGGGGTGCACTAGCATGGAGAGCAAAGGCTCAAACTCAAGTTCGAGCCGCCTTAAGGCCGGGGTGCACTAGCATGGAGAGCAAAGGCTCAAACTCAAGTTTGAGCCTTAAGGCCGGGGTGCACTAGCATGGAGAACGAAGGCTGTATCTGAAGTTCGAGCCTTAAGGGCGGGGTGCACTAGCATGGAGAGCAAAGGAGCAAAGGCTCAAACTCAATTTCGAGCCTTAACGCTGGGGTGCACTAGCATGGAGAGCAAAGGCTCAAACTCAAGTTCGAGCCTTAAGGTCGGGGTGCACTAACATGGAGAGCAAAGACTCAAACTCAAGTTCGAGCCTTAAGGCCGGGGTGCACTAACATGGAGAACAAAGACTCAATCTAGGTCGAGCCTTAAGGCCGAGATACACTCGCATGGAGAACGAAGGCTCAATCTGAAGTTCGAGCCTTAAGACTGGGGTGCACTAGCATGGAGAGCAAAGGCTCAAACTCAATTTCAAACCTTAAGACCGAGGTGCACTAGCATGGAGAGCAAAGACTCAAACTCAAGTTCGAGCCTTAAGACCGGGGTGCACTAGCATGGAGAGCAAAGGCTCAAACTCAAGTTCGAGCCTTAAGGCCGGGGTGCACTAGCATGGAGAACGAATGCTCAATCTGAAGTTTGAGCCTTAAGGCCGGGGTGCACTAGCATGGAGAGCAAAGGAGCAAAGGCTCAAACTCAAGTTCGAGCCTTCACGCCGGGGTGCACTAGCATGGAGAGCAAAGGCTCAAACTCAAGTTCATGCCTTAAGGCCGGGGTGCACTAACATGGAGAGCAAAGGCTCAAACTCAAGTTCGAGCCTTAAGGCCAGGGTGCACTAACATGGAGAACAAAGACTCAATCTAGGTTGATCCTTAAGGCCGGGGTACACTAGCATGGAGAACAGAGGCTCAATCTGAAGTTCGAGCCTTAAGACTGGGGTGCCTTAGCATGGAGAGCAAAGGCTCAAACTCAATTTCGTGCCTTAAGACCGCGGTGCACTAGCATGGAGAGCAAAGGCTCAAACTCAAGTTTGAGCCGCCTTAAGGCCGGGGTGCACTAGCATGGAGAGCAAAGGCTCATACTCAAGTTTGAGCCTTAAGGCCGGCGTGCACTAGCATGGAGAACGAAGGCTGTATCTGAAGTTCGAGCCTTAAGGGCGGGGTTCACTATAGCATCGAGAGCAAAGGAGCAAAGGCTCAAACTCAATTTCGAGCCTTAACGCTGGGGTGCACTAGCATGGAGAGCAAAGGCTCAAACTCAAGTTCGAGCCTTAAGGCCGGGGTGCACTAACATGGAGAGTAAAGGCTCAAACTCAAGTTCGAGCCTTAAGGCCGGGGTGCACTAACATGGAGAACAAAGACTCAATCTAGGTCGAGCCTTAAGGCCGGGGTACACTAGCATGGAGAACGAAGGCTCAATCTGAAGTTCGAGCCTTAAGACTGGGGTGCACTAGCATGGAGAGCAAAGGCTCAAACTCAATTTCGAGCCTTAAGACCGAGGTGCACTAGCATGGAGAGCAAAGGCTCAAACTCAAGTTCGAGCCTTAAGGCCGGGGTGCACTAGCATGGAGAGCAAAGGCTTAAACTCAAGTTCGAGCCTTAAGGCCAGGGTGCACTAGCATGGAGAACGAATGCTCAATCTGAAGTTCGAGCCTTAAGGCCGGGGTGCACTAGCATGGAGAGCAAAGGAGCAAAGGCTCAAACTCAAGTTCGAGCCTTAACGCCGGGGTGCACTAGCATGGAGAGCAAAGGCTCAAACTCAAGTTCATGCCTTAAGGCCGGGGTGCACTAACATGGAGAGCAAAGGCTCAAACTGAAGTTCGAGCCTTAAGGCCGGGGTGCACTAACATGGAGAACAAAGACTCAATCTAGGTTGAGCCTTAAGGCCGGGGTACACTAGCATGGAGAACAAAGGCTCAATCTGAAGTTCGAGCCTTAAGACTGGGGTGCACTAGCATGGAGAGCAAAGGCTCAAACTCAATATCGAGCCTTAAGAACGGGGTGCACTAGCATGGAGAGGAAAGGCTCAAACTCAAGTTCGAGCCGCCTTAAGGCCGGGGTGCACTAGCATGGAGAGCAAAGGGTCAAACTCAAGTTCGAGCCACCTTAAGGCCGCGTGCACTAGCATGGAGAGCAAAGGCTCAAACTCGAGTTTGAGACTTAAGGCCGGGGTGCACTAGCATGGAGAACGAAGGCTGTATCTGAAGTTCGAGCCTTAAGGGCGGGGTGCACTAGCATGGAGAGCAAAGGAGCAAAGGCTCAAACTCAATTTCGAGCCTTAACGCTGGGGTGCACTAGCATGGAGAGCAAAGGCTCAAACTCAAGTTCGAGCCTTAAGGTCGGGGTGCACTAACATGGAGAGCAAAGGCTCAAACTCAAGTTCGAGCCTTAAGGCCGGGGTGCACTAACATGGAGAACAAAGACTCAATCTAGGTCGAGCCTTAAGGCTGGGATAGACTAGCATGGAGAACGAAGGCTCAATCTGAAGTTCGAGCCTTAAGACTGGGGTGCACTAGCATGGAGAGCAAAGGCTCAAACTCAATTTCGAGCCTTAAGACCGAGGTGCACTAGCATGGAGAGCAAAGACTCAAACTCAAGTTCGAGCCGCCTTAAGGCCGGGGTGCACTAGCATGGAGAGCAAAGGCTCATACTCAAGTTTGAGCCTTAAGGCCGGGGTGCACGAAGGCTGTATCTGAAGTTCGAGCCTTAAGGGCGGGGTGCACTAGCATGGAGAGCAAAGGAGCAAAGGCTCAAACTCAATTTCGAGCCTTAACGCTGGGGTGCACTAGCATGGAGAGCAAAGGCTCAAACTCAAGTTCGAGCCTTAAGGTCGGGGTGCACTAACATGGAGAGCAAAGGCTCAAACTCAAGTTCGAGCCTTAAGGCCGGGGTGCACTAACATGGAGAACAAAGACTCAATCTAGGTCGAGCCTTGAGGCCGGGATACACTCGCATGGAGAACGAAGGCTCAATCTGAAGTTTGAGCCTTAAGACTGGGGTGCACTAGCATGGAGAGCAAAGGCTCAAACTCAATTTCGAGCCTTAAGACCGAGGTGCACTAGCATGGAGAGCAAAGACTCAAACTCAAGTTCGAGCCTTAAGGCCGGGGTGCACTAGCATGGAGAGCAAAGGCTCAAACTCAATTTCGAGCCTTAAGACCGGGGTGCACTAGCATGGAGAGCAAAGGCTCAAACTCAAGTTCGAGCCGCCTTAAGGCCGGGGTGCACTAGCATGGAGAGCAAAGGCTCAAACTCAAGTTTGAGCCTTAAGGCCCGGGTGCACTAGCATGGAGAACGAAGGTTGTATCTGAAGTTCGAGCCTTAAGGCCGGGGTGCACTAGCATGGAAAGCAAAGGAGCAAAGGCTCAAACTCAATTTCGAGCCTTAACGCCGGGGTGCACTAGCATGGAGAGCAAAGGCTCAAACTCAAGTTCGAGCCTTAAGGTCGGGGTGCACTAACATGGAGAGCAAAGGCTCAAACTCAAGTTCAAGCCTTAAGGCCGGGGTGCACTAACATGGAGAAAAAAGACTCAATCTAGGTCGAGCCTTAAGGCCATGGTACACTAGCATGGAGAACGAAGGCTCAATCTGAAGTTCGAGCCTTAAGGCCGGGGAGCACTAGCATGGAGAGCAAAGGCTCAAACTCAATTTCGAGCCTTAAGACAGGGGTGCACTAGCATGGAGAGCAAAGACTCAAACTCAAGTTCGAGCCTTAAGGCCGGGGTGCACTAGCATGGAGAGCAAAGGCTCAAACTCAAGTTCGAGCCTTAACGCCGGGGTGCACTAGCATGGAGAGCAAAGGCTCAAACTCAAGTTTGAGCCTTAAGGCCGGGGTGCACTAACATGGAGAACAAAGACTCAATCTAGGTCGAGCCTTAAGGCGGCCGGGGTACACTAGCATGGAGAACAAAGGCTCAATCTGAAGTTCGAGCCTTAAGACTGGGGTGCACTAGCATGGAGAGAAAAGGCTCAAACTCAATTTCGAGCCTTAAGACCGGGGTGCACTAGCATGGAGAGCAAAGGCTCAAACTCAAGTTCGAGCCGCCTTAAGGCCGGGGTGCACTAGCATGGAGAGCAAAGGCTCAAACTCAAGTTTGAGCCTTAAGGCCGGGGTGCACTAGCATGGAGAATGAAGGCTGTATCTGAAGTTCGAGCCTTAAGGCCGGGGTGCACTAGCATGGAGAGCAAAGGAGCAAAGGCTCAAACTCAATTTCGAGCCTTAAGACCGGGGTGCACTAGCATGGAGAGCAAAGGCTCAAACTCAAGTTCGAGCCGCCTTAAGGCCGGGGTGCACTAGCATGGAGAGCAAAGGCTCAAACTCAAGTTTGAGCCTTAAGGCCGGGGTGCACTAGCATGGAGAACGAAGGCTGTATCTGAAGTTCGAGCCTTAAGGGCGGGGTGCACTAGCATGGAGAGCAAAGGAGCAAAGGCTCAAACTCAATTTCGAGCCTTAACGCTGGGGTGCACTAGCATGGAGAGCAAAGGCTCAAACTCAAGTTCGAGCCTTAAGGTCGGGGTGCACTAACATGGAGAGCAAAGGCTCAAACTCAAGTTCGAGCCTTAAGGCCGGGGTGCACTAACATGGAGAACAAAGACTCAATCTAGGTCGAGCCTTAAGGCCGGGATACACTCGCATGGAGAACGAAGGCTCAATCTGAAGTTTGAGCCTTAAGACTGGGGTGCACTAGCATGGAGAGCAAAGGCTCAAACTCAATTTCGAGCCTTAAGACCGAGGTGCACTAGCATGGAGAGCAAAGACTCAAACTCAAGTTCGAGCCTTAAGGCCGGGGTGCACTAGCATGGAGAATGAATGCTCAATCTGAAGTTCGAGCCTTAAGGCCGGGGTGCACTAGCATGGAGAGCAAAGGAGCAAAGGCTCAAACTCAAGTTCGAGCCTTAACGCCGGGGTGCACTAGCATGGAGAGCAAAGGCTCAAACTCAAGTTCATGCCTTAAGGCCGGGGTGCACTAACATGGAGAGCAAAGGCTCAAACTCAAGTTCGAGGCTTAAGGCCGGGGTGCACTAACATGGAGAACAAAGACTCAATCTAGGTTGATCCTTAAGGCCGGGGTACACTAGCATGGAGAACAAAGGCTCAATCTGAAGTTCGAGCCTTAAGACTGGGGTGCACTAGCATGGAGAGCAAAGGCTCAAACTCAATTTCGAGCCTTAAGACCGGGGTGCACTAGCATGGAGAGCAAAGGCTCAAACTCAAGTTCGAGCCGCCTTAAGGCCGGGGTGCACTAGCATGGAGAGCAAAGGCTCAAACTCAATTTCGAGCCTTAACGCTGGGGTGCACTAGCATGGAGAGCAAAGGCTCAAACTCAAGTTCGAGCCTTAAGGTCGGGGTGCACTAACATGGAGAGCAAAGGCTCAAACTCAAGTTCGAGCCTTAAGGCCGGGGTGCACTAACATGGAGAACAAAGACTCAATCTAGGTCGAGCCTTGAGGCCGGGATACACTCGCATGGAGAACGAAGGCTCAATCTGAAGTTTGAGCCTTAAGACTGGGGTGCACTAGCATGGAGAGCAAAGGCTCAAACTCAATTTCGAGCCTTAAGACCGAGGTGCACTAGCATGGAGAGCAAAGACTCAAACTCAAGTTCGAGCCTTAAGGCCGGGGTGCACTAGCATGGAGAGCAAAGGCTCAAACTCAAGTTCGAGCCTTAAGGCCGCGGTACACTAGCATGGAGAACGAATGCTCAATCAGAAGTTCGAGCCTTAAGGCCGGGGTGCACTAGCATGGAGAGCAAAGGAGCAAAGGCTCAAACTCAAGTTCGAGCCTTAACGCCGGGGTGCACTAGCATGGAGAGGAAAGGCTCAAACTCAAGTTCATGCCTTAAGGCCGGTAGCACTAACATGGCGAGCAAAGGCTCAAACTCAAGTTCGAGCCTTAAGGCCGGGGTGCACTAACATGGAGAACAAAGACTCAATCTAGGTTGATCCTTAAGGCCGGGGTACACTAGCATGGAGAACAAAGGCTCAATCTGAAGTTCGAGCCTTAAGACTGGGTGCACTAGCATGGAGAGCAAAGGCTCAAACTCAATTTCGAGCCTTAAGACCGGGGTGCACTAGCATGGAGAGCAAAGGCTCAAACTCAAGTTCGAGCCGCCTTAAGGCCGGGGTGCACTAGCATGGAGAGCAAAGGCTCAAACTCAAGTTTGAGCCTTAAGGCCGTGGAGAACGAAGGCTGTATCTGAAGTTCGAGCCTTAAGGGCGGGGTGCACTAGCATGGAGAGCAAAGGAGCAAAGGCTCAAACTCAATTTCGAGCCTTAACGCTGGGGTGCACTAGCATGGAGAGCAAAGGCTCAAACTCAAGTTCGAGCCTTAAGGTCGGGGTGCACTAACATGGAGAGCAAAGGCTCAAACTCAAGTTCGAGCCTTAAGGCCAGGGTGCACTAACATGGAGAACAAAGACTCAATCTAGGTCGAGCCTTAAGGCCGGGATACACTAGCATGGAGAACGAAGGCTCAATCTGAAGTTCGAGCCTTAAGACTGGGGTGCACTAGCATGGAGAGCAAAGGCTCAAACTCAATTTCGAGCCTTAAGACCGAGGTGCACTAGCATGGAGAGCAAAGACTCAAACTCAAGTTCGAACCTTAAGGCCGGGGTGCAGTAGCATGGAGAGCAAAGGCTCAAGTTCGACCCTTAAGGCCAGGGTGCACTAGCATGGAGAACGAAGGCTCAATCTGAAGTTCGAGCTTTAAGGCCGGGGTGCACTAGCATAGAGAGCAAAGGAGCAAAGGCTCAAACTCAAGTTCGAGCCTTAACGCCGGGGTGCACTAGCATGGAGAGCAAAGGCTCAAACTCAAGTTCGAGCCTTAAGGCCGGGGTGCACTAACATGGAGAACAAAGACTCAATCTAGGTCGAGCCTTAAGGCGGCCGGGGTACACTAGCATGGAGAACAAAGGCTCAATCTGAAGTTCGAGCCTTAAGACTGGGGTGCACTAGCATGGAGAGAAAAGGCTCAAACTCAATTTCGAGCCTTAAGACCGGGGTGCACTAGCATGGAGAGCAAAGGCTCAAACTCAAGTTCGAGCCGCCTTAAGGCCGGGGTGCACTAGCATGGAGAGCAAAGGCTCAAACTCAAGTTTGAGCCTTAAGGCCAGGGTGCACTAGCATGGAGAATGAAGGCTGTATCTGAAGTTCGAGCCTTAAGGCCGGGGTGCACTAGCATGGAGAGCAAAGGAGCAAAGGCTCAAACTCAATTTCGAGCCTTAAGACCGGGGTGCACTAGCATGGAGAGCAAAGGCTCAAACTCAAGTTCGAGCCGCCTTAAGGTCGGGGTGCACTAGCATGGAGAGCAAAGGCTCAAACTCAAGTTTGAGCCTTAAGGCCGGGGTGCACTAGCATGGAGAACGAAGGCTGTATCTGAAGTTCGAGCCTTAAGGGCGGGGTGCACTAGCATGGAGAGCAAAGGAGCAAAGGCTCAAACTCAATTTCGAGCCTTAACGCTGGGGTGCACTAGCATGGAGAGCAAAGGCTCAAACTCAAGTTCGAGCCTTAAGGTCGGGGTGCACTAACATGGAGAGCAAAGGCTCAAACTCAAGTTCGAGCCTTAAGGCCGGGGTGCACTAACATGGAGAACAAAGACTCAATCTAGGTCGAGCCTTAAGGCCGGGATACACTCGCATGGAGAACGAAGGCTCAATCTGAAGTTTGAGCCTTAAGACTGGGGTGCACTAGCATGGAGAGCAAAGGCTCAAACTCAATTTCGAGCCTTAAGACCGAGGTGCACTAGCATGGAGAGCAAAGACTCAAACTCAAGTTCGAGCCTTAAGGCCGGGGTGCACTAGCATGGAGAGCAAAGGCTCAAACTCAAGTTCGAGCCTTAAGGCCGGGGTGCACTAGCATGGGGAACGAAGGCTGTATCAGAAGTTCGAGTCTTAAGGGCGGGGTGCACTAGCATGGAGAGCAAAGGAGCAAAGGCTCAAACTCAATTTCGAGCCTTAACGCTGGGGTGCACTAGCATGGAGAGCAAAGGCTCAAACTCAAGTTCGAGCCTTAAGGTCGGGGTGCACTAACATGGAGAGCAAAGGCTCAAACTCAAGTTCGAGCCTTAAGGCCGGGGTGCACTAACATGGAGAACAAAGACTCAATCTAGGTCGAGCCTTAAGGCCGGGATACACTAGCATGGAGAACGAAGGCTCAATCTGAAGTTCGAGCCTTAAGACTGGGGTGCACTAGCATGGAGAGCAAAGGCTCAAACTCAATTTCGAGCCTTAAGACCGAGGTGCACTAGCATGGAGAGCAAAGACTCAAACTCAAGTTCGAGCCTTAAGGCCGGGGTGCACTAGCATGGAGAATGAATGCTCAATCTGAAGTTCGAGCCTTAAGGCCGGGGTGCACTAGCATGGAGAGCAAAGGAGCAAAGGCTCAAACTCAAGTTCGAGCCTTAACGCCGGGGTGCACTAGCATGGAGAGCAAAGGCTCAAACTCAAGTTCATGCCTTAAGGCCGGGGTGCACTAACATGGAGAGCAAAGGCTCAAACTCAAGTTCGAGGCTTAAGGCCGGGGTGCACTAACATGGAGAACAAAGACTCAATCTAGGTTGATCCTTAAGGCCGGGGTACACTAGCATGGAGAACAAAGGCTCAATCTGAAGTTCGAGCCTTAAGACTGGGGTGCACTAGCATGGAGAGCAAAGGCTCAAACTCAATTTCGAGCCTTAAGACCGGGGTGCACTAGCATGGAGAGCAAAGGCTCAAACTCAAGTTCGAGCCGCCTTAAGGCCCGGGGTGCACTAGCATGGAGAGCAAAGGCTCAAACTCAAGTTTGAGCCTTAAGGCCGGGGTGCACTAGCATGGAGAACGAAGGCTGTATCTGAAGTTCGAGCCTTAAGGGCGGGGTGCACTATAGCATGGAGAGCAAAGGAGCAAAGGCTCAAACTCAATTTCGAGCCTTAACGCTGGGGTGCACTAGCATGGAGAGCAAAGGCTCAAACTCAAGTTCGAGCCTTAAGGTCGGGGTGCACTAACATGGAGAGCAAAGGCTCAAACGCAAGTTCGAGCCTTAAGGCCAGGGTGCACTAACATGGAGAACAAAGACTCAATCTAGGTCAAGCCTTAAGGCCGGGATACACTAGCATGGAGAACGAAGGCTCAATCTGAAGTTCGAGCCTTAAGACTGGGGTGCACTAGCATGGAGAGCAAAGGCTCAAACTCAATTTCGAGCCTTAAGACCGAGGTGCACTAGCATGGAGAGCAAAAACTCAAACTCAAGTTCGAGCCTTAAGGCCGGGGTGCAGTAGCATGGAGAGGAAAGGCTCAAGTTCGACCCTTAAGGCCAGGGTGCACTAGCATGGAGAACGAAGGCTCAATCTGAAGTTCGAGCCTTAAGGCCGGGGTGCACTAGCATAGAGAGCAAAGGAGGAAAGGCTCAAACTCAAGTTCGAGCCTTAACGCCGGGGTGCACTAGCATGGAGAGCAAAGGCTCAAACTCAAGTTCGAGCCTTAAGGCCGGGGTGCACTAACATGGAGAACAAAGACTCAATCTAGGTCGAGCCTTAAGGCGGCCGGGGTACACTAGCATGGAGAACAAAGGCTCAATCTGAAGTTCGAGCCTTAAGACTGGGGTGCACTAGCATGGAGAGAAAAGGCTCAAACTCAATTTCGAGCCTTAAGACCGGGGTGCACAAGCATGGAGAGCAAAGGCTCAAACTCAAGTTCGAGCCGCCTTAAGGCCGGGGTGCACTAGCATGGAGAGCAAAGGCTCAAACTCAAGTTTGAGCCTTAAGGCTGGGGTGCACTAGCATGGAGAATGAAGGCTGTATCTGAAGTTCGAGCCTTAAGGCCGGGGTGCACTAGCATGGAGAGCAAAGAAGCAAAGGCTCAAACTCAATTTCGAGCCTTAACGCCGGGGTGCACTAGCATGGAGAGCAAAGGCTCAAACTCAAGTTCGAGCCTTAAGGTCAGGGTGCACTAACATGGAGAGCAAAGGCTCAAACTCAAGTTTGAGCCTTAAGGCCGAGGTGCACTAGCATGGAGAGCAAAGACTCAAACTCAAGTTCGAGCCTTCAGGCCGGGGTGCACTAGCATGGAGAGCAAAGGCTCAAACTCAAGTTCGAGCCTTAAGGCCGGGGTGCACTAGCATGGAGAACGAATGCTCAATCTGAAGTTCGAGCCTTAAGGCCGGGGTGCACTAGCATGGAGAGCAAAGGCTCAAACTCAAGTTTTAGCCTTAAGGCTGGGGTGCACTAACATGGAGAACAAAGACTCAATCTAGGTCGAGTCTTAAGGCCGGGGTACACTAGCATGGAGAACGAAGGGTCAATCTGAAGTTCGAGCCTTAAGACTGGGGTGCACTAGCATGGAGAGCAAAGGCTCAAACTCAATTTCGAGCCTTAAGACCGGGGTGCACTAGCATGGAGAGCAAAGGCTCAAACTCAATTTCGAGCCGCCGGGGTGCACTAGTAGCATGGAGAGCAAAGGCTCAAACTCAAGTTTGAGCCTTAAGGCCGGGGTGCACTAGCATGGAGAACGAAGGCTGTATCTGAAGTTCGAGCCTTAAGGGCAGGGTGCACTAGCATGGAGAGCAAAGGAGCAAAGGCTCAAACTCAATTTCGAGCCTTAACGCTGGGGTGCACTAGCATGGAGAGCAAAGGCTCAAACTCAAGTTCGAGCCTTAAGGTCGGGGTGCACTAACATGGAGAGCAAAGGCTCAAACTCAAGTTCGAGCCTTAAGGCCGGGGTGCACTAACCTGGAGAAAAAAGACTCAATCTAGGTCGAGCCTTAAGGCCGGGATACACTAGCATGGAGAACGAAGGCTCAATCTGAAGTTCGAGCCTTAAGACTGGGGTGCACTACCATGGAGAGCAAAGGCTCAAACTCAATTTCGAGCCTTAAGACCGAGGTGCACTAGCATGGAGAGCAAAGACTCAAACTCAAGTTCGAGCCTTAAGGCCGGGGTGCACTAGCATGGAGAGCAGAGGCTCAAACTCAAGTTCGAGCCTTAAGGCCGGGGTGCACTAGCATGGGGAACGAAGGCTGTATCAGAAGTTCGAGTCTTAAGGGCGGGGTGCACTAGCATGGAGAGCAAAGGAGCAAAGGCTCAAACTCAATTTCGAGCCTTAACGCTGGGGTGCACTAGCATGGAGAGCAAAGGCTCAAACTCAAGTTCGAGCCTTAAGGTCGGGGTGCACTAACATGGAGAGCAAAGGCTCAAACTCAAGTTCGAGCCTTAAGGCCGGGGTGCACTAACATGGAGAACAAAGACTCAATCTAGGTCGAGCCTTAAGGCCGGGATACACTAGCATGGAGAACGAAGGCTCAATCTGAAGTTCGAGCCTTAAGACTGGGGTGCACTAGCATGGAGAGCAAAGGCTCAAACTCAATTTCGAGCCTTAAGACTGAGGTGCACTAGCATGGAGAGCAAAGACTCAAACTCAAGTTCGAGCCTTAAGGCCGGGGTGCACTAGCATGGAGAGCAAAGGCTCAAACTCAAGTTCAAGCCTTAAGGCTGCACTAGCATGGAGAACGAATGCTCAATCTGAAGTTCGAGCCTTAAGGCCGGGGTGCACTAGCATGGAGAGCAAAGGAGCAAAGGCTCAAACTCAAGTACGAGCCTTAACGCCAGGGTGCACTAGCATGGAGAGCAAACGCTCAAACTCAAGTTCATGCCTTAAGGCCGGGGTGCACTAACATGGAGAGCAAAGGCTCAAACTCAAGTTCGAGCCTTAAGGCCGGGGTGCACTAACATGGAGAACAAAGACTCAATCTAGGTTGAGCCTTAAGGCCGGGGTACACTAGCATGGAGAACAAAGGCTCAATCTGAAGTTCGAGCCTTAAGACTGGGGTGCACTAGCATGGAGAGAAAAGGCTCAAACTCAATTTCGAGCCTTAAGACCGGGGTGCACTAGCATGGAGAGCAAAGGCTCAAACTCAAGTTCGAGCCGCCTTAAGGCCGGGGTGCACTAGCATGGAGAGCAAAGGCTCATACTCAAGTTTGAGCCTTAAGGCCGGGGTGCACGAAGGCTGTATCTGAAGTTCGAGCCTTAAGGGCGGGGTGCACTAGCATGGAGAGCAAAGGAGCAAAGGCTCAAACTCAATTTCGAGCCTTAACGCTGGGGTGCACTAGCATGGAGAGCAAAGGCTCAAACTCAAGTTCGAGCCTTAAGGTCGGGGTGCACTAACATGGAGAGCAAAGGCTCAAACTCAAGTTCGAGCCTTAAGGCCGGGGTGCACTAACATGGAGAACAAAGACTCAATCTAGGTCGAGCCTTGAGGCCGGGATACACTCGCATGGAGAACGAAGGCTCAATCTGAAGTTTGAGCCTTAAGACTGGGGTGCACTAGCATGGAGAGCAAAGGCTCAAACTCAATTTCGAGCCTTAAGACCGAGGTGCACTAGCATGGAGAGCAAAGACTCAAACTCAAGTTCGAGCCTTAAGGCCGGGGTGCACTAGCATGGAGAGCAAAGGCTCAAACTCAAGTTCGAGCCTTAAGGCCGGGGTACACTAGCATGGAGAACGAATGCTCAATCAGAAGTTCGAGCCTTAAGGCCGGGGTGCACTAGCATGGAGAGCAAAGGAGCAAAGGCTCAAACTCAAGTTCGAGCCTTAACGTCGGGGTGCACTAGCATGGAGAGCAAAGGCTCAAACTCAAGTTCATGCCTTAAGGCCGGTAGCACTAACATGGCGAGCAAAGGCTCAAACTCAAGTTCGAGCCTTAAGGCCGGGGTGCACTAACATGGAGAACAAAGACTCAATCTAGGTTGATCCTTAAGGCCGGGGTACACTAGCATGGAGAACAAAGGCTCAATCTGAAGTTCGAGCCTTAAGACTGGGTGCACTAGCATGGAGAGCAAAGGCTCAAACTCAATTTCGAGCCTTAAGACCGGGGTGCACTAGCATGGAGAGCAAAGGCTCAAACTCAAGTTCGAGCCGCCTTAAGGCCGGGGTGCACTAGCATGGAGAGCAAAGGCGCAAACTCAAGTTTGAGCCTTAAGGCCGTGGAGAACGAAGGCCGTGGAGAACGAACGCTGTATCTGAAGTTCGAGCCTTAAGGGCGGGGTGCACTAGCATGGAGAGCAAAGGAGCAAAGGCTCAAACTCAATTTCGAGCCTTAACGCTGGGGTGCACTAGCATGGAGAGCAAAGGCTCAAACTCAAGTTCGAGCCTTAAGGTCGGGGTGCACTAACATGGAGAGCAAAGGCTCAAACTCAAGTTCGAGCCTTAAGGCCAGGGTGCACTAACATGGAGAACAAAGACTCAATCTAGGTCGAGCCTTAAGGCCGGGATACACTAGCATGGAGAACGAAGGCTCAATCTGAAGTTCGAGCCTTAAGACTGGGGTGCACTAGCATGGAGAGCAAAGGCTCAAACTCAATTTCGAGCCTTAAGACCGAGGTGCACTAGCATGGAGAGCAAAGACTCAAACTCAAGTTCGAACCTTAAGGCCGGGGTGCAGTAGCATGGAGAGCAAAGGCTCAAGTTCGACCCTTAAGGCCAGGGTGCACTAGCATGGAGAACGAATGCTCAATCTGAAGTTCGAGCCTTAAGGCCGGGGTGCACTAGCATAGAGAGCAAAGGAGCAAAGGCTCAAACTCAAGTTCGAGCCTTAACGCCGGGGTGCACTAGCATGGAGAGCAAAGGCTCAAACTCAAGTTCGAGCCTTAAGGCCGGTGTGCACTAACATGGAGAACAAAGACTCAATCTAGGTCGAGCCTTAAGGCGGCCGGGGTACACTAGCATGGAGAACAAAGGCTCAATCTGAAGTTCGAGCCTTAAGACTGGGGTGCACTAGCATGGAGAGAAAAGGCTCAAACTCAATTTCGAGCCTTAAGACCGGGGTGCACTAGCATGGAGAGCAAAGGCTCAAACTCAAGTTCGAGCCGCCTTAAGGCCGGGGTGCACTAGCATGGAGAGCAAAGGCTCAAACTCAAGTTTGAGCCTTAAGGCCGGGGTGCACTAGCATGGAGAATGAAGGCTGTATCTGAAGTTCGAGCCTTAAGGCCAGGGTGCACTAGCATGGAGAGCAAAGGAGCAAAGGCTCAAACTCAATTTCGAGCCTTAAGACCGGGGTGCACTAGCATGGAGAGCAAAGGCTCAAACTCAAGTTCGAGCCGCCTTAAGGCCCGGGTGCACTAGCATGGAGAGCAAAGGCTCAAACTCAAGTTTGAGCCTTAAGGCCGGGGTGCACTAGCATGGAGAACGAAGGCTGTATCTGAAGTTCGAGCGTTAAGGGCGGGGTGCACTAGCATGGAGAGCAAAGGAGCAAAGGCTCAAACTCAATTTCGAGCCTTAACGCTGGGGTGCACTAGCATGGAGAGCAAAGGCTCAAACTCAAGTTCGAGCCTTAAGGTCGGGGTGCACTAACATGGAGAGCAAAGGCTCAAACTCAAGTTCGAGCCTTAAGGCCGGGGAGCACTAACATGGAGAACAAAGACTCAATCTAGGTCGAGCCTTAAGGCCGGGATACACTCGCATGGAGAACGAAGGCTCAATCTGAAGTTTGAGCCTTAAGACTGGGGTGCACTAGCATGGAGAGCAAAGGCTCAAACTCAATTTCGAGCCTTAAGACCGAGGTGCACTAGCATGGAGAGCAAAGACTCAAACTCAAGTTCGAGCCTTAAGGCCGGGGTGCACTAGCATGGAGAATGAATGCTCAATCTGAAGTTCGAGCCTTAAGGCCGGGGTGCACTAGCATGGAGAGCAAAGGAGCAAAGGCTCAAACTCAAGTTCGAGCCTTAACGCCGGGGTGCACTAGCATGGAGAGCAAAGGCTCAAACTCAAGTTCATGCCTTAAGGCCGGGGTGCACTAACATGGAGAGCAAAGGCTCAAACTCAAGTTCGAGGCTTAAGGCCGGGGTGCACTAACATGGAGAACAAAGACTCAATCTAGGTTGATCCTTAAGGCCGGGGTACACTAGCATGGAGAACAAAGGCTCAATCTGAAGTTCGAGCCTTAAGACTGGGGTGCACTAGCATGGAGAGCAAAGGCTCAAACTCAATTTCGAGCCTTAAGACCGGGGTGCACTAGCATGGAGAGCAAAGGCTCAAACTCAAGTTCGAGCCGCCTTAAGGCCGGGGTGCACTAGCATGGAGAGCAAAGGCTCAAACTCAAGTTTGAGCCTTAAGGCCGGGGTGCACTAGCATGGAGAACGAAGGCTGTATCTGAAGTTTGAGCCTTAAGGGCGGGGTGCACTATAGCATGGAGAGCAAAGGAGCAAAGGCTCAAACTCAATTTCGAGCCTTAACGCTGGGGTGCACTAGCATGGAGAGCAAAGGCTCAAACTCAAGTTCGAGCCTTAAGGTCGGGGTGCACTAACATGGAGAGCAAAGGCTCAAACGCAAGTTCGAGCCTTAAGGCCAGGGTGCACTAACATGGAGAACAAAGACTCAATCTAGGTTAAGCCTTAAGGCCGGGATACACTAGCATGGAGAACGAAGGCTCAATCTGAAGTTCGAGCCTTAAGACTGGGGTGCACTAGCATGGAGAGCAAAGGCTCAAACTCAATTTCGAGCCTTAAGACCGAGGTGCACTAGCATGGAGAGCAAAGACTCAAACTCAAGTTCGAGCCTTAAGGCCCGGGGTGCAGTAGCATGGAGAGGAAAGGCTCAAGTTCGACCCTTAAGGCCAGGGTGCACTAGCATGGAGAACGAAGGCTCAATCTGAAGTTCGAGCCTTAAGGCCGGGGTGCACTAGCATAGAGAGCAAAGGAGCAAAGGCTCAAACTCAAGTTCGAGCCTTAACGCCGGGGTGCACTAGCATGGAGAGCAAAGGCTCAAACTCAAGTTCGAGCCTTAAGGCCGGGGTGCACTAACATGGAGAACAAAGACTCAATCTAGGTCGAGCCTTAAGGCGGCCGGGGTACACTAGCATGGAGAACAAAGGCTCAATCTGAAGTTCGAGCCTTAAGACTGGGGTGCACTAGCATGGAGAGAAAAGGCTCAAACTCAATTTCGAGCCTTAAGACCGGGGTGCACAAGCATGGAGAGCAAAGGCTCAAACTCAAGTTCGAGCCGCCTTAAGGCCGGGGTGCACTAGCATGGAGAGCAAAGGCTCAAACTCAAGTTTGAGCCTTAAGGCTGGGGTGCACTAGCATGGAGAACGAAGGCTGTATCTGAAGTTCGAGCCTTAAGGCCGGGGTGCACTAGCATGGAGAGCAAAGAAGCAAAGGCTCAAACTCAATTTCGAGCCTTAACGCCGGGGTACACTAGCATGGAGAGCAAAGGCTCAAACTCAAGTTCGAGCCTTAAGGTCGGGGTGCACTAACATGGAGAGCAAAGGCTCAAACTCAAGTTTGAGCCTTAAGGCCGAGGTGCACTAGCATGGAGAGCAAAGACTCAAACTCAAGTTCGAGCCTTCAGGCCGGGGTGCACTAGCATGGAGAGCAAAGGCTCAAACTCAAGTTCGAGCCTTAAGGCCGGGGTGCACTAGCATGGAGAACGAATGCTCAATCTGAAGTTCGAGCCTTAAGGCCGGGGTGCACTAGCATGGAGAACGAAGGCTCAATCTGAAGTTCGAGCCTTAAGGCCGGGGTGCACTAGCATGGAGAGCAAAGGCTCAAACTCAAGTTTTAGCCTTAAGGCTGGGGTGCACTAACATGGAGAACAAAGACTCAATCTAGGTCGAGCCTTAAGGCCGGGGTACACTAGCATGGAGAACGAAGGGTCAATCTGAAGTTCGAGCCTTAAGACTGGGGTGCACTAGCATGGAGAGCAAAGGCTCAAACTCAATTTCGAGCCTTAAGACCGGGGTGCACTAGCATGGAGAGCAAAGGCTCAAACTCAATTTCGAGCCGCCGGGGTGCACTAGTAGCATGGAGAGCAAAGGCTCAAACTCAAGTTTGAGCCTTAAGGCCAGGGTGCACTAGCATGGAGAACGAAGGCTGTATCTGAAGTTCGAGCCTTAAGGGCAGGGTGCACTAGCATGGAGAGCAAAGGAGCAAAGGCTCAAA
Organism: Cibotium barometz; assembly: GCF_041138505.1. Classification (NCBI taxonomy): domain Eukaryota; kingdom Viridiplantae; phylum Streptophyta; class Polypodiopsida; order Cyatheales; family Cibotiaceae; genus Cibotium; species Cibotium barometz. Next base: position 18,511,483 of record NC_141074.1, read on the forward strand.
CTCAATTTCGAGCCTTAACGCTGGGGTGCACTAGCATGGAGAGCAAAGGCTCAAACTCAAGTTCGAGCCTTAAGGTCGGGGTGCACTAACATGGAGAGCAAAGGCTCAAACTCAAGTTCGAGCCTTAAGGCCGGGGTGCACTAACATGGAGAAAAAAGACTCAATCTAGGTCGAGTCTTAAGGCCGGGATACACTAGCATGGAGAACGAAGGCTCAATCTGAAGTTCGAGCCTTAAGACTGGGGTACACTACCATGGAGAGCAAAGGCTCAAACTCAATTTCGAGCCTTAAGACCGAGGTGCACTAGCATGGAGAGCAAAGACTCAAACTCAAGTTCGAGCCTTAAGGCCGGGGTGCACTAGCATGGAGAGCAAAGGCTCAAACTCAAGTTCGAGCCTTAAGGCCGGGGTGCACTAGCATGGGGAACGAAGGCTGTATCTGAAGTTCAAGCCTTAAGGGCGGGGTGCACTAGCATGGAGAGCAAAGGAGCAAAGGCTCAAACTCAAGTTCGAGCCTTAATGCTGGGGTGCACTAGAATGGAGAGCAAAGGCTCAAACTCAAGTTCGAGCCTTAAGGTCGGGGTGCACTAACATGGAGAGCAAAGGCTCAAACTCAAGTTCGAGCCTTAAGGCCGGGGTGCACTAACATGGAGAACAAAGACTCAATCTAGGTCGAGCCTTAAGGCCGGGATACACTAGCATGGAGAACGAAGGCTCAATCTGAAGTTCGAGCCTTAAGACTGGGGTGCACTAGCATGGAGAGCAAAGGCTCAAACTCAATTTCGAGCCTTAAGACCGAGGTGCACTAGCATGGAGAGCAAAGACTCAAACTCAAGTTCGAGCCTTAAGGCCGGGGTGCACTAGCATGGAGAGCAAAGGCTCAAACTCAAGTTCAAGCCTTAAGGCCGGGGTGCACTAGCATGGAGAACGAATGCTCAATCTGAAGTTCGAGCCTTAAGGCCGGGGTGCACTAGCATGGAGAGCAAAGGAGCAAAGGCTCAAACTCAAGTTCGAGCCTTAACGCCGGGGTGCACTAGCATGGAGAGCAAAGGCTCAAACTCAAGTTCATGCCTTAAGGCCGGGGTGCACTAACATGGAGAGCAAAGGCTCAAACTCAAGTTCGAGCCTTAAGGCCGGGGTGCACTAACATGGAGAACAAAGACTCAATCTAGGTTGAGCCTTAAGGCCGGGGTACACTAGCATGGAGAACAAAGGCTCAATCTGAAGTTTGAGCCTTAAGACTGGGGTGCACTAGCATGGAGAGCAAAGGCTCAAACTCAATTTCGAGCCTTAAGAACGGGGTGCACTAGCATGGAGAGCAAAGGCTCAAACTCAAGTTCGAGCCGCAATAAGGCCGGGGTGCACTAGCATGGAGAGCAAAGGCTCAAACTCAAGTTTGAGCCTTAAGGCCGGGGTGCACTAGCATGGAGAACGAAGGCTGTATCTGAAGTTCGAGCCTTAAGGGCAGGGTGCACTAGCATGGAGAGCAAAGGAGCAAAGGCTCAAACTCAATCTAGGTCGAGCCTTAAGGCCGGGATACACTAGCATGGAGAACGAAGGCTCAATCTGAAGTTCGAGCCTTAAGACTGGGGTGCACTAGCATGGAGAGCAAAGGCTCAAACTCAATTTCGAGCCTTAAGACCGAGGTGCACTAGCATGGAGAGCAAAGACTCAAACTCAAGTTCGAGCCTTAAGGCCGGGGTGCACTAGCATGGAGAGCAAAGGCTCAAACTCAAGTTCAAGCCTTAAGGCCGGGGTGCACTAGCATGGAGAACGAATGCTCAATCTGAAGTTCGAGCCTTAAGGCCGGGGTGCACTAGCATGGAGAGCAAAGGAGAAAAGGCTCAAACTCAAGTTCGAGCCTTAACGCCGGGGTGCACTAGCATGGAGAGCAAAGGCTCAAACTCAAGTTCGAGCCTTAAGGCCGGGGTGCACTAACATGGAGAACAAAGACTCAATCTAGGTTGAGCCTTAGGGCCGGGGTACACTAGCATGGAGAACAAAGGCTCAATCTGAAGTTTGAGCCTTAAGACTGGGGTGCACTAGCATGGAGAGCAAAGGCTCAAACTCAATTTCGAGCCTTAAGAACGGGGTGCACTAGCATGGAGAGCAAAGGCTCAAACTCAAGTTCAAGCCGCAATAAGGCCGGGGTGCACTAGCATGGAGAGCAAAGGCTCAAACTCAAGTTTGAGCCTTAAGGCCGGGGTGCACTAGCATGGAGAACGAAGGCTGTATCTGAAGTTCGAGCCTTAAGGGCAGGGTGCACTAGCATGGAGAGCAAAGGAGCAAAGGCTCAAACTCAATTTCGAGCCTTAACGCTGGGGTGCACTAGCATGGAGAGCAAAGGCTCAAACTCAAGTTTGAGCCTTAAGGTCGGGGTGCACTAACATGGAGAGCAAAGGCTCAAACTCAAGTTCGAGCCTTAAGGCCGGGGTGCACTAACATGGAGAACAAAGACTCAATCTAGGTCGAGCCTTAAGGCTGGGATACACTAGCATGGAGAACGAAGGGTCAATCTGAAGTTCGAGCCTTAAGACTGGGGTGCACTAGCATGGAGAGCAAAGACTCAAACTCAATTTCGAGCCTTAAGGCCGGGGTGCACTAGCACGGAGAGCAAAGGCTCAAGTTCGACCCTTAAGGCCGGGGTGTACTAGTATGGAGAACGAAGGCTCAATTTGAAGTTCGAGCCTTAAGGCCGGGGTGCACTAGCATAGAGAGCAAAGGAGCAAAGGCTCAAACTCAAGTTCGAGCCTTAACGCCGGGGTGCACTAGCATGGAGAGCAAAGGCTCAAACTCAAGTTTGAGCCTTAAGGCTGGGGTGCACGAACATGCAGAGCAAAGGCTCAAACTCAAGTTCGAGCCTTAAGGCCGGGGTGCACTAACATGGAGAACAAAGACTCAATCTAGGTCGAGCCTTAAGGCGGTCGGGGTACACTAGCATGGAGAACAAAGGCTCAATCTGAAGTTCGAGCCTTAAGACTGGGGTGCACTAGCATGGAGAGCAAAGGCTCAAACTCAATTTCGAGCCTTAAGACCGGGGTGCACTAGCATGGAGAGCAAAGGCTCAAACTCAAGTTCGAGCCGCCTTAAGGCCGGGGTGCACTAGCATGGAGAGCAAAGGCTCATACTCAAGTGTGAGCCTTAAGGCCGGGGTGCACGAAGGCTGTATCTGAAGTTCGAGCCTTAAGGGCGGGGTGCACTAGCATGGAGAGCAAAGGAGCAAAGGCTCAAACTCAATTTCGAGCCTTAACGCTGGGGTGCACTAGCATGGAGAGCAAAGGCTCAAACTCAAGTTCGAGCCTTAAGGTCGGGGTGCACTAACATGGAGAGCAAAGGCTCAAACTCAAGTTCGAGCCTTAAGGCCGGGGAGCACTAACATGGAGAACAAAGACTCAATCTAGGTCGAGCCTTAAGGCCGGGATACACTCGCATGGAGAACGAAGGCTCAATCTGAAGTTTGAGCCTTAAGACTGGGGTGCACTAGCATGGAGAGCAAAGGCTCAAACTCAATTTCGAGCCTTAAGACCGAGGTGCACTAGCATGGAGAGCAAAGACTCAAACTCAAGTTCGAGCCTTAAGGCCGGGGTGCACTAGCATGGAGAATGAATGCTCAATCTGAAGTTCGAGCCTTAAGGCCGGGGTGCACTAGCATGGAGAGCAAAGGAGCAAAGGCTCAAACTCAAGTTCGAGCCTTAACGCCGGGGTGCACTAGCATGGAGAGCAAAGGCTCAAACTCAAGTTCATGCCTTAAGGCCGGGGTGCACTAACATGGAGAGCAAAGGCTCAAACTCAAGTTCGAGGCTTAAGGCCGGGGTGCACTAACATGGAGAACAAAGACTCAATCTAGGTTGATCCTTAAGGCCGGGGTACACTAGCATGGAGAACAAAGGCTCAATCTGAAGTTCGAGCCTTAAGACTGGGGTGCACTAGCATGGAGAGCAAAGGCTCAAACTCAATTTCGAGCCTTAAGACCGGGGTGCACTAGCATGGAGAGCAAAGGCTCAAACTCAAGTTCGAGCCGCCTTAAGGCCGGGGTGCACTAGCATGGAGAGCAAAGGCTCAAACTCAAGTTTGAGCCTTAAGGCCGGGGTGCACTAGCATGGAGAACGAAGGCTGTATCTGAAGTTTGAGCCTTAAGGGCGGGGTGCACTATAGCATGGAGAGCAAAGGAGCAAAGGCTCAAACTCAATTTCGAGCCTTAACGCTGGGGTGCACTAGCATGGAGAGCAAAGGCTCAAACTCAAGTTCGAGCCTTAAGGTCGGGGTGCACTAACATGGAGAGCAAAGGCTCAAACGCAAGTTCGAGCCTTAAGGCCAGGGTGCACTAACATGGAGAACAAAGACTCAATCTAGGTTAAGCCTTAAGGCCGGGATACACTAGCATGGAGAACGAAGGCTCAATCTGAAGTTCGAGCCTTAAGACTGGGGTGCACTAGCATGGAGAGCAAAGGCTCAAACTCAATTTCGAGCCTTAAGACCGAGGTGCACTAGCATGGAGAGCAAAGACTCAAACTCAAGTTCGAGCCTTAAGGCCCGGGGTGCAGTAGCATGGAGAGGAAAGGCTCAAGTTCGACCCTTAAGGCCAGGGTGCACTAGCATGGAGAACGAAGGCTCAATCTGAAGTTCGAGCCTTAAGGCCGGGGTGCACTAGCATAGAGAGCAAAGGAGCAAAGGCTCAAACTCAAGTTCGAGCCTTAACGCCGGGGTGCACTAGCATGGAGAGCAAAGGCTCAAACTCAAGTTCGAGCCTTAAGGCCGGGGTGCACTAACATGGAGAACAAAGACTCAATCTAGGTCGAGCCTTAAGGCGGCCGGGGTACACTAGCATGGAGAACAAAGGCTCAATCTGAAGTTCGAGCCTTAAGACTGGGGTGCACTAGCATGGAGAGAAAAGGCTCAAACTCAATTTCGAGCCTTAAGACCGGGGTGCACAAGCATGGAGAGCAAAGGCTCAAACTCAAGTTCGAGCCGCCTTAAGGCCGGGGTGCACTAGCATGGAGAGCAAAGGCTCAAACTCAAGTTTGAGCCTTAAGGCTGGGGTGCACTAGCATGGAGAACGAAGGCTGTATCTGAAGTTCGAGCCTTAAGGCCGGGGTGCACTAGCATGGAGAGCAAAGAAGCAAAGGCTCAAACTCAATTTCGAGCCTTAACGCCGGGGTACACTAGCATGGAGAGCAAAGGCTCAAACTCAAGTTCGAGCCTTAAGGTCGGGGTGCACTAACATGGAGAGCAAAGGCTCAAACTCAAGTTTGAGCCTTAAGGCCGAGGTGCACTAGCATGGAGAGCAAAGACTCAAACTCAAGTTCGAGCCTTCAGGCCGGGGTGCACTAGCATGGAGAGCAAAGGCTCAAACTCAAGTTCGAGCCTTAAGGCCGGGGTGCACTAGCATGGAGAACGAATGCTCAATCTGAAGTTCGAGCCTTAAGGCCGGGGTGCACTAGCATGGAGAACGAAGGCTCAATCTGAAGTTCGAGCCTTAAGGCCGGGGTGCACTAGCATGGAGAGCAAAGGCTCAAACTCAAGTTTTAGCCTTAAGGCTGGGGTGCACTAACATGGAGAACAAAGACTCAATCTAGGTCGAGCCTTAAGGCCGGGGTACACTAGCATGGAGAACGAAGGGTCAATCTGAAGTTCGAGCCTTAAGACTGGGGTGCACTAGCATGGAGAGCAAAGGCTCAAACTCAATTTCGAGCCTTAAGACCGGGGTGCACTAGCATGGAGAGCAAAGGCTCAAACTCAATTTCGAGCCGCCGGGGTGCACTAGTAGCATGGAGAGCAAAGGCTCAAACTCAAGTTTGAGCCTTAAGGCCAGGGTGCACTAGCATGGAGAACGAAGGCTGTATCTGAAGTTCGAGCCTTAAGGGCAGGGTGCACTAGCATGGAGAGCAAAGGAGCAAAGGCTCAAACTCAATTTCGAGCCTTAACGCTGGGGTGCACTAGCATGGAGAGCAAAGGCTCAAACTCAAGTTCGAGCCTTAAGGTCGGGGTGCACTAACATGGAGAGCAAAGGCTCAAACTCAAGTTCGAGCCTTAAGGCCGGGGTGCACTAACATGGAGAAAAAAGACTCAATCTAGGTCGAGTCTTAAGGCCGGGATACACTAGCATGGAGAACGAAGGCTCAATCTGAAGTTCGAGCCTTAAGACTGGGGTACACTACCATGGAGAGCAAAGGCTCAAACTCAATTTCGAGCCTTAAGACCGAGGTGCACTAGCATGGAGAGCAAAGACTCAAACTCAAGTTCGAGCCTTAAGGCCGGGGTGCACTAGCATGGAGAGCAAAGGCTCAAACTCAAGTTCGAGCCTTAAGGCCGGGGTGCACTAGCATGGGGAACGAAGGCTGTATCTGAAGTTCAAGCCTTAAGGGCGGGGTGCACTAGCATGGAGAGCAAAGGAGCAAAGGCTCAAACTCAAGTTCGAGCCTTAATGCTGGGGTGCACTAGAATGGAGAGCAAAGGCTCAAACTCAAGTTCGAGCCTTAAGGTCGGGGTGCACTAACATGGAGAGCAAAGGCTCAAACTCAAGTTCGAGCCTTAAGGCCGGGGTGCACTAACATGGAGAACAAAGACTCAATCTAGGTCGAGCCTTAAGGCCGGGATACACTAGCATGGAGAACGAAGGCTCAATCTGAAGTTCGAGCCTTAAGACTGGGGTGCACTAGCATGGAGAGCAAAGGCTCAAACTCAATTTCGAGCCTTAAGACCGAGGTGCACTAGCATGGAGAGCAAAGACTCAAACTCAAGTTCGAGCCTTAAGGCCGGGGTGCACTAGCATGGAGAGCAAAGGCTCAAACTCAAGTTCAAGCCTTAAGGCCGGGGTGCACTAGCATGGAGAACGAATGCTCAATCTGAAGTTCGAGCCTTAAGGCCGGGGTGCACTAGCATGGAGAGCAAAGGAGCAAAGGCTCAAACTCAAGTTCGAGCCTTAACGCCGGGGTGCACTAGCATGGAGAGCAAAGGCTCAAACTCAAGTTCATGCCTTAAGGCCGGGGTGCACTAACATGGAGAGCAAAGGCTCAAACTCAAGTTCGAGCCTTAAGGCCGGGGTGCACTAACATGGAGAACAAAGACTCAATCTAGGTTGAGCCTTAAGGCCGGGGTACACTAGCATGGAGAACAAAGGCTCAATCTGAAGTTTGAGCCTTAAGACTGGGGTGCACTAGCATGGAGAGCAAAGGCTCAAACTCAATTTCGAGCCTTAAGAACGGGGTGCACTAGCATGGAGAGCAAAGGCTCAAACTCAAGTTCGAGCCGCAATAAGGCCGGGGTGCACTAGCATGGAGAGCAAAGGCTCAAACTCAAGTTTGAGCCTTAAGGCCGGGGTGCACTAGCATGGAGAACGAAGGCTGTATCTGAAGTTCGAGCCTTAAGGGCAGGGTGCACTAGCATGGAGAGCAAAGGAGCAAAGGCTCAAACTCAATCTAGGTCGAGCCTTAAGGCCGGGATACACTAGCATGGAGAACGAAGGCTCAATCTGAAGTTCGAGCCTTAAGACTGGGGTGCACTAGCATGGAGAGCAAAGGCTCAAACTCAATTTCGAGCCTTAAGACCGAGGTGCACTAGCATGGAGAGCAAAGACTCAAACTCAAGTTCGAGCCTTAAGGCCGGGGTGCACTAGCATGGAGAGCAAAGGCTCAAACTCAAGTTCAAGCCTTAAGGCCGGGGTGCACTAGCATGGAGAACGAATGCTCAATCTGAAGTTCGAGCCTTAAGGCCGGGGTGCACTAGCATGGAGAGCAAAGGAGAAAAGGCTCAAACTCAAGTTCGAGCCTTAACGCCGGGGTGCACTAGCATGGAGAGCAAAGGCTCAAACTCAAGTTCGAGCCTTAAGGCCGGGGTGCACTAACATGGAGAACAAAGACTCAATCTAGGTTGAGCCTTAGGGCCGGGGTACACTAGCATGGAGAACAAAGGCTCAATCTGAAGTTTGAGCCTTAAGACTGGGGTGCACTAGCATGGAGAGCAAAGGCTCAAACTCAATTTCGAGCCTTAAGAACGGGGTGCACTAGCATGGAGAGCAAAGGCTCAAACTCAAGTTCAAGCCGCAATAAGGCCGGGGTGCACTAGCATGGAGAGCAAAGGCTCAAACTCAAGTTTGAGCCTTAAGGCCGGGGTGCACTAGCATGGAGAACGAAGGCTGTATCTGAAGTTCGAGCCTTAAGGGCAGGGTGCACTAGCATGGAGAGCAAAGGAGCAAAGGCTCAAACTCAATTTCGAGCCTTAACGCTGGGGTGCACTAGCATGGAGAGCAAAGGCTCAAACTCAAGTTTGAGCCTTAAGGTCGGGGTGCACTAACATGGAGAGCAAAGGCTCAAACTCAAGTTCGAGCCTTAAGGCCGGGGTGCACTAACATGGAGAACAAAGACTCAATCTAGGTCGAGCCTTAAGGCTGGGATACACTAGCATGGAGAACGAAGGGTCAATCTGAAGTTCGAGCCTTAAGACTGGGGTGCACTAGCATGGAGAGCAAAGACTCAAACTCAATTTCGAGCCTTAAGGCCGGGGTGCACTAGCACGGAGAGCAAAGGCTCAAGTTCGACCCTTAAGGCCGGGGTGTACTAGTATGGAGAACGAAGGCTCAATTTGAAGTTCGAGCCTTAAGGCCGGGGTGCACTAGCATAGAGAGCAAAGGAGCAAAGGCTCAAACTCAAGTTCGAGCCTTAACGCCGGGGTGCACTAGCATGGAGAGCAAAGGCTCAAACTCAAGTTTGAGCCTTAAGGCTGGGGTGCACGAACATGCAGAGCAAAGGCTCAAACTCAAGTTCGAGCCTTAAGGCCGGGGTGCACTAACATGGAGAACAAAGACTCAATCTAGGTCGAGCCTTAAGGCGGTCGGGGTACACTAGCATGGAGAACAAAGGCTCAATCTGAAGTTCGAGCCTTAAGACTGGGGTGCACTAGCATGGAGAGCAAAGGCTCAAACTCAATTTCGAGCCTTAAGACCGGGGTGCACTAGCATGGAGAGCAAAGGCTCAAACTCAAGTTCGAGCCGCCTTAAGGCCGGGGTGCACTAGCATGGAGAGCAAAGGCTCATACTCAAGTGTGAGCCTTAAGGCCGGGGTGCACGAAGGCTGTATCTGAAGTTCGAGCCTTAAGGGCGGGGTGCACTAGCATGGAGAGCAAAGGAGCAAAGGCTCAAACTCAATTTCGAGCCTTAACGCTGGGGTGCACTAGCATGGAGAGCAAAGGCTCAAACTCAAGTTCGAGCCTTAAGGTCGGGGTGCACTAACATGGAGAGCAAAGGCTCAAACTCAAGTTCGAGCCTTAAGGCCGGGGTGCACTAACATGGAGAACAAAGACTCAATCTAGGTCGAGCCTTGAGGCCGGGATACACTCGCATGGAGAACGAAGGCTCAATCTGAAGTTTGAGCCTTAAGACTGGGGTGCACTAGCATGGAGAGCAAAGGCTCAAACTCAATTTCGAGCCTTAAGACCGAGGTGCACTAGCATGGAGAGCAAAGACTCAAACTCAAGTTCGAGCCTTAAGGCCGGGGTGCACTAGCATGGAGAGCAAAGGCTCAAACTCAAGTTCGAGCCTTAAGGCCGGGGTACACTAGCATGGAGAACGAATGCTCAATCAGAAGTTCGAGCCTTAAGGCCGGGGTGCACTAGCATGGAGAGCAAAGGAGCAAAGGCTCAAACTCAAGTTCGAGCCTTAACGCCGGGGTGCACTAGCATGGAGAGGAAAGGCTCAAACTCAAGTTCATGCCTTAAGGCCGGTAGCACTAACATGGCGAGCAAAGGCTCAAACTCAAGTTCGAGCCTTAAGGCCGGGGTGCACTAACATGGAGAACAAAGACTCAATCTAGGTTGATCCTTAAGGCCGGGGTACACTAGCATGGAGAACAAAGGCTCAATCTGAAGTTCGAGCCTTAAGACTGGGCGCACTAGCATGGAGAGCAAAGGCTCAAACTCAATTTCGAGCCTTAAGACCGGGGTGCACTAGCATGGAGAGCAAAGGCTCAAACTCAAGTTCGAGCCTTAAGGCCGGGGTGCACTAGCATGGAGAGCAAAGGCTCAAACTCAAGTTCGAGCCTTAAGGCCGGGGTACACTAGCATGGAGAACGAATGCTCAATCAGAAGTTCGAGCCTTAAGGCCGGGGTGCACTAGCATGGAGAGCAAAGGAGCAAAGGCTCAAACTCAAGTTCGAGCCTTAACGCCGGGGTGCACTAGCATGGAGAGGAAAGGCTCAAACTCAAGTTCATGCCTTAAGGCCGGTAGCACTAACATGGCGAGCAAAGGCTCAAACTCAAGTTCGAGCCTTAAGGCCGGGGTGCACTAACATGGAGAACAAAGACTCAATCTAGGTTGATCCTTAAGGCCGGGGTACACTAGCATGGAGAACAAACGCTCAATCTGAAGTTCGAGCCTTAAGACTGGGTGCACTAGCATGGAGAGCAAAGGCTCAAACTCAATTTCGAGCCTTAAGACCGGGGTGCACTAGCATGGAGAGCAAAGGCTCAAACTCAAGTTCGAGCCGCCTTAAGGCCGGGGTGCACTAGCATGGAGAGCAAAGGCTCAAACTCAAGTTTGAGCCTTAAGGCCGTGGAGAACGAACGCTGTATCTGAAGTTCGAGCCTTAAGGGCGGGGTGCACTAGCATGGAGAGCAAAGGAGCAAAGGCTCAAACTCAATTTCGAGCCTTAACGCTGGGGTGCACTAGCATGGAGAGCAAAGGCTCAAACTCAAGTTCGAGCCTTAAGGTCGGGGTGCACTAACATGGAGAGCAAAGGCTCAAACTCAAGTTCGAGCCTTAAGGCCAGGGTGCACTAACATGGAGAACAAAGACTCAATCTAGGTCGAGCCTTAAGGCCGGGATACACTAGCATGGAGAACGAAGGCTCAATCTGAAGTTCGAGCCTTAAGACTGGGGTGCACTAGCATGGAGAGCAAAGGCTCAAACTCAATTTCGAGCCTTAAGACCGAGGTGCACTAGCATGGAGAGCAAAGACTCAAACTCAAGTTCGAACCTTAAGGCCGGGGTGCAGTAGCATGGAGAGCAAAGGCTCAAGTTCGACCCTTAAGGCCAGGGTGCACTAGCATGGAGAACGAAGGCTCAATCTGAAGTTCGAGCCTTAAGGCCGGGGTGCACTAGCATAGAGAGCAAAGGAGCAAAGGCTCAAACTCAAGTTCGAGCCTTAACGCCGGGGTGCACTAGCATGGAGAGCAAAGGCTCAAACTCAAGTTCGAGCCTTAAGGCCGGGGTGCACTAACATGGAGAACAAAGACTCAATCTAGGTCGAGCCTTAAGGCGGCCGGGGTACACTAGCATGGAGAACAAAGGCTCAATCTGAAGTTCGAGCCTTAAGACTGGGGTGCACTAGCATGGAGAGAAAAGGCTCAAACTCAATTTCGAGCCTTAAGACCGGGGTGCACTAGCATGGAGAGCAAAGGCTCAAACTCAAGTTCGAGCCGCCTTAAGGCCGGGGTGCACTAGCATGGAGAGCAAAGGCTCAAACTCAAGTTTGAGCCTTAAGGCCAGGGTGCACTAGCATGGAGAATGAAGGCTGTATCTGAAGTTCGAGCCTTAAGGCCGGGGTGCACTAGCATGGAGAGCAAAGGAGCAAAGGCTCAAACTCAATTTCGAGCCTTAAGACCGGGGTGCACTAGCATGGAGAGCAAAGGCTCAAACTCAAGTTCGAGCCGCCTTAAGGCCGGGGTGCACTAGCATGGAGAGCAAAGGCTCAAACTCAAGTTTGAGCCTTAAGGCCGGGTGCACTAGCATGGAGAACGAAGGCTGTATCTGAAGTTCGAGCCTTAAGGGCGGGGTGCACTAGCATGGAGAGCAAAGGAGCAAAGGCTCAAACTCAATTTCGAGCCTTAACGCTGGGGTGCACTAGCATGGAGAGCAAAGGCTCAAACTCAAGTTCGAGCCTTAAGGTCGGGGTGCACTAACATGGAGAGCAAAGGCTCAAACTCAAGTTCGAGCCTTAAGGCCGGGGTGCACTAACATGGAGAACAAAGACTCAATCTAGGTCGAGCCTTAAGGCCGGGATACACTCGCATGGAGAACGAAGGCTCAATCTGAAGTTTGAGCCTTAAGACTGGGGTGCACTAGCATGGAGAGCAAAGGCTCAAACTCAATTTCGAGCCTTAAGACCGAGGTGCACTAGCATGGAGAGCAAAGACTCAAACTCACGTTCGAGCCTTAAGGCCGGGGTGCACTAGCATGGAGAATGAATGCTCAATCTGAAGTTCGAGCCTTAAGGCCGGGGTGCACTAGCATGGAGAGCAAAGGAGCAAAGGCTCAAACTCAAGTTCGAGCCTTAACGCCGGGGTGCACTAGCATGGAGAGCAAAGGCTCAAACTCAAGTTCATGCCTTAAGGCCGGGGTGCACTAACATGGAGAGCAAAGGCTCAAACTCAAGTTCGAGGCTTAAGGCCGGGGTGCACTAACATGGAGAACAAAGACTCAATCTAGGTTGATCCTTAAGGCCGGGGTACACTAGCATGGAGAACAAAGGCTCAATCTGAAGTTCGAGCCTTAAGACTGGGGTGCACTAGCATGGAGAGCAAAGGCTCAAACTCAATTTCGAGCCTTAAGACCGGGGTGCACTAGCATGGAGAGCAAAGGCTCAAACTCAAGTTCGAGCCGCCTTAAGGCCGGGGTGCACTAGCATGGAGAGCAAAGGCTCAAACTCAAGTTTGAGCCTTAAGGCCGGGGTGCACTAGCATGGAGAACGAAGGCTGTATCTGAAGTTCGAGCCTTAAGGGCGGGGTGCACTATAGCATGGAGAGCAAAGGAGCAAAGGCTCAAACTCAATTTCGAGCCTTAACGCTGGGGTGCACTAGCATGGAGAGCAAAGGTTCAAACTCAAGTTCGAGCCTTAAGGTCGGGGTGCACTAACATGGAGAGCAAAGGCTCAAACGCAAGTTCGAGCCTTAAGGCCAGGGTGCACTAACATGGAGAACAAAGACTCAATCTAGGTCAAGCCTTAAGGCCGGGATACACTAGCATGGAGAACGAAGGCTCAATCTGAAGTTCGAGCCTTAAGACCTGGGGTGCACTAGCATGGAGAGCAAAGGCTCAAACTCAATTTCGAGCCTTAAGACCGAGGTGCACTAGCATGGAGAGCAAAGACTCAAACTCAAGTTCGAGCCTTAAGGCCGGGGTGCAGTAGCATGGAGAGGAAAGGCTCAAGTTCGACCCTTAAGGCCAGGGTGCACTAGCATGGAGAACGAAGGCTCAATCTGAAGTTCGAGCCTTAAGGCCGGGGTGCACTAGCATAGAGAGCAAAGGAGCAAAGGCTCAAACTCAAGTTCGAGCCTTAACGCCGGGGTGCACTAGCATGGAGAGCAAAGGCTCAAACTCAAGTTCGAGCCTTAAGGCCGGGGTGCACTAACATGGAGAACAAAGACTCAATCTAGGTCGAGCCTTAAGGCGGCCGGGGTACACTAGCATGGAGAACAAAGGCTCAATCTGAAGTTCGAGCCTTAAGACTGGGGTGCACTAGCATGGAGAGAAAAGGCTCAAACTCAATTTCGAGCCTTAAGACCGGGGTGCACAAGCATGGAGAGCAAAGGCTCAAACTCAAGTTCGAGCCGCCTTAAGGCCGGGGTGCACTAGCATGGAGAGCAAAGGCTCAAACTCAAGTTTGAGCCTTAAGGCTGGGGTGCACTAGCATGGAGAACGAAGGCTGTATCTGAAGTTCGAGCCTTAAGGCCGGGGTGCACTAGCATGGAGAGCAAAGAAGCAAAGGCTCAAACTCAATTTCGAGCCTTAACGCCGGGGTGCACTAGCATGGAGAGCAAAGGCTCAAACTCAAGTTCGAGCCTTAAGGTCAGGGTGCACTAACATGGAGAGCAAAGGCTCAAACTCAAGTTTGAGCCTTAAGGCCGAGGTGCACTAGCATGGAGAGCAAAGACTCAAACTCAAGTTCGAGCCTTCAGGCCGGGGTGCACTAGCATGGAGAGCAAAGGCTCAAACTCAAGTTCGAGCCTTAAGGCCGGGGTGCACTAGCATGGAGAACGAATGCTAAATCTGAAGTTCGAGCCTTAAGGCCGGGGTGCACTAGCATGGAGAGCAAAGGCTCAAACTCAAGTTTTAGCCTTAAGGCTGGGGTGCACTAACATGGAGAACAAAGACTCAATCTAGGTCGAGTCTTAAGGCCGGGGTACACTAGCATGGAGAACGAAGGGTCAATCTGAAGTTCGAGCCTTAAGACTGGGGTGCACTAGCATGGAGAGCAAAGGCTCAAACTCAATTTTGAGCCTTAAGACCGGGGTGCACTAGCATGGAGAGCAAAGGCTCAAACTCAATTTCGAGCCGCCGGGGTGCACTAGTAGCATGGAGAGCAAAGGCTCAAACTCAAGTTTGAGCCTTAAGGCTGGGGTGCACTAGCATGGAGAACGAAGGCTGTATCTGAAGTTCGAGCCTTAAGGGCAGGGTGCACTAGCATGGAGAGCAAAGGAGCAAAGGCTCAAACTCAATTTCGAGCCTTAACGCTGGGGTGCACTAGCATGGAGAGCAAAGGCTCAAACTCAAGTTCGAGCCTTAAGGTCGGGGTGCACTAACATGGAGAGCAAAGGCTCAAACTCAAGTTCGAGCCTTAAGGCCGGGGTGCACTAACCTGGAGAAAAAAGACTCAATCTAGGTCGAGCCTTAAGGCCGGGATACACTAGCATGGAGAACGAAGGCTCAATCTGAAGTTCGAGCCTTAAGACTGGGGTGCACTACCATGGAGAGCAAAGGCTCAAACTCAATTTCGAGCCTTAAGACCGAGGTGCACTAGCATGGAGAGCAAAGACTCAAACTCAAGTTCGAGCCTTAAGGCCGGGGTGCACTAGCATGGAGAGCAAAGGCTCAAACTCAAGTTCGAGCCTTAAGGCCGGGGTGCACTAGCATGGGGAACGAAGGCTGTATCAGAAGTTCGAGCCTTAAGGGCGGGGTGCACTAGCATGGAGAGCAAAGGAGCAAAGGCTCAAACTCAATTTCGAGCCTTAACGCTGGGGTGCACTAGCATGGAGAGCAAAGGCTCAAACTCAAGTTCGAGCCTTAAGGTCGGGGTGCACTAACATGGAGAGCAAAGGCTCAAACTCAAGTTCGAGCCTTAAGGCCGGGGTGCACTAACATGGAGAACAAAGACTCAATCTAGGTCGAGCCTTAAGGCCGGGATACACTAGCATGGAGAACGAAGGCTCAATCTGAAGTTCGAGCCTTAAGACTGGGGTGCACTAGCATGGAGAGCAAAGGCACAAACTCAGTTTCGAGCCTTAAGACCGAGGTGCACTAGCATGGAGAGCAAAGACTCAAACTCAAGTTCGAGCCTTAAGGCCGGGGTGCACTAGCATGGAGAGCAAAGGCTCAAACTCAAGTTCAAGCCTTAAGGCCGGGGTGCACTAGCATGGAGAACGAATGCTCAATCTGAAGTTCGAGCCTTAAGGCCGGGGTGCACTAGCATGGAGAGCAAAGGAGCAAAGGCTCAAACTCAAGTTCGAGCCTTAACGCCGGGGTGCACTAGCATGGAGAGCAAAGGCTCAAACTCAAGTTCATGCCTTAAGGCCGGGGTGCACTAACATGGAGAGCAAAGGCTCAAACTCAAGTTCGAGCCTTAAGGCCGGGGTGCACTAACATGGAGAACAAAGACTCAATCTAGGTTGAGCCTTAAGGCCGGGGTACACTAGCATGGAGAACAAAGGCTCAATCTGAAGTTTGAGCCTTAAGACTGGGGTGCACTAGCATGGAGAGCAAAGGCTCAAACTCAATTTCGAGCCTTAAGAACGGGGTGCACTAGCATGGAGAGCAAAGGCTCAAACTCAAGTTCGAGCCGCAATAAGGCCGGGGTGCACTAGCATGGAGAGCAAAGGCTCAAACTCAAGTTTGAGCCTTAAGGCCGGGGTGCACTAGCATGGAGAACGAAGGCTGTATTTGAAGTTTGAGCCTTAAGGGCAGGGTGCACTAGCATGGAGAGCAAAGGAGCAAAGGCTCAAACTCAATTTCGAGCCTTAACGCTGGGGTGCACTAGCATGGAGAGCAAAGGCTCAAACTCAAGTTTGAGCCTTAAGGTCGGGGTGCACTAACATGGAGAGCAAAGGCTCAAACTCAAGTTCGAGCCTTAAGGCCGGGGTGCACTAACATGGAGAACAAAGACTCAATCTAGGTCGAGCCTTAAGGCTGGGATACACTAGCATGGAGAACGAAGGGTCAATCTTAAGTTCGAGCCTTAAGACTGGGGTGCACTTGCATGGAGAGCAAAGACTCAAACTCAATTTCGAGCCTTAAGGCCGGGGTGCACTAGCACGGAGAGCAAAGGCTCAAGTTCGACCCTTAAGGCCGGGGTGTACTAGTATGGAGAACGAAGGCTCAATTTGAAGTTCGAGCCTTAAGGCCGGGGTGCACTAGCATAGAGAGCAAAGGAGCAAAGGCTCAAACTCAAGTTCGAGCCTTAACGCCGGGGTGCACTAGCATGGAGAGCAAAGGCTCAAACTCAAGTTTGAGCCTTAAGGCTGGGGTGCACTAACATGCAGAGCAAAGGCTCAAACTCAAGTTCGAGCCTTAAGGCCGGGGTGCACTAACATGGAGAACAAAGACTCAATCTAGGTCGAGCCTTAAGGCGGCCGGGGTACACTAGCATGGAGAACAAAGGCTCAATCTGAAGTTCGAGCCTTAAGACTGGGGTGCACTAGCATGGAGAGCAAAGGCTCAAACTCAATTTCGAGCCTTAAGACCGGGGTGCACTAGCATGGAGAGCAAAGGCTCAAACTCAAGTTCGAGCCGCCTTAAGGCCGGGGTGCACTAGCATGGAGAGCAAAGGCTCAAACTCAAGTTTGAGCCTTAAGGCCGGGGTGCACTAGCATGGAGAACGAAGGCTGTATCTGAAGTTCGAGCCTTAAGGCCGGGGTGCACTAGCATGGAGAGCAAAGGAGAAAAGGCTCAAACTCAATTTCGAGCCTTAACGCCGGGGTGCACTAGCATGGAGAGCAAAGGCTCAAACTCAAGTTCGAGCCTTAAGGTCGGGGTGCACTAACATGGAGAGCAAAGGCTCAAACTCAAGTTCAAGCCTTAAGGCCGGGGTGCACTAACATGGAGAACAAAGACTCAATCTAGGTCGAGCCTTAAGGCTGGGGTACACTAGCATGGAGAACGAAGGCTCAATCTGAAGTTCGAGCCTTAAGGCCGGGGAGCACTAGCATGGAGAGCAAAGGCTCAAACTCAAGTTCAAGCCTTAAGGCAGGGGTGCACTAGCATGGAGAACGAAGGCTCAATCTGAAGTTCGAGCGTTCAGGCCGGGGTGCACTAGTATGGAGAGCAAAGGAGCAAAGGCTCAAACTGAAGTTCGAGCCTTAAGGCCAGGGTGCACTAGCATGGAGAGCAAAGGCTCAAACTCAAGTTCGAGCCTTAAGGCCGGGGTGCACTAACATGGACAACAAAAACTCAATCTAGGTCAAGCCTTAAGGTCAGGGTACACTAGCATGGAGAACGAAGGCTCAATCTGAAGTTCAAGCCTTAAGACTGGGGTGCACTAGCATGGAGAGCAAAGGAGCAAAGGCTCAAACTCAATTTCGAGCCTTAACGCTGGGGTGCACTAGCATGGAGAGCAAAGGCTCAAACTCAAGTTCGAGCCTTAAGGCCGGGGTGCACTAACATGGAGAGCAAAGGCTCAAACTCAAGTTCGAGCCTTAAGGCCGAGGTGCACTAACATGGAGAACAAAGACTCAATCTAGGTCGAGCCTTGAGGCCGGGGTACACTAGTATGGAGAACGAAGGCTCAATCTGAAGTTCGAGCCTTAAGGCCGGGGTGCACTAGCATGGAGAGCAAAGGCTCAAACTCAAGTTTCAGCCTTAAGGCCGGGTGCACTAACATGGAGAACAAAGACTCAATCTAGGTCGAGCCTTAAGGCCGGGGTACACTAGCATGGAGAACGAAGGGTCAATCTGAAGTTCGAGCCTTAAGACTAGCATGGAGAGCAAAGGCTCAAACTCAATTTCGAGCCTTAAGACCGGGTGCACTAGCATGGAGAGCAAAGACTCAAACTCAAGTTCGAGCCTTAAGGCCGGGGTGCACTAGCATGGAGAGCAAAGGCTCAAACTCAAGTTCGAGCCTTAAGGCTGCACTAGCATGGAGAACGAATGCTCAATCTCAAGTTCGAGCCTTAAGGCCGGGGTGCACTAGCATGGAGAGCAAAGGAGCAAAGGCTCAAACTCAAGTTCGAGCCTTAACGCCGGGGTGCACTAGCATGGAGAGCAAAGGCTCAAACTCAAGTTCATGCCTTAAGGCCGGGGTGCACTAGCATGGAGAGCAAAGGCTCAAACTCAAGTTCCAGCCTTAAGGCTGGGGTGCAGTAACATGGAGAACAAAGACTCAATCTAGGTCGAGCCTTAAGGCCGGGGTACACTAGCATGGAGAACGAAGGGTCAATCTGAAGTTCGAGCCTTAAGGCCGGGGTACACTAGCATGGAGAACGAAGGGTCAATCTGAAGTTCGAGCCTTAAGACTGGGGTGCACTAGCATGGAGAGCAAAGGCTCAAACTCAATTTCGAGCCTTAAGACCGGGGTGCACTAGCATGGAGAGCAAAGGCTCAAACTCAAGTTCGAGCCGCCTTAAGGCCGGGGTGCACTAGCATGGAGAGCAAAGGCTCAAACTCAAGTTTGAGCCTTAAGGCCGGGGTGCACTAGCATGGAGAACGAAGGCTGTATCTGAAGTTCGAGCCTTAAGGGCGGGGTGCACTAGCATGGAGAGCAAAGGAGCAAAGGCTCAAACTCAATTTCGAGACTTAACGCTGGGGTGCACTAGCATGGAGAGCAAAGGCTCAAACTCAAGTTCGAGCCTTAAGGTCGGGGTGCACTAACATGGAGAGCAAAGGCTCAAACTCAAGTTCGAGCCTTAAGGCCGGAGTGCACTAACATGGAGAACAAAGACTCAATCTAGGTCGAGCCTTAAGGCCGGGATACACTCGCATGGAGAACGAAGGCTCAATCTGAAGTTCGAGCCTTAAGACTGGGGTGCACTAGCATGGAAAGCAAAGGCTCAAACTCAATTTCAAGCCTTAAGACCGAGGTGCACTAGCATGGAGAGCAAAGGCTCAAACTCAAGTTCATGCCTTAAGGCCGGGGTGCACTAGCATGGAGAGCAAAGGCTCAAACTCAAGTTCCAGCCTTAAGGCTGGGGTGCAGTAACATGGAGAACAAAGACTCAATCTAGGTCGAGCCTTAAGGCCGGGGTACACTAGCATGGAGAACGAAGGGTCAATCTGAAGTTCGAGCCTTAAGGCCGGGGTACACTAGCATGGAGAACGAAGGGTCAATCTGAAGTTCGAGCCTTAAGACTGGGGTGCACTAGCATGGAGAGCAAAGGCTCAAACTCAATTTCGAGCCTTAAGACCGGGGTGCACTAGCATGGAGAGCAAAGGCTCAAACTCAAGTTCGAGCCGCCTTAAGGCCGGGGTGCACTAGCATGGAGAGCAAAGGCTCAAACTCAAGTTTGAGCCTTAAGGCCGGGGTGCACTAGCATGGAGAACGAAGGCTGTATCTGAAGTTCGAGCCTTAAGGGCGGGGTGCACTAGCATGGAGAGCAAAGGAGCAAAGGCTCAAACTCAATTTCGAGACTTAACGCTGGGGTGCACTAGCATGGAGAGCAAAGGCTCAAACTCAAGTTCGAGCCTTAAGGTCGGGGTGCACTAACATGGAGAGCAAAGGCTCAAACTCAAGTTCGAGCCTTAAGGCCGGAGTGCACTAACATGGAGAACAAAGACTCAATCTAGGTCGAGCCTTAAGGCCGGGATACACTCGCATGGAGAACGAAGGCTCAATCTGAAGTTCGAGCCTTAAGACTGGGGTGCACTAGCATGGAAAGCAAAGGCTCAAACTCAATTTCAAGCCTTAAGACCGAGGTGCACTAGCATGGAGAGCAAAGACTCAAACTCAATTTCGAGCCTTAAGGCGGGGTGCACTAGCATGGAGAGCAAAGGCTCAAACTCAAGTTCGCGCCTTAAGGCCGGGGTGCACTAGCATGGAGAACGAATGCTCAATCTGAAGTTCGAGCCTTAAGGCCGGGGTGCACTAGCATGGAGAGGAAAGGAGCAAAGGCTCAAACTCAAGTTCGAGCCTTAACGCCGGGGTGCACTAGCATGGAGAGCAAAGGCTCAAACTCAAGTTCGAGCCTTAACGCCGGGGTGCACTAGCATGGAGAGCAAAGGCTCAAACTCAAGTTCGAGCCTTAAGGCCGGGGTGCACTAACATGGAGAACAAAGACTCAATCTAGGTCGAGCCTTAAGGCGGCCGGGGTACACTAGCATGGAGAACAAAGGCTCAATCTGAAGTTCGAGCCTTAAGACGGGTGCACTAGCATGGAGAGAAAAGGCTCAAACTCAATTTCGAGCCTTAAGACCGGGGTGCACAAGCATGGAGAGCAAAGGCTCAAACTCAAGTTCGAGCCGCCTTAAGGCCGGGGTGCACTAGCATGGAGAGCAAAGGCTCAAACTCAAGTTTGAGCCTTAAGGCTGGGGTGCACTAGCATGGAGAACGAAGGCTGTATCTGAAGTTCGAGCCTTAAGGCCGGGGTGCACTAGCATGGAGAGCAAAGAAGCAAAGGCTCAAACTCAATTTCGAGCCTTAACGCCGGGGTACACTAGCATGGAGAGCAAAGGCTCAAACTCAAGTTCGAGCCTTAAGGTCGGGGTGCACTAACATGGAGAGCAAAGGCTCAAACTCAAGTTTGAGCCTTAAGGCCGAGGTGCACTAGCATGGAGAGCAAAGACTCAAACTCAAGTTCGAGCCTTCAGGCCGGGGTGCACTAGCATGGAGAGCAAAGGCTCAAACTCAAGTTCGAGCCTTAAGGCCGGGGTGCACTAGCATGGAGAACGAATGCTCAATCTGAAGTTCGAGCCTTAAGGCCGGGGTGCACTAGCATGGAGAACGAAGGCTCAATCTGAAGTTCGAGCCTTAAGGCCGGGGTGCACTAGCATGGAGAGCAAAGGCTCAAACTCAAGTTTTAGCCTTAAGGCTGGGGTGCACTAACATGGAGAACAAAGACTCAATCTAGGTCGAGCCTTAAGGCCGGGGTACACTAGCATGGAGAACGAAGGGTCAATCTGAAGTTCGAGCCTTAAGACTGGGGTGCACTAGCATGGAGAGCAAAGGCTCAAACTCAATTTCGAGCCTTAAGACCGGGGTGCACTAGCATGGAGAGCAAAGGCTCAAACTCAATTTCGAGCCGCCGGGGTGCACTAGTAGCATGGAGAGCAAAGGCTCAAACTCAAGTTTGAGCCTTAAGGCCAGGGTGCACTAGCATGGAGAACGAAGGCTGTATCTGAAGTTCGAGCCTTAAGGGCAGGGTGCACTAGCATGGAGAGCAAAGGAGCAAAGGCTCAAACTCAATTTCGAGCCTTAACGCTGGGGTGCACTAGCATGGAGAGCAAAGGCTCAAACTCAAGTTCGAGCCTTAAGGTCGGGGTGCACTAACATGGAGAGCAAAGGCTCAAACTCAAGTTCGAGCCTTAAGGCCGGGGTGCACTAACATGGAGAAAAAAGACTCAATCTAGGTCGAGCCTTAAGGCCGGGATACACTAGCATGGAGAACGAAGGCTCAATCTGAAGTTCGAGCCTTAAGACTGGGGTACACTACCATGGAGAGCAAAGGCTCAAACTCAATTTCGAGCCTTAAGACCGAGGTGCACTAGCATGGAGAGCAAAGACTCAAACTCAAGTTCGAGCCTTAAGGCCGGGGTGCACTAGCATGGAGAGCAAAGGCTCAAACTCAAGTTCGAGCCTTAAGGCCGGGGTGCACTAGCATGGGGAACGAAGGCTGTATCTGAAGTTCGAGCCTTAAGGGCGGGGTGCACTAGCATGGAGAGCAAAGGAGCAAAGGCTCAAACTCAAGTTCGAGCCTTAATGCTGGGGTGCACTAGAATGGAGAGCAAAGGCTCAAACTCAAGTTCGAGCCTTAAGGTCGGGGTGCACTAACATGGAGAGCAAAGGCTCAAACTCAAGTTCGAGCCTTAAGGCCGGGGTGCACTAACATGGAGAACAAAGACTCAATCTAGGTCGAGCCTTAAGGCCGGGATACACTAGCATGGAGAACGAAGGCTCAATCTGAAGTTCGAGCCTTAAGACTGGGGTGCACTAGCATGGAGAGCAAAGGCTCAAACTCAATTTCGAGCCTTAAGACCGAGGTGCACTAGCATGGAGAGCAAAGACTCAAACTCAAGTTCGAGCCTTAAGGCCGGGGTGCACTAGCATGGAGAGCAAAGGCTCAAACTCAAGTTCAAGCCTTAAGGCCGGGGTGCACTAGCATGGAGAACGAATGCTCAATCTGAAGTTCGAGCCTTAAGGCCGGGGTGCACTAGCATGGAGAGCAAAGGAGCAAAGGCTCAAACTCAAGTTCGAGCCTTAACGCCGGGGTGCACTAGCATGGAGAGCAAAGGCTCAAACTCAAGTTCATGCCTTAAGGCCGGGGTGCACTAACATGGAGAGCAAAGGCTCAAACTCAAGTTCGAGCCTTAAGGCCGGGGTGCACTAACATGGAGAACAAAGACTCAATCTAGGTTGAGCCTTAAGGCCGGGGTACACTAGCATGGAGAACAAAGGCTCAATCTGAAGTTTCAGCCTTAAGACTGGGGTGCACTAGCATGGAGAGCAAAGGCTCAAACTCAATTTCGAGCCTTAAGAACGGGGTGCACTAGCATGGAGAGCAAAGGCTCAAACTCAAGTTCGAGCCGCAATAAGGCCGGGGTGCACTAGCATGGAGAGCAAAGGCTCAAACTCAAGTTTGAGCCTTAAGGCCGGGGTGCACTAGCATGGAGAACGAAGGCTGTATCTGAAGTTCGAGCCTTAAGGGCAGGGTGCACTAGCATGGAGAGCAAAGGAGCAAAGGCTCAAACTCAATCTAGGTCGAGCCTTAAGGCCGGGATACACTAGCATGGAGAACGAAGGCTCAATCTGAAGTTCGAGCCTTAAGACTGGGGTGCACTAGCATGGAGAGCAAAGGCTCAAACTCAATTTCGAGCCTTAAGACCGAGGTGCACTAGCATGGAGAGCAAAGACTCAAACTCAAGTTCGAGCCTTAAGGCCGGGGTGCACTAGCATGGAGAGCAAAGGCTCAAACTCAAGTTCAAGCCTTAAGGCCGGGGTGCACTAGCATGGAGAACGAATGCTCAATCTGAAGTTCGAGCCTTAAGGCCGGGGTGCACTAGCATGGAGAGCAAAGGAGCAAAGGCTCAAACTCAAGTTCGAGCCTTAACGCCGGGGTGCACTAGCATGGAGAGCAAAGGCTCAAACTCAAGTTCGAGCCTTAAGGCCGGGGTGCACTAACATGGAGAACAAAGACTCAATCTAGGTTGAGCCTTAGGGCCGGGGTACACTAGCATGGAGAACAAAGGCTCAATCTGAAGTTTGAGCCTTAAGACTGGGGTGCACTAGCATGGAGAGCAAAGGCTCAAACTCAATTTCGAGCCTTAAGAACGGGGTGCACTAGCATGGAGAGCAAAGGCTCAAACTCAAGTTCGAGCCGCAATAAGGCCGGGGTGCACTAGCATGGAGAGCAAAGGCTCAAACTCAAGTTTGAGCCTTAAGGCCGGGGTGCACTAGCATGGAGAACGAAGGCTGTATCTGAAGTTCGAGCCTTAAGGGCAGGGTGCACTAGCATGGAGAGCAAAGGAGCAAAGGCTCAAACTCAATTTCGAGCCTTAACGCTGGGGTGCACTAGCATGGAGAGCAAAGGCTCAAACTCAAGTTTGAGCCTTAAGGTCGGGGTGCACTAACATGGAGAGCAAAGGCTCAAACTCAAGTTCGAGCCTTAAGGCCGGGGTGCACTAACATGGAGAACAAAGACTCAATCTAGGTCGAGCCTTAAGGCTGGGATACACTAGCATGGAGAACGAAGGGTCAATCTGAAGTTCGAGCCTTAAGACTGGGGTGCACTAGCATGGAGAGCAAAGACTCAAACTCAATTTCGAGCCTTAAGGCCGGGGTGCACTAGCACGGAGAGCAAAGGCTCAAGTTCGACCCTTAAGGCCGGGGTGTACTAGTATGGAGAACGAAGGCTCAATTTGAAGTTCGAGCCTTAAGGCCGGGGTGCACTAGCATAGAGAGCAAAGGAGCAAAGGCTCAAACTCAAGTTCGAGCCTTAACGCCGGGGTGCACTAGCATGGAGAGCAAAGGCTCAAACTCAAGTTTGAGCCTTAAGGCTGGGGTGCACGAACATGCAGAGCAAAGGCTCAAACTCAAGTTCGAGCCTTAAGGCCGGGGTGCACTAACATGGAGAACAAAGACTCAATCTAGGTCGAGCCTTAAGGCGGCCGGGGTACACTAGCATGGAGAACAAAGGCTCAATCTGAAGTTCGAGCCTTAAGACTGGGGTGCACTAGCATGGAGAGCAAAGGCTCAAACTCAATTTCGAGCCTTAAGACCGGGGTGCACTAGCATGGAGAGCAAAGGCTCAAACTCAAGTTCGAGCCGCCTTAAGGCCGGGGTGCACTAGCATGGAGAGCAAAGGCTCATACTCAAGTGTGAGCCTTAAGGCCGGGGTGCACGAAGGCTGTATCTGAAGTTCGAGCCTTAAGGGCGGGGTGCACTAGCATGGAGAGCAAAGGAGCAAAGGCTCAAACTCAATTTCGAGCCTTAACGCTGGGGTGCACTAGCATGGAGAGCAAAGGCTCAAACTCAAGTTCGAGCCTTAAGGTCGGGGTGCACTAACATGGAGAGCAAAGGCTCAAACTCAAGTTCGAGCCTTAAGGCCGGGGTGCACTAACATGGAGAACAAAGACTCAATCTAGGTCGAGCCTTGAGGCCGGGATACACTCGCATGGAGAACGAAGGCTCAATCTGAAGTTTGAGCCTTAAGACTGGGGTGCACTAGCATGGAGAGCAAAGGCTCAAACTCAATTTCGAGCCTTAAGACCGAGGTGCACTAGCATGGAGAGCAAAGACTCAAACTCAAGTTCGAGCCTTAAGGCCGGGGTGCACTAGCATGGAGAGCAAAGGCTCAAACTCAAGTTCGAGCCTTAAGGCCGGGGTACACTAGCATGGAGAACGAATGCTCAATCAGAAGTTCGAGCCTTAAGGCCGGGGTGCACTAGCATGGAGAGCAAAGGAGCAAAGGCTCAAACTCAAGTTCGAGCCTTAACGCCGGGGTGCACTAGCATGGAGAGGAAAGGCTCAAACTCAAGTTCATGCCTTAAGGCCGGTAGCACTAACATGGCGAGCAAAGGCTCAAATTCAAGTTCGAGCCTTAAGGCCGGGGTGCACTAACATGGAGAACAAAGACTCAATCTAGGTTGATCCTTAAGGCCGGGGTACACTAGCATGGAGAACAAAGGCTCA
This sequence comes from Cibotium barometz, assembly GCF_041138505.1. NCBI lineage: Eukaryota > Viridiplantae > Streptophyta > Polypodiopsida > Cyatheales > Cibotiaceae > Cibotium > Cibotium barometz. The sequence goes on from NC_141074.1 coordinate 18,536,738, forward strand.
ATCTGAAGTTCGAGCCTTAAGACTGGGTGCACTAGCATGGAGAGCAAAGGCTCAAACTCAATTTCGAGCCTTAAGACCGGGGTGCACTAGCATGGAGAGCAAAGGCTCAAACTCAAGTTCGAGCCTTAAGGCCGGGGTGCACTAGCATGGAGAGCAAAGGCTCAAACTCAAGTTCGAGCCTTAAGGCCGGGGTACACTAGCATGGAGAACGAATGCTCAATCAGAAGTTCGAGCCTTAAGGCCGGGGTGCACTAGCATGGAGAGCAAAGGAGCAAAGGCTCAAACTCAAGTTCGAGCCTTAACGCCGGGGTGCACTAGCATGGAGAGGAAAGGCTCAAACTCAAGTTCATGCCTTAAGGCCGGTAGCACTAACATGGCGAGCAAAGGCTCAAACTCAAGTTCGAGCCTTAAGGCCGGGGTGCACTAACATGGAGAACAAAGACTCAATCTAGGTTGATCCTTAAGGCCGGGGTACACTAGCATGGAGAACAAAGGCTCAATCTGAAGTTCGAGCCTTAAGACTGGGTGCACTAGCATGGAGAGCAAAGGCTCAAACTCAATTTCGAGCCTTAAGACCGGGGTGCACTAGCATGGAGAGCAAAGGCTCAAACTCAAGTTCGAGCCGCCTTAAGGCCGGGGTGCACTAGCATGGAGAGCAAAGGCTCAAACTCAAGTTTGAGCCTTAAGGCCGTGGAGAACGAACGCTGTATCTGAAGTTCGAGCCTTAAGGGCGGGGTGCACTAGCATGGAGAGCAAAGGAGCAAAGGCTCAAACTCAATTTCGAGCCTTAACGCTGGGGTGCACTAGCATGGAGAGCAAAGGCTCAAACTCAAGTTCGAGCCTTAAGGTCGGGGTGCACTAACATGGAGAGCAAAGGCTCAAACTCAAGTTCGAGCCTTAAGGCCAGGGTGCACTAACATGGAGAACAAAGACTCAATCTAGGTCGAGCCTTAAGGCCGGGATACACTAGCATGGAGAACGAAGGCTCAATCTGAAGTTCGAGCCTTAAGACTGGGGTGCACTAGCATGGAGAGCAAAGGCTCAAACTCAATTTCGAGCCTTAAGACCGAGGTGCACTAGCATGGAGAGCAAAGACTCAAACTCAAGTTCGAACCTTAAGGCCGGGGTGCAGTAGCATGGAGAGCAAAGGCTCAAGTTCGACCCTTAAGGCCAGGGTGCACTAGCATGGAGAACGAAGGCTCAATCTGAAGTTCGAGCCTTAAGGCCGGGGTGCACTAGCATAGAGAGCAAAGGAGCAAAGGCTCAAACTCAAGTTCGAGCCTTAACGCCGGGGTGCACTAGCATGGAGAGCAAAGGCTCAAACTCAAGTTCGAGCCTTAAGGCCGGGGTGCACTAACATGGAGAACAAAGACTCAATCTAGGTCGAGCCTTAAGGCGGCCGGGGTACACTAGCATGGAGAACAAAGGCTCAATCTGAAGTTCGAGCCTTAAGACTGGGGTGCACTAGCATGGAGAGAAAAGGCTCAAACTCAATTTCGAGCCTTAAGACCGGGGTGCACTAGCATGGAGAGCAAAGGCTCAAACTCAAGTTCGAGCCGCCTTAAGGCCGGGGTGCACTAGCATGGAGAGCAAAGGCTCAAACTCAAGTTTGAGCCTTAAGGCCAGGGTGCACTAGCATGGAGAATGAAGGCTGTATCTGAAGTTCGAGCCTTAAGGCCGGGGTGCACTAGCATGGAGAGCAAAGGAGCAAAGGCTCAAACTCAATTTCGAGCCTTAAGACCGGGGTGCACTAGCATGGAGAGCAAAGGCTCAAACTCAAGTTCGAGCCGCCTTAAGGCCGGGGTGCACTAGCATGGAGAGCAAAGGCTCAAACTCAAGTTTGAGCCTTAAGGCCGGGTGCACTAGCATGGAGAACGAAGGCTGTATCTGAAGTTCGAGCCTTAAGGGCGGGGTGCACTAGCATGGAGAGCAAAGGAGCAAAGGCTCAAACTCAATTTCGAGCCTTAACGCTGGGGTGCACTAGCATGGAGAGCAAAGGCTCAAACTCAAGTTCGAGCCTTATGGTCGGGGTGCACTAACATGGAGAGCAAAGGCTCAAACTCAAGTTCGAGCCTTAAGGCCGGGGTGCACTAACATGGAGAACAAAGACTCAATCTAGGTCGAGCCTTAAGGCCGGGATACACTCGCATGGAGAACGAAGGCTCAATCTGAAGTTTGAGCCTTAAGACTGGGGTGCACTAGCATGGAGAGCAAAGGCTCAAACTCAATTTCGAGCCTTAAGACCGAGGTGCACTAGCATGGAGAGCAAAGACTCAAACTCACGTTCGAGCCTTAAGGCCGGGGTGCACTAGCATGGAGAATGAATGCTCAATCTGAAGTTCGAGCCTTAAGGCCGGGGTGCACTAGCATGGAGAGCAAAGGAGCAAAGGCTCAAACTCAAGTTCGAGCCTTAACGCCGGGGTGCACTAGCATGGAGAGCAAAGGCTCAAACTCAAGTTCATGCCTTAAGGCCGGGGTGCACTAACATGGAGAGCAAAGGCTCAAACTCAAGTTCGAGGCTTAAGGCCGGGGTGCACTAACATGGAGAACAAAGACTCAATCTAGGTTGATCCTTAAGGCCGGGGTACACTAGCATGGAGAACAAAGGCTCAATCTGAAGTTCGAGCCTTAAGACTGGGGTGCACTAGCATGGAGAGCAAAGGCTCAAACTCAATTTCGAGCCTTAAGACCGGGGTGCACTAGCATGGAGAGCAAAGGCTCAAACTCAAGTTCGAGCCGCCTTAAGGCCGGGGTGCACTAGCATGGAGAGCAAAGGCTCAAACTCAAGTTTGAGCCTTAAGGCCGGGGTGCACTAGCATGGAGAACGAAGGCTGTATCTGAAGTTCGAGCCTTAAGGGCGGGGTGCACTATAGCATGGAGAGCAAAGGAGCAAAGGCTCAAACTCAATTTCGAGCCTTAACGCTGGGGTGCACTAGCATGGAGAGCAAAGGCTCAAACTCAAGTTCGAGCCTTAAGGTCGGGGTGCACTAACATGGAGAGCAAAGGCTCAAACGCAAGTTCGAGCCTTAAGGCCAGGGTGCACTAACATGGAGAACAAAGACTCAATCTAGGTCAAGCCTTAAGGCCGGGATACACTAGCATGGAGAACGAAGGCTCAATCTGAAGTTCGAGCCTTAAGACCTGGGGTGCACTAGCGTGGAGAGCAAAGGCTCAAACTCAATTTCGAGCCTTAAGACCGAGGTGCACTAGCATGGAGAGCAAAGACTCAAACTCAAGTTCGAGCCTTAAGGCCGGGGTGCAGTAGCATGGAGAGGAAAGGCTCAAGTTCGACCCTTAAGGCCAGGGTGCACTAGCATGGAGAACGAAGGCTCAATCTGAAGTTCGAGCCTTAAGGCCGGGGTGCACTAGCATAGAGAGCAAAGGAGCAAAGGCTCAAACTCAAGTTCGAGCCTTAACGCCGGGGTGCACTAGCATGGAGAGCAAAGGCTCAAACTCAAGTTCGAGCCTTAAGGCCGGGGTGCACTAACATGGAGAACAAAGACTCAATCTAGGTCGAGCCTTAAGGCGGCCGGGGTACACTAGCATGGAGAACAAAGGCTCAATCTGAAGTTCGAGCCTTAAGACTGGGGTGCACTAGCATGGAGAGAAAAGGCTCAAACTCAATTTCGAGCCTTAAGACCGGGGTGCACAAGCATGGAGAGCAAAGGCTCAAACTCAAGTTCGAGCCGCCTTAAGGCCGGGGTGCACTAGCATGGAGAGCAAAGGCTCAAACTCAAGTTTGAGCCTTAAGGCTGGGGTGCACTAGCATGGAGAACGAAGGCTGTATCTGAAGTTCGAGCCTTAAGGCCGGGGTGCACTAGCATGGAGAGCAAAGAAGCAAAGGCTCAAACTCAATTTCGAGCCTTAACGCCGGGGTGCACTAGCATGGAGAGCAAAGGCTCAAACTCAAGTTCGAGCCTTAAGGTCAGGGTGCACTAACATGGAGAGCAAAGGCTCAAACTCAAGTTTGAGCCTTAAGGCCGAGGTGCACTAGCATGGAGAGCAAAGACTCAAACTCAAGTTCGAGCCTTCAGGCCGGGGTGCACTAGCATGGAGAGCAAAGGCTCAAACTCAAGTTCGAGCCTTAAGGCCGGGGTGCACTAGCATGGAGAACGAATGCTCAATCTGAAGTTCGAGCCTTAAGGCCGGGGTGCACTAGCATGGAGAGCAAAGGCTCAAACTCAAGTTTTAGCCTTAAGGCTGGGGTGCACTAACATGGAGAACAAAGACTCAATCTAGGTCGAGTCTTAAGGCCGGGGTACACTAGCATGGAGAACGAAGGGTCAATCTGAAGTTCGAGCCTTAAGACTGGGGTGCACTAGCATGGAGAGCAAAGGCTCAAACTCAATTTCGAGCCTTAAGACCGGGGTGCACTAGCATGGAGAGCAAAGGCTCAAACTCAATTTCGAGCCGCCGGGGTGCACTAGTAGCATGGAGAGCAAAGGCTCAAACTCAAGTTTGAGCCTTAAGGCTGGGGTGCACTAGAATGTCGAACGAAGGCTGTATCTGAAGTTCGAGCCTTAAGGGCAGGGTGCACTAGCATGGAGAGCAAAGGAGCAAAGGCTCAAACTCAATTTCGAGCCTTAACGCTGGGGTGCACTAGCATGGAGAGCAAAGGCTCAAACTCAAGTTCGAGCCTTAAGGTCGGGGTGCACTAACATGGAGAGCAAAGGCTCAAACTCAAGTTCGAGCCTTAAGGCCGGGGTGCACTAACCTGGAGAAAAAAGACTCAATCTAGGTCGAGCCTTAAGGCCGGGATACACTAGCATGGAGAACGAAGGCTCAATCTGAAGTTCGAGCCTTAAGACTGGGGTGCACTACCATGGAGAGCAAAGGCTCAAACTCAATTTCGAGCCTTAAGACCGAGGTGCACTAGCATGGAGAGCAAAGACTCAAACTCAAGTTCGAGCCTTAAGGCCGGGGTGCACTAGCATGGAGAGCAAAGGCTCAAACTCAAGTTCGAGCCTTAAGGCCGGGGTGCACTAGCATGGGGAACGAAGGCTGTATCAGAAGTTCGAGCCTTAAGGGCGGGGTGCACTAGCATGGAGAGCAAAGGAGCAAAGGCTCAAACTCAATTTCGAGCCTTAACGCTGGGGTGCACTAGCATGGAGAGCAAAGGCTCAAACTCAAGTTCGAGCCTTAAGGTCGGGGTGCACTAACATGGAGAGCAAAGGCTCAAACTCAAGTTCGAGCCTTAAGGCCGGGGTGCACTAACATGGAGAACAAAGACTCAATCTAGGTCGAGCCTTAAGGCCGGGATACACTAGCATGGAGAACGAAGGCTCAATCTGAAGTTCGAGCCTTAAGACTGGGGTGCACTAGCATGGAGAGCAAAGGCACAAACTCAGTTTCGAGCCTTAAGACCGAGGTGCACTAGCATGGAGAGCAAAGACTCAAACTCAAGTTCGAGCCTTAAGGCCGGGGTGCACTAGCATGGAGAGCAAAGGCTCAAACTCAAGTTCAAGCCTTAAGGCCGGGGTGCACTAGCATGGAGAACGAATGCTCAATCTGAAGTTCGAGCCTTAAGGCCGGGGTGCACTAGCATGGAGAGCAAAGGAGCAAAGGCTCAAACTCAAGTTCGAGCCTTAACGCCGGGGTGCACTAGCATGGAGAGCAAAGGCTCAAACTCAAGTTCATGCCTTAAGGCCGGGGTGCACTAACATGGAGAGCAAAGGCTCAAACTCAAGTTCGAGCCTTAAGGCCGGGGTGCACTAACATGGAGAACAAAGACTCAATCTAGGTTGAGCCTTAAGGCCGGGGTACACTAGCATGGAGAACAAAGGCTCAATCTGAAGTTTGAGCCTTAAGACTGGGGTGCACTAGCATGGAGAGCAAAGGCTCAAACTCAATTTCGAGCCTTAAGAACGGGGTGCACTAGCATGGAGAGCAAAGGCTCAAACTCAAGTTCGAGCCGCAATAAGGCCGGGGTGCACTAGCATGGAGAGCAAAGGCTCAAACTCAAGTTTGAGCCTTAAGGCCGGGGTGCACTAGCATGGAGAACGAAGGCTGTATCTGAAGTTTGAGCCTTAAGGGCAGGGTGCACTAGCATGGAGAGCAAAGGAGCAAAGGCTCAAACTCAATTTCGAGCCTTAACGCTGGGGTGCACTAGCATGGAGAGCAAAGGCTCAAACTCAAGTTTGAGCCTTAAGGCCGGGGTGCACTAACATGGAGAGCAAAGGCTCAAACTCAAGTTCGAGCCTTAAGGCCGGGGTGCACTAACATGGAGAACAAAGACTCAATCTAGGTCGAGCCTTAAGGCTGGGATACACTAGCATGGAGAACGAAGGGTCAATCTTAAGTTCGAGCCTTAAGACTGGGGTGCACTTGCATGGAGAGCAAAGACTCAAACTCAATTTCGAGCCTTAAGGCCGGGGTGCACTAGCACGGAGAGCAAAGGCTCAAGTTCGACCCTTAAGGCCGGGGTGTACTAGTATGGAGAACGAAGGCTCAATTTGAAGTTCGAGCCTTAAGGCCGGGGTGCACTAGCATAGAGAGCAAAGGAGCAAAGGCTCAAACTCAAGTTCGAGCCTTAACGCCGGGGTGCACTAGCATGGAGAGCAAAGGCTCAAACTCAAGTTTGAGCCTTAAGGCTGGGGTGCACTAACATGCAGAGCAAAGGCTCAAACTCAAGTTCGAGCCTTAAGGCCGGGGTGCACTAACATGGAGAACAAAGACTCAATCTAGGTCGAGCCTTAAGGCGGCCGGGGTACACTAGCATGGAGAACAAAGGCTCAATCTGAAGTTCGAGCCTTAAGACTGGGGTGCACTAGCATGGAGAGCAAAGGCTCAAACTCAATTTCGAGCCTTAAGACCGGGGTGCACTAGCATGGAGAGCAAAGGCTCAAACTCAAGTTCGAGCCGCCTTAAGGCCGGGGTGCACTAGCATGGAGAGCAAAGGCTCAAACTCAAGTTTGAGCCTTAAGGCCGGGGTGCACTAGCATGGAGAACGAAGGCTGTATCTGAAGTTCGAGCCTTAAGGCCGGGGTGCACTAGCATGGAGAGCAAAGGAGCAAAGGCTCAAACTCAATTTCGAGCCTTAACGCCGGGGTGCACTAGCATGGAGAGCAAAGGCTCAAACTCAAGTTCGAGCCTTAAGGTCGGGGTGCACTAACATGGAGAGCAAAAGCTCAAACTCAAGTTCAAGCCTTAAGGCCGGGGTGCACTAACATGGAGAACAAAGACTCAATCTAGGTCGAGCCTTAAGGCTGGGGTACACTAGCATGGAGAACGAAGGCTCAATCTGAAGTTCGAGCCTTAAGGCCGGGGAGCACTAGCATGGAGAGCAAAGGCTCAAACTCAAGTTCAAGCCTTAAGGCAGGGGTGCACTAGCATGGAGAACGAAGGCTCAATCTGAAGTTCGAGCGTTCAGGCCGGGGTGCACTAGTATGGAGAGCAAAGGAGCAAAGGCTCAAACTGAAGTTCGAGCCTTAAGGCCAGGGTGCACTAGCATGGAGAGCAAAGGCTCAAACTCAAGTTCGAGCCTTAAGGCCGGGGTGCACTAACATGGACAACAAAAACTCAATCTAGGTCAAGCCTTAAGGTCAGGGTACACTAGCATGGAGAACGAAGGCTCAATCTGAAGTTCAAGCCTTAAGACTGGGGTGCACTAGCATGGAGAGCAAAGGAGCAAAGGCTCAAACTCAATTTCGAGCCTTAACGCTGGGGTGCACTAGCATGGAGAGCAAAGGCTCAAACTCAAGTTCGAGCCTTAAGGCCGGGGTGCACTAACATGGAGAGCAAAGGCTCAAACTCAAGTTCGAGCCTTAAGGCCGAGGTGCACTAACATGGAGAACAAAGACTCAATCTAGGTCGAGCCTTGAGGCCGGGGTACACTAGTATGGAGAACGAAGGCTCAATCTGAAGTTCGAGCCTTAAGGCCGGGGTGCACTAGCATGGAGAGCAAAGGCTCAAACTCAAGTTTCAGCCTTAAGGCCGGGTGCACTAACATGGAGAACAAAGACTCAATCTAGGTCGAGCCTTAAGGCCGGGGTACACTAGCATGGAGAACGAAGGGTCAATCTGAAGTTCGAGCCTTAAGACTAGCATGGAGAGCAAAGGCTCAAACTCAATTTCGAGCCTTAAGACCGGGTGCACTAGCATGGAGAGCAAAGACTCAAACTCAAGTTCGAGCCTTAAGGCCGGGGTGCACTAGCATGGAGAGCAAAGGCTCAAACTCAAGTTCGAGCCTTAAGGCTGCACTAGCATGGAGAACGAATGCTCAATCTCAAGTTCGAGCCTTAAGGCCGGGGTGCACTAGCATGGAGAGCAAAGGAGCAAAGGCTCAAACTCAAGTTCGAGCCTTAACGCCGGGGTGCACTAGCATGGAGAGCAAAGGCTCAAACTCAAGTTCATGCCTTAAGGCCGGGGTGCACTAGCATGGAGAGCAAAGGCTCAAACTCAAGTTCCAGCCTTAAGGCTGGGGTGCAGTAACATGGAGAACAAAGACTCAATCTAGGTCGAGCCTTAAGGCCGGGGTACACTAGCATGGAGAACGAAGGGTCAATCTGAAGTTCGAGCCTTAAGGCCGGGGTACACTAGCATGGAGAACGAAGGGTCAATCTGAAGTTCGAGCCTTAAGACTGGGGTGCACTAGCATGGAGAGCAAAGGCTCAAACTCAATTTCGAGCCTTAAGACCGGGGTGCACTAGCATGGAGAGCAAAGGCTCAAACTCAAGTTCGAGCCGCCTTAAGGCCGGGGTGCACTAGCATGGAGAGCAAAGGCTCAAACTCAAGTTTGAGCCTTAAGGCCGGGGTGCACTAGCATGGAGAACGAAGGCTGTATCTGAAGTTCGAGCCTTAAGGGCGGGGTGCACTAGCATGGAGAGCAAAGGAGCAAAGGCTCAAACTCAATTTCGAGACTTAACGCTGGGGTGCACTAGCATGGAGAGCAAAGGCTCAAACTCAAGTTCGAGCCTTAAGGTCGGGGTGCACTAACATGGAGAGCAAAGGCTCAAACTCAAGTTCGAGCCTTAAGGCCGGGGTGCACTAACATGGACAACAAAAACTCAATCTAGGTCAAGCCTTAAGGTCAGGGTACACTAGCATGGAGAACGAAGGCTCAATCTGAAGTTCAAGCCTTAAGACTGGGGTGCACTAGCATGGAGAGCAAAGGAGCAAAGGCTCAAACTCAATTTCGAGCCTTAACGCTGGGGTGCACTAGCATGGAGAGCAAAGGCTCAAACTCAAGTTCGAGCCTTAAGGCCGGGGTGCACTAACATGGAGAGCAAAGGCTCAAACTCAAGTTCGAGCCTTAAGGCCGAGGTGCACTAACATGGAGAACAAAGACTCAATCTAGGTCGAGCCTTGAGGCCGGGGTACACTAGTATGGAGAACGAAGGCTCAATCTGAAGTTCGAGCCTTAAGGCCGGGGTGCACTAGCATGGAGAGCAAAGGCTCAAACTCAAGTTTCAGCCTTAAGGCCGGGTGCACTAACATGGAGAACAAAGACTCAATCTAGGTCGAGCCTTAAGGCCGGGGTACACTAGCATGGAGAACGAAGGGTCAATCTGAAGTTCGAGCCTTAAGACTAGCATGGAGAGCAAAGGCTCAAACTCAATTTCGAGCCTTAAGACCGGGTGCACTAGCATGGAGAGCAAAGACTCAAACTCAAGTTCGAGCCTTAAGGCCGGGGTGCACTAGCATGGAGAGCAAAGGCTCAAACTCAAGTTCGAGCCTTAAGGCTGCACTAGCATGGAGAACGAATGCTCAATCTCAAGTTCGAGCCTTAAGGCCGGGGTGCACTAGCATGGAGAGCAAAGGAGCAAAGGCTCAAACTCAAGTTCGAGCCTTAACGCCGGGGTGCACTAGCATGGAGAGCAAAGGCTCAAACTCAAGTTCATGCCTTAAGGCCGGGGTGCACTAGCATGGAGAGCAAAGGCTCAAACTCAAGTTCCAGCCTTAAGGCTGGGGTGCAGTAACATGGAGAACAAAGACTCAATCTAGGTCGAGCCTTAAGGCCGGGGTACACTAGCATGGAGAACGAAGGGTCAATCTGAAGTTCGAGCCTTAAGGCCGGGGTACACTAGCATGGAGAACGAAGGGTCAATCTGAAGTTCGAGCCTTAAGACTGGGGTGCACTAGCATGGAGAGCAAAGGCTCAAACTCAATTTCGAGCCTTAAGACCGGGGTGCACTAGCATGGAGAGCAAAGGCTCAAACTCAAGTTCGAGCCCCCTTAAGGCCGGGGTGCACTAGCATGGAGAGCAAAGGCTCAAACTCAAGTTTGAGCCTTAAGGCCGGGGTGCACTAGCATGGAGAACGAAGGCTGTATCTGAAGTTCGAGCCTTAAGGGCGGGGTGCACTAGCATGGAGAGCAAAGGAGCAAAGGCTCAAACTCAATTTCGAGACTTAACGCTGGGGTGCACTAGCATGGAGAGCAAAGGCTCAAACTCAAGTTTGAGCCTTAAGGTCGGGGTGCACTAACATGGAGAGCAAAGGCTCAAACTCAAGTTCGAGCCTTAAGGCCGGGGTGCACTAACATGGAGAACAAAGACTCAATCTAGGTCGAGCCTTAAGGCCGGGATACACTCGCATGGAGAACGAAGGCTCAATCTGAAGTTCGAGCCTTAAGACTGGGGTGCACTAGCATGGAAAGCAAAGGCTCAAACTCAATTTCAAGCCTTAAGACCGAGGTGCACTAGCATGGAGAGCAAAGACTCAAACTCAAGTTCGAGCCTTAAGGCGGGGTGCACTAGCATGGAGAGCAAAGGCTCAAACTCAAGTTCGCGCCTTAAGGCCGGGGTGCACTAGCATGGAGAACGAATGCTCAATCTGAAGTTCGAGCCTTAAGGCCGGGGTGCACTAGCATGGAGAGGAAAGGAGCAAAGGCTCAAACTCAAGTTCGAGCCTTAACGCCGGGGTGCACTAGCATGGAGAGCAAAGGCTCAAACTCAAGTTCATGCCTTAAGGCCGGGGTGCACTAACATGGAGAGCAAAGGCTCAAACTCAAGTTCGAGCCTTAAGGCCGGGGTGCACTGTAAGATTCCTCTCCCAACCCCTTTTTGATGTCTAGTATCTTCCCCTGTAATCAACCCCTCTTCAGAAATATAAAGACCTTGTTTCTAACTATTTTAGCCTAGAGAGAGAAAATATTCTGGAGAGAGAATATTCAGATTTTGAATATTTTTGGATAGAAAAATATCTCTTATAATTCAGATGAGTTCCCCTGAAACAGAAATTCAAAAAGAATTTTCCAATGTGCAATTGGAATTAATTGGAAATAGGTATAAAGAACCTTAGTCTAAGGGTCTAGATTTTCAGAAATCTTTAGACTATGGTCCAATTAAGGTTCCTATGGGCCAATAGCATCAATCCATGTGTAGGGAGTAGATAAATCCAATTTGTAAAAAAGAAGATACCCAAAAATGAGTAAATGCTCACATAAGGTGAAGAGTTGAAAATGTACAAGGTTTATTAGTAAAAAACTATGAGCAATATTAAAAATATTAGATATTTTGGGAATAATGATTTTATTATGACACATATGTAAGGAAGGAGAGTCCCTTAAATGCTCATATAAGATGAAGAGTTGAAAATGTACAAGGTTTATTAGTAAAAAACTATGAGCAATATTAAAATGATTCCATTATGACACATATGTAAGGAAGGGGAGTTCTTTAAAGGATGTGCATATTTCACATAAGATGAAGAGTTGAAAATGTACAAGGTTTATTAGTAAAAAACTATGAGCAATATTAAAATGATTCCATTATGACACTTATGTAAGGAAAGAGAGTTCTTTAAAGGAGGTGCATATTTCACATGCTTGAATGAGTTTTAAACTCATAAAAATTGAGATATTTCATCTCTCCTCTCTCCTCATTTAAGTCTAGTTCCAAAAAGTTAGCTTAACTGACCTAAAAATGGTCAAATATTGACCAAACTGATTTAGAAAATTCTAGAATCAGTTTGTTTGGTTAGGAGCTCAATTTTTCCTATAAATAGAAGCCTCCCCCTTGTTGAAAAATAGATAGTGTTTACGCATCGTTACTCTACTCCACCTAAGCCAAGAACTGTGAATTCATTTAATAATTCACTAGTTTTTGGAGCTTCCCTCTTTCTTCAATCCCCATTAGTGGCTCCATCAACATACTTAACCAATTGATTGGTTGGGGGCCTCTACCGTGAACAAAGAATCAAGCAATTTGTAAGGTAATTAGTGAATATTGCTCTTTTCTATAATTTCTCAATGTTTCTCTCTTCTCAACCCCTCTCAAGCTTGAGAAGCTTAATTGGTATGGTTTTTTTTAAATGCTATTAAAGTTAATTGGTGAATAGTAGTGAAGAGTTACATAATTTAATAAATGCTATTGAAGTTAATTTTCATTTATGTTTAAATTTTAATGGTTTTTATGTAATTTCTCTCTCTCACTCAAGAAATGGTCATACTCATGACCCATTCTCAATCCAAATCAAGCTTTTCATAAAGCTTTTCCTTAACCCAAGATTAAGCTATGCTTGAGGCCAAATTAATGGCTTTTTTCTATACTTTTAGTTTATGCATATTGATGATTCAATCCATTATAGTTTAATGATCCAATTAGAGATCATTTTAATTATTTTCCTTAATGATAAGCTTTATCCCTTAGAAAAATTGAGATTTATCAGTCATAGCAGCGGAGCTATGGCAAAATTTTTATAAAAATTATGCATAAAATAATTTCATTCAAAGCATAAAAAGAGGACTTCCTACCATATTCTAGGAATTATCATCCTAGATTAATTGAAAGATATTCATTGTAATCATAGAGAAATTGATTTTTATATTATGCATAATTGATTTTCATGCATAGAAGTATGCATAAAAGATAATTTTTTTATATTAAAAGTGTTACTTTTATCATTTTTAATTTTCATGCATAGAAGTATGCATAAAAGATAATTTTTTTATATTAAAAGTGTTACTTTTATCATTTTTAATTTTCATGCATAGAAGTATGCATAAAGGAAAAAAAATTATATTAAAAGTGTTACTTTTATCATTTTTAATTTTCATGCATAGAAGTATGCATAAAGGAAAATATTTTATATCAAAAGTGTTACTTTTGTCATTTTTAATTTTCATGCATAGAAGTATGCATAAAAGATAATTTTTTATATTAAAAGTGTTACTTTTATCATTTTTAATTTTCATGCATAGAAGTATGCATAAAGGAAAATATTTTATATCAAAAGTGTTACTTTTATCATTTTTAATTTTCATGCATAGAAGTATGCATAAAAGATAATTTTTTTATATAAAAAGTGTTACTTTTATCATAATTGGATTTCATGCATGGAGGTATGCATAAAAGATATTCTTTTTATCCTAAATTGTGATTTTCATCATAAATGGATTTTATGCATAACTTAGATGCATAAGAGAAATTCTTTTATTCTAAAAGTGTAATTCCTACCAAATTGACTTTATGCATAAGAAGATGCATTAAAAAAAATGATTTTTAATTCAAAAGTGTCATTCTCATCTAAATTGAATTTATGCATAGGAAGATGCATAAAAGATTGAATTTTTAATTCAAAAGTGTCATTCTCATCTAAATTAAATTTATGCATAGGAAGATGCATAAAAGATTGAATTTTAATTCAAAAGTGTCATTTTCATTTAAAATGAATTTATGCATAGGAAGATGCATAAAAGATTGAATTTTTAATTCAAAAGTGTCATTCTCATCTAAATTAAATTTATGCATAGGAAGATGCATAAAAGATTGAATTTTAATTCAAAAGTGTCATTTTCATTTAAAATGAATTTATGCATAGGAAGATGCATAAAAGACTGATTTTTCTTCGGAAGTATTAATCTCCTTAAATGGAATTTATGCATAAGTAAATGTGTAAAGAAATCTTATATCAAATATAAGAATTCTCTTGTATTCTATAAATAGATATGAGATGTGATAGGATGTGATAAGAGCTGTATAAGAGGTGATAAGATGAATTAAGATGTGATAAGATGTGTATGGGATGAGGTAAGAAGTGTATGTGATAGGATAAGATTTATATGGGTTGTGATAGGGCGAGAATGGATGTGATGTAAAAGATTAGATGTGAAGGCATATGGGGTTACATGAATGGGAATGTGAAAATGGATGTATGTATGTGGATGTGTGGATGTGGAGATGGGAGTATGGATGTATGAATGTGAAAATGGATGTATGAATGTGAAAATGGATGTATGCATGAAGACGTATATGCATAGATGTGAATGTGGATGTAGATGTAGATGTATAGATGTGAATGGGAATGTGGATGTGAATGTGGATGTAGATGTGGATGTATAGATGTGAATGGAAATGTGGATGTGGATGTATGTATGTATGTGGATGTAGATGTGAATGTATAGATGTGAATGGGAATGTGGATGTGGATGTATATGAATGTGGATGTAGATGTGGATGTATAGATGTGAATGGGAATGTGGATGTGGATGTATGTATGTATGTGGATATAGATGTGGATGTATAGATGTGAATGGGAATGTGGATGTGGATGTATGTATGTATGTGGATGTGGATGTATGAATGAGGACGTGATAATGGATGTATGCATGTAGATGTGGATATATGGATGTGAATATGAATATGGATGTGGATGTGGATGTGGATGTATGGATGTGGATATGGATGTGTATGTATGAATGTAGATAAGGGATGTGGATGTATAAATGAGGATGTGAAAATGGAGGTATGCATGTAGATGTGGATGTATGGATGTGAATGTGGATGTGGATGTGGATGTATAAATGAGGATGTGAATCTGGATGTGAATGTGAATGTGGATGTGGAAGTGGATGTATGGATGTGGATATGGATGTGTATGTATGAATGTGGATATGGGATGTGGATGTATAAATGAGGATGTGAAAATGGATGTATGCATGTAAACGTGGATGTATGGATGTGAATGTGAATGTGTATGTGAATTAATGTGTCGTCGATATGAGGAAATGGATGAGAATGAGTACACATTGAATGGAATGTGGAATAAGTAATGTGGACTAAGGAGGGATAATGTGGAAAGACGAGAGTTCGATTTAGAAACTGTATTTTGTGATTGTTTGTAAATGACTGTTTTATGTCAAGAATGCTGGGGAAGCATTTTGACCATCTTGTGGATTAAGGTCATGAAGACCTAACTGTTAAAGTTGCAACTGTTGACGGAGAGTCAATGGAGGACGTCTCGCGTAGCAAGGTCGACCGAGGTCTTGACCAGCCTCGGTTCGATTTAAATGGTGAGCTTTCGGTATGGTGGATGAGGGACCAAGGAAGCGGCCTATGAGTGAAGCGCTAGGTCACCTGCGAAGGATCCTAGAGGGTGCTGACCATACGGTGCTCGGGCTCTGGGTCGCCCAGGATACCCACGCGTGCGTCGAGGAAGATATTGGAACAAGGAGTAAGAGTTGTTTTCTGGAACCGGGCATGGATCTGGTTGACTGACCTTGCTGGTCCTCAACGGATGAGTCCATGGCTCTTTTATATGGATCTGTTGGTTGATCTTGCTGATCTTCAACGAGAGTCCATCTTGATAAGTGATTATATTGTTGAGTATTATGGGCTAGGAACTATTGAAACGGCCCCTGTGTGGACAGGTGGTGAGCGTTCTAGTTGCCAATGATGCCATAGATACTCTGATGATGGGAAATTATGAATCAACCGGATAAATTGGAAGATTATGATCAGTGGTACTATGGTTTCATTAAAGGATTGTTTTAAAGTTAGCTGATGCTAAGAAAAAGGTAATTTCATATTGGGTGTGTAAGTGGTGTGGCTAGTTTTATGTTTGCATGAACTTCCGGCTAGGGGGCCTTGGAACTCTTTTCCTTGGTACCCGGGATAAAACCTAACCAAATTCCAAATTGGATCCCATCACTACAGTGGTTGGGTGGTTGGCTAACCCATGGGATCGGATGGGGTTAGGCTGGATTGATGGATCCGTAAATCGAGACTCAATTTCCGTTATTACGATAGATGAAGTAAGTCTCGGATAGTAATTGTTCTATGGATAGGAATCAACGGCTGTGCCTCTTGATGGGGAAAAAAGCGTTGATCCCAATGATCCAAGTGCAAGTTTCTTCCTTGATCTGACCGAGTATCTTTATAGGTGCAGTCGGATCAGTTTGATCATTATTAATGGTCTTGACTACGTTAGAGTAAAAAGTTATCCTGGAGGAATCGGCCGTGCTTTCCGGATAAGGGAAGTTTTTCCGGGTTCGGTTTTGGAAAAACCGACGGATTAGTCTTTTGTCCGGATATCCGTGGACGAGGCCCCGAGTGTGGGACCCTGCCTCGCGCAAGAAGTGCTACTTCCGCTGCTAGTACCCCGAATCCGTTGCGCGGTGGGAATAGGGATCTCACAGTTGGTATCAGAGCAAATTGGTTAATAAAGATCAACTGAGAAGCCAAATATGTCAAAAATTTATCAAGAAGCACAAAAAGGTTGTAATTGTGTGATATAATTCATACAATTTGATATTCAAACTGAAATTCGTAATTAGTAATTGGGTCTTCAGATGGAAGTACCGTAATTATATAGAATCCCTGACTTGTTTGAGGCCTAGACATGATGGTATTTACCTTATAATTCCAAGGGCCGTGACTACCCGTATATACCGAGAGTATACTGCAGCTCTTTACTGACAGTATATACGAGTAAATCTAAGACTTGAAATTATAAGCATTAATGCTATCCAGTTGATGAATTCGAATGTGGTTGATATGATTTTAAATTCTGTTTGGGAACTGATGAATTGATTGGGATTCTGATTGAAAAATGATGATTTTTGAAATTTAGTTGAAATATAATAACCTGAGCAAAACCACAATGAGGATGAATGGGACGAGTCCCTGTAATGATAAATGATGATAATGATTTTAGCAAATCACTATGAGATTAGTGGATTGTGCTGTCAAATTGCTACTGTTAATACTTGAGACGGTAGATCAAGTTAAGGGATGACAAATTGAGAACTTGCTTAACTGAAATTCCCGTGGAGGAATGTTCAGAAGGAAATTATTCGGTCTGATGGACCATTATCGTAGGAATGATATGATCTAAATGAATTATTATTTAATGATGAGTTCTATATAAGGGATATTTATCCCCATATTCTGTTGGGTTGACCGGAATATAAGGAACCCCAGAATAAATTGGATCTTAAGCAAAAGAGTTGTCCTCTACTTGCGAGATGAGGACATCTTGCACCTTTTAAGTGGGGTAGAATGTAAGATTCCTCCCCAACCTTCGAGGTATACAGGAGTAAGAATCTCCCTTTCTGATCTTATAATTATTCCCTCTCTAAAATAAAAAAAAGTTTTGTTTAACAAAGGAAGACCCTTTTTCTAGAATACTTCTCAAGAGTCCCACCTGTTTTAAGGATTCAGAACAATGAGTTCAGAAGTGAGAATCGATGTTTTGGATATCAAGGTTTTGGTCTTCATTCGAGTATGGCCCAAAAGAAGTTCTTTATCTCTTGGGGAGTATATGAAGTTATCCCCCAGATATTGTGAGCCTTATATCTGAATTCAATGAAAGTAGGTGACTTAGCCTACAAGCTTCTTTTATCTCTTCACCTCAAAATTCTTAATGCCTTCTATAGAAAAATGTGTCAAACCCAAATCATGGAAAGACAGTAAAACTTCAGTGGCAAGTTATCGTTGGCTTCTAAGTTACGCTAGCTCCTTCCTTTATATAAGTCGCAACTTTTACTTGTCGCTCACAGTAATCTTACTTCCATCGATCTCCTTTCTTTCTTAATCTCCTTCATGGCTTGGCAACAAGAACTAGTTTTATCCATAATGATTCCTCACCTTCAAGACGCAAGTGAGTCTGTGAAGAAGGATTTTATAGAGCAGTATGAGCGCTCACTTTTCCCTCACTTGGGAACTTCTGTAGCGCAAACCAAATGGCGGACCTATCAAGACATAACTAGGGTAACACCCTGGGGTCAGCAACATTTTCGTAATAATGTCCGCTTGGCCATGGCTATTGAAGCTTTGGGATTGGGTCCCCGGTACTACTGCGTCATGAGATCAAGGCATCTTGGGTTTTCTGAGCGGGTCTTCTTACTGGCGTGTTTTCTTCCTCATGAGAAGATATGTCTTTATCCCGTTTTTGGCTTGCCTCTCAGAGGTCCTTTTGTTAGATCGCCTCATACCACTGAGATAGGTGCGGCAATAACTAGCAGAATCATTCCCATAGATGAGTTACCCTATACTTGTGCAGCTTGTGAGGACTGCTTTTGTGACCATATGATGGACGGACTTATGGAAGTGTAAAGAGTTCTTCTATCTTTACTGTATAAGTTCCGAGAATGAATAAAGTTTAAATCTTGTTCTTATCTTGAATCTTGCTCTCTTGAGACTTTTTTTTAATTGGTGGTTAATCTTAATTAAAAAAATTTTCTCTCAGTCTCATACTTGTGCATCTTGCGAAATTACCCCCAGTTTGCGAGATGAGGGCATCTCGCGTTTTTTAAGTGGGGTAGAATGTAAGATTCCTGTCCCAACCCCTTTTTGATGTCTAGTATCTTCCCCTGTAATCAACCCCTCTTCAGAAATATAAAGACCTTGTTTCTAACTATTTTAGCCTAGAGAGAGAAAATATTCTGGAGAGAGAATATTCAGATTTTGAATATTTTTGGATAGAAAAATATCTCTTATAATTCAGATGAGTTCCCCTGAAACAGAAATTCAAAAAGAATTTTCCAATGTGCAATTGGAATTAATTGGAAATAGGTATAAAGAACCTTAGTCTAAGGGTCTAGATTTTCAGAAATCTTTAGACTATGGTCCAATTAAGGTTCCTATGGGCCAATAGCATCAATCCATGTGTAGGGAGTAGATAAATCCAATTTGTAAAAAAGAAGATACCCAAAAATGAGTAAATGCTCACATAAGGTGAAGAGTTGAAAATGTACAAGGTTTATTAGTAAAAAACTATGAGCAATATTAAAAATATTAGATATTTTGGGAATAATGATTTTATTATGACACATATGTAAGGAAGGAGAGTCCCTTAAATGCTCACATAAGATGAAGAGTTGAAAATGTACAAGGTTTATTAGTAAAAAACTATGAGCAATATTAAAATGATTCCATTATGACACATATGTAAGGAAGGGGAGTTCTTTAAAGGATGTGCATATTTCACATAAGATGAAGAGTTGAAAATGTACAAGGTTTATTAGTAAAAAACTATGAGCAATATTAAAATGATTCCATTATGACACTTATGTAAGGAAAGAGAGTTCTTTAAAGGAGGTGCATATTTCACATGCTTGAATGAGTTTTAAACTCATAAAAATTGAGATATTTCATCTCTCCTCTCTCCTCATTTAAGTCTAGTTCCAAAAAGTTAGCTTAACTGACCTAAAAATGGTCAAATATTGACCAAACTGATTTAGAAAATTCTAGAATCAGTTTGTTTGGTTAGGAGCTCAATTTTTCCTATAAATAGAAGCCTCCCCCTTGTTGAAAAATAGATAGTGTTTACGCATCGTTACTCTACTCCACCTAAGCCAAGAACTGTGAATTCATTTAATAATTCACTAGTTTTTGGAGCTTCCCTCTTTCTTCAATCCCCATTAGTGGCTCCATCAACATACTTAACCAATTGATTGGTTGGGGGCCTCTACCGTGAACAAAGAATCAAGCAATTTGTAAGGTAATTAGTGAATATTGCTCTTTTCTATAATTTCTCAATGTTTCTCTCTTCTCAACCCCTCTCAAGCTTGAGAAGCTTAATTGGTATGGTTTTTTTTAAATGCTATTAAAGTCAATTGGTGAATAGTAGTGAAGAGTTACATAATTTAATAAATGCTATTGAAGTTAATTTTCATTTATGTTTAAATTTTAATGGTTTTTATGTAATTTCTCTCTCTCACTCAAGAAATGGTCATACTCATGACCCATTCTCAATCCAAATCAAGCTTTTCATAAAGCTTTTCCTTAACCCAAGATTAAGCTATGCTTGAGGCCAAATTAATGGCTTTTTTCTATACTTTTAGTTTATGCATATTGATGATTCAATCCATTATAGTTTAATGATCCAATTAGAGATCATTTTAATTATTTTCCTTAATGATAAGCTTTATCCCTTAGAAAAATTGAGATTTATCAGTCATAGCAGCGGAGCTATGGCAAAATTTTTATAAAAATTATGCATAAAATAATTTCATTCAAAGCATAAAAAGAGGACTTCCTACCATATTCTAGGAATTATCATCCTAGATTAATTGAAAGATATTCATTGTAATCATAGAGAAATTG
Organism: Cibotium barometz; assembly: GCF_041138505.1. NCBI lineage: Eukaryota > Viridiplantae > Streptophyta > Polypodiopsida > Cyatheales > Cibotiaceae > Cibotium > Cibotium barometz. The sequence goes on from NC_141074.1 coordinate 18,557,001, forward strand.
ATTTTTATATTATGCATAATTGATTTTCATGCATAGAAGTATGCATAAAAGATAATTTTTTTATATTAAAAGTGTTACTTTTATCATTTTTAATTTTCATGCATAGAAGTATGCATAAAAGATAATTTTTTTATATTAAAAGTGTTACTTTTATCATTTTTAATTTTCATGCATAGAAGTATGCATAAAGGAAAAAAAAATTATATTAAAAGTGTTACTTTTATCATTTTTAATTTTCATGCATAGAAGTATGCATAAAGGAAAATATTTTATATCAAAAGTGTTACTTTTGTCATTTTTAATTTTCATGCATAGAAGTATGCATAAAAGATAATTTTTTATATTAAAAGTGTTACTTTTATCATTTTTAATTTTCATGCATAGAAGTATGCATAAAGGAAAATATTTTATATCAAAAGTGTTACTTTTATCATTTTTAATTTTCATGCATAGAAGTATGCATAAAAGATAATTTTTTTATATAAAAAGTGTTACTTTTATCATAATTGGATTTCATGCATGGAGGTATGCATAAAAGATATTCTTTTTATCCTAAATTGTGATTTTCATCATAAATGGATTTTATGCATAACTTAGATGCATAAGAGAAATTCTTTTATTCTAAAAGTGTAATTCCTACCAAATTGACTTTATCCATAAGAAGATGCATTAAAAAAAATGATTTTTAATTCAAAAGTGTCATTCTCATCTAAATTGAATTTATGCATAGGAAGATGCATAAAAGATTGAATTTTTAATTCAAAAGTGTCATTCTCATCTAAATTAAATTTATGCATAGGAAGATGCATAAAAGATTGAATTTTAATTCAAAAGTGTCATTTTCATTTAAAATGAATTTATGCATAGGAAGATGCATAAAAGATTGAATTTTTAATTCAAAAGTGTCATTCTCATCTAAATTAAATTTATGCATAGGAAGATGCATAAAAGATTGAATTTTAATTCAAAAGTGTCATTTTCATTTAAAATGAATTTATGCATAGGAAGATGCATAAAAGACTGATTTTTCTTCGGAAGTATTAATCTCCTTAAATGGAATTTATGCATAAGTAAATGTGTAAAGAAATCTTATATCAAATATAAGAATTCTCTTGTATTCTATAAATAGATATGAGATGTGATAGGATGTGATAAGAGCTGTATAAGAGGTGATAAGATGAATTAAGATGTGATAAGATGTGTATGGGATGAGGTAAGAAGTGTATGTGATAGGATAAGATTTATATGGGTTGTGATAGGGCGAGAATGGATGTGATGTAAAAGATTAGATGTGAAGGCATATGGGGTTACATGAATGGGAATGTGAAAATGGATGTATGTATGTGGATGTGTGGATGTGGAGATGGGAGTATGGATGTATGAATGTGAAAATGGATGTATGAATGTGAAAATGGATGTATGCATGAAGACGTATATGCATAGATGTGAATGTGGATGTAGATGTAGATGTATAGATGTGAATGGGAATGTGGATGTGAATGTGGATGTAGATGTGGATGTATAGATGTGAATGGGAATGTGGATGTGGATGTATGTATGTATGTGGATGTAGATGTGAATGGGAATGTGGATGTGGATGTATATGAATGTGGATGTAGATGTGGATGTATAGATGTGAATGGGAATGTGGATGTGGATGTATGTATGTATGTGGATATAGATGTGGATGTATAGATGTGAATGGGAATGTGGATGTGGATGTATGTATGTATGTGGATGTGGATGTATGAATGAGGACGTGATAATGGATGTATGCATGTAGATGTGGATATATGGATGTGAATATGAATATGGATGTGGATGTGGATGTGGATGTATGGATGTGGATATGGATGTGTATGTATGAATGTAGATAAGGGATGTGGATGTATAAATGAGGATGTGAAAATGGAGGTATGCATGTAGATGTGGATGTATGGATGTGAATGTGGATGTGGATGTGGATGTATAAATGAGGATGTGAATCTGGATGTGAATGTGAATGTGGATGTGGAAGTGGATGTATGGATGTGGATATGGATGTGTATGTATGAATGTGGATATGGGATGTGGATGTATAAATGAGGATGTGAAAATGGATGTATGCATGTAAACGTGGATGTATGGATGTGAATGTGAATGTGTATGTGAATTAATGTGTCGTCGATATGAGGAAATGGATGAGAATGAGTACACATTGAATGGAATGTGGAATAAGTAATGTGGACTAAGGAGGGATAATGTGGAAAGACGAGAGTTCGATTTAGAAACTGTATTTTGTGATTGTTTGTAAATGACTGTTTTATGTCAAGAATGCTGGGGAAGCATTTTGACCATCTTGTGGATTAAGGTCATGAAGACCTAACTGTTAAAGTTGCAACTGCTGACGGAGAGTCAATGGAGGACGTCTCGCGTAGCAAGGTCGACCGAGGTCTTGACCAGCCTCGGTTCGATTTAAATGGTGAGCTTTCGGTATGGTGGATGAGGGACCAAGGAAGCGGCCTATGAGTGAAGCGCTAGGTCACCTGCGAAGGATCCTAGAGGGTGCTGACCATACGGTGCTCGGGCTCTGGGTCGCCCAGGATACCCACGCGTGCGTCGAGGAAGATATTGGAACAAGGAGTAAGAGTTGTTTTCTGGAACCGGGCATGGATCTGGTTGACTGACCTTGCTGGTCCTCAACGGATGAGTCCATGGCTCTTTTATATGGATCTGTTGGTTGATCTTGCTGATCTTCAACGAGAGTCCATCTTGATAAGTGATTATATTGTTGAGTATTATGGGCTAGGAACTATTGAAACGGCCCCTGTGTGGACAGGTGGTGAGCGTTCTAGTTGCCAATGATGCCATAGATACTCTGATGATGGGAAATTATGAATCAACCGGATAAATTGGAAGATTATGATCAGTGGTACTATGGTTTCATTAAAGGATTGTTTTAAAGTTAGCTGATGCTAAGAAAAAGGTAATTTCATATTGGGTGTGTAAGTGGTGTGGCTAGTTTTATGTTTGCATGAACTTCCGGCTAGGGGGCCTTGGAACTCTTTTCCTTGGTACCCGGGATAAAACCTAACCAAATTCCAAATTGGATCCCATCACTACAGTGGTTGGGTGGTTGGCTAACCCATGGGATCGGATGGGGTTAGGCTGGATTGATGGATCCGTAAATCGAGACTCAATTTCCGTTATTACGATAGATGAAGTAAGTCTCGGATAGTAATTGTTCTATGGATAGGAATCAACGGCTGTGCCTCTTGATGGGGAAAAAAGCGTTGATCCCAATGATCCAAGTGCAAGTTTCTTCCTTGATCTGACCGAGTATCTTTATAGGTGCAGTCGGATCAGTTTGATCATTATTAATGGTCTTGACTACGTTAGAGTAAAAAGTTATCCTGGAGGAATCGGCCGTGCTTTCCGGATAAGGGAAGTTTTTCCGGGTTCGGTTTTGGAAAAACCGACGGATTAGTCTTTTGTCCGGATATCCGTGGACGAGGCCCCGAGTGTGGGACCCTGCCTCGCGCAAGAAGTGCTACTTCCGCTGCTAGTACCCCGAATCCGTTGCGCGGTGGGAATAGGGATCTCACATGCACTAACATGGAGAACAAAGACTCAATCTAGGTTGATCCTTAAGGCCGGGGTACACTAGCATGGAGAACAAAGGCTCAATCTGAAGTTCGAGCCTTAAGACTGGGGTGCACTAGCATGGAGAGCAAAGGCTCAAACTCAATTTCGACTTAAGACCGGGGTGCACTAGCATGGAGAGCAAAGGCTCAAACTCAAGTTCGAGCCGCCTTAAGGCCGGGGTGCACTAGCATGGAGAGCAAAGGCTCAAACTCAAGTTTGAGCCTTAAGGCCGTGGAGAACGAAGGCTGTATCTGAAGTTCGAGCCTTAAGGGCGGGGTGCACTAGCATGGAGAGCAAAGGAGCAAAGGCTCAAACTCAATTTCGAGCCTTAACGCTGGGGTGCACTAGCATGGAGAGCAAAGGCTCAAACTCAAGTTCGAGCCTTAAGGTCGGGGTGCACTAACATGGAGAGCAAAGGCTCAAACTCAAGTTCGAGCCTTAAGGCTAGGGTGCACTAACATGGAGAACAAAGACTCAATCTAGGTCGAGCCTTAAGGCCGGGATACACTAGCATGGAGAACGAAGGCTCAATCTGAAGTTCGAGCCTTAAGACTGGGGTGCACTAGCATGGAGAGCAAAGGCTGAAACTCAATTTCGAGCCTTAAGACCGAGGTGCACTAGCATGGAGAGCAAAGACTCAAACTCAAGTTCGAGCCTTAAGGCCGGGGTGCAGTAGCATGGAGAGCAAAGGCTCAAGTTCGACCCTTAAGGCCAGGGTGCACTAGCATGGAGAACGAAGGCTCAATCTGAAGTTCGAGCCTTAAGGCCGGGGTGCACTAGCATAGAGAGCAAAGGAGCAAAGGCTCAAACTCAAGTTCGAGCCTTAACGCCGGGCTGCACTAGCATGGAGAGCAAAGGCTCAAACTCAAGTTTGAGCCTTAAGGCCGGGGTGCACTAACATGGAGAACAAAGACTCAATCTAGGTCGAGCCTTAAGGCGGCCGGGGTACACTAGCATGGAGAACAAAGGCTCAATCTGAAGTTCGAGCCTTAAGACTGGGGTGCACTAGCATGGAGGGAAAAGGCTCAAACTCAATTTTGAGCCTTAAGACCGGGGTGCACTAGCATGGAGAGCAAAGGCTCAAACTCAAGTTCGAGCCGCCTTAAGGCCGGGGTGCACTAGCATGGAGAGCAAAGGCTCAAACTCAAGTTTGAGCCTTAAGGCTGGGGTGCACTAGCATGGAGAATGAAGGCTGTATCTGAAGTTCGAGCCTTAAGGCCGGGGTGCACTAGCATGGAGAGCAAAGGAGAAAAGGCTCAAACTCAATTTTGAGCCTTAAGACCGGGGTGCACTAGCATGGAGAGCAAAGGCTCAAACTCAAGTTCGAGCCGCCTTAAGGCCGGGGTGCACTAGCATGGAGAGCAAAGGCTCAAGTTCGACCCTTAAGGTCGGGGTGCACTAGCATGGAGAACGAAGGCTGTATCTGAAGTTCGAGCCTTAAGGGCGGGGTGCACTAGCATGGAGAGCAAAGGAGCAAAGGCTCAAACTCAATTTCGAGCCTTAACGCTGGGGTGCACTAGCATGGAGAGCAAAGGCTCAAACTCAAGTTCGAGCCTTAAGGTCGGGGTGCACTAACATGGAGAGCAAAGGCTCAAACTCAAGTTCGAGCCTTAAGGCCGGGGTGCACTAACATGGAGAACAAAGACTCAATCTAGGTCGAGCCTTAAGGCCGGGATACACTCGCATGGAGAACGAAGGCTCAATCTGAAGTTCGAGCCTTAAGACTGGGGTGCACTAGCATGGAGAGCAAAGGCTCAAACTCAATTTCAAACCTTAAGACCGAGGTGCACTAGCATGGAGAGCAAAGACTCAAACTCAAGTTCGAGCCTTAAGGCCGGGGTGCACTAGCATGGAGAGCAAAGGCTCAAACTCAAGTTCGAGCCTTAAGGCCGGGGTGCACTAGCATGGAGAACGAATGCTCAATCTGAAGTTTGAGCCTTAAGGCCGGGGTGCACTAGCATGGAGAGCAAAGGAGCAAAGGCTCAAACTCAAGTTCGAGCCTTCACGCCGGGGTGCACTAGCATGGAGAGCAAAGGCTCAAACTCAAGTTCATGCCTTAAGGCCGGGGTGCACTAACATGGAGAGCAAAGGCTCAAACTCAAGTTCGAGCCTTAAGGCCGGGGTGCACTAACATGGAGAACAAAGACTCAATCTGGGTTGATCCTTAAGGCCGGGGTACACTAGCATGGAGAACAGAGGCTCAATCTGAAGTTCGAGCCTTAAGACTGGGGTGCCTTAGCATGGAGAGCAAAGGCTCAAACTCAATTTCGTGCCTTAAGACCGCGGTGCACTAGCATGGAGAGCAAAGGCTCAAACTCAAGTTTGAGCCGCCTTAAGGCCGGGGTGCACTAGCATGGAGAGCAAAGGCTCAAACTCAAGTTTGAGCCTTAAGGCCGGGGTGCACTAGCATGGAGAACGAAGGCTGTATCTGAAGTTCGAGCCTTAAGGGCGGGGTTCACTATAGCATCGAGAGCAAAGGAGCAAAGGCTCAAACTCAATTTCGAGCCTTAACGCTGGGGTGCACTAGCATGGAGAGCAAAGGCTCAAACTCAAGTTCGAGCCTTAAGGCCGGGGTGCACTAACATGGAGAGTAAAGGCTCAAACTCAAGTTCGAGCCTTAAGGCCGGGGTGCACTAACATGGAGAACAAAGGCTCAATCTAGGTTGAGCCTTAAGACCGGGGTACACTAGCATGGAGAACGAAGGCTCAATCTAAAGTTCGAGCCTTAAGACTGGGGTGCACTAGCATGGAGAGCAAAGGCTCAAACTCAAATTCGAGCCTTAAGATCGGGGTGCACTAGCATGGAGAGCAAAGGCTCAAACTCAAGTTTGAGCCGCCTTAAGGCCGGGGTGCACTAGCATGGAGAGCAAAGGCTCAAACTCAAGTTTGAGCCGCCTTAAGGCCGGGGTGCACTAGCATGGAGAGCAAAGGCTCAAACTCAAGTTTGAGACTTAAGGCCCGGGTGCACTAGCATGGAGAACGAAGGTTGTATCTGAAGTTCGAGCCTTAAGGCCGGGGTGCACTAGCATGGAAAGCAAAGGAGCAAAGGCTCAAACTCAATTTCGAGCCTGAACGCCGGGGTGCACTAGCATGGAGAGCAAAGGCTCAAACTCAAGTTCGAGCCTTAAGGTCGGGGTGCACTAACATGGAGAGCAAAGGCTCAAACTCAAGTTCAAGCCTTAAGGCCGGGGTGCACTAACATGGAGAACAAAGACTCAATCTAGGTCGAGCCTTAAGGCCATGGTACACTAGCATGGAGAACGAAGGCTCAATCTGAAGTTCGAGCCTTAAGGCCGGGGAGCACTAGCATGGAGAGCAAAGGCTCAAACTCAAGTTCAAGCCTTAAGGCAGGGGTGCACTAGCATGGAGAACGAAGGCTCAATCTGAAGTTCGAGCGTTCAAGCCGGGGTGCACTAGTATGGAGAGCAAAGGAGCAAAGGCTCAAACTGAAGTTCGAGCCTTAAGGCCGGGGTGCACTAGCATGGAGAGCAAAGGCTCAAACTCAAGTTCGAGCCTTAAGGCCGGGGTGCACTAACGTGGACAACAAAAACTCAATCTAGGTCAAGCCTTAAGGTCAGGGTACACTAGCATGGAGAACGAAGGCTCAATCTGAAGTTCAAGCCTTAAGACTGGGGTGCACTAGCATGGAGAGCAAAGGAGCAAAGGCTCAAACTCAAGTTCGAGCCTTAACGCCGGGGTGCACTAGCATGGAGAGCAAAGGCTCAAACTCAAGTTCGAGCCTTAAGGCCGGGGTGCACTAACATGGAGAGCAAAGGCTCAAACTCAAGTTCGAGCCTTAAGGCCGAGGTGCACTAACATGGAGAACAAAGACTCAATCTAGGTCGAGCCTTGAGGCCGGGGTACACTAGCATGGAGAACGAAGGCTCAATCTGAAGTTCGAGCCTTAAGGCCGGGGTACACTAGCATCGAGAGCAAACGCTCAAACTCAAGTTTCAGCCTTAAGGCCGGGTGCACTAACATGGAGAACAAAGACTCAATCTAGGTCGAGCCTTAAGGCCGGGGTACACTAGCATGGAGAACGAAGGGTCAATCTGAAGTTCGAGCCTTAAGACTAGCATGGAGAGCAAAGGCTCAAACTCAATTTCGAGCCTTAAGACCGGGGTGCACTAGCATGGAGAGCAAAGGCTCAAACTCAAGTTCGAGCCTTAAGGCCGGGGTGCACTAGCATGGAGAGCAAAGGCTCAAACTCAAGTTTGAGCCTTAAGGCTGCACTAGCATGGAGAACGAATGCTCAATCTGAAGTTCGAGCCTTAAGGCCGGGGTGCACTAGCATGGAGAGCAAAGGAGCAAAGGCTCAAACTCAAGTTCGAGCCTTAACGCCAGGGTGCACTAGCATGGAGAGCAAACGCTCAAACTCAAGTTCATGCCTTAAGGCCGGGGTGCACTAACATGGAGAGCAAAGGCTCAAACTCAAGTTCGAGCCTTAAGGCCGGGGTGCACTAACATGGAGAACAAAGACTCAATCTAGGTTGAGCCTTAAGGCCGGGGTACACTAGCATGGAGAACAAAGGCTCAATCTGAAGTTCGAGCCTTAAGACTGGGGTGCACTAGCATGGAGAGAAAAGGCTCAAACTCAATTTCGAGCCTTAAGACCGGGGTGCACTAGCATGGAGAGCAAAGGCTCAAACTCAAGTTCGAGCCGCCTTAAGGCCGGGGTGCACTAGCATGGAGAGTAGGGCTCATACTCAAGTTTGAGCCTTAAGGCCGGGGTGCACGAAGGCTGTATCTGAAGTTCGAGCCTTAAGGGCGGGGTGCACTAGCATGGAGAGCAAAGGAGCAAAGGCTCAAACTGAATTTTGAGCCTTAACGCTGGGGTGCACTAGCATGGAGAGCAAAGGCTCAAACTCAAGTTCGAGCCTTAAGGTCGGGGTGCACTAACATGGAGAGCAAAGGCTCAAACTCAAGTTCGAGCCTTAAGGCCGGGGTGCACTAACATGGAGAACAAAGACTCAATCTAGGTCGAGCCTTAAGGCCGGGATACACTCGCATGGAGAACGAAGGCTCAATCTGAAGTTTGAGCCTTAAGACTGGGGTGCACTAGCATGGAGAGCAAAGGCTCAAACTCAATTTCGAGCCTTAAGACCGAGGTGCACTAGCATGGAGAGCAAAGACTCAAACTCAAGTTCGAGCCTTAAGGCCGGGGTGCACTAGCATGGAGAGCAAAGGCTCAAACTCAAGTTTGAGCCTTAAGGCCGGGGTACACTAGCATGGAGAACGAATGCTCAATCAGAAGTTCGAGCCTTAAGGCCGGGGTGCACTAGCATGGAGAGCAAAGGAGCAAAGGCTCAAACTCAAGTTCGAGCCTTAAGACTGGGGTGCACTAGCATGGAGAGAAAAGGCTCAAACTCAATTTCGAGCCTTAAGACCGGGGTGCACTAGCATGGAGAGCAAAGGCTCAAACTCAAGTTCGAGCCGCCTTAAGGCCGGGGTGCACTAGCATGGAGAGCAAAGGCTCAAACTCAAGTTTGAGCCTTAAGGCCAGGGTGCACTAGCATGGAGAATGAAGGCTGTATCTGAAGTTCGAGCCTTAAGGCCGGGGTGCACTAGCATGGAGAGCAAAGGAGCAAAGGCTCAAACTCAATTTCGAGCCTTAAGACCGGGGTGCACTAGCATGGAGAGCAAAGGCTCAAACTCAAGTTCGAGCCGCCTTAAGGCCGGGGTGCACTAGCATGGAGAGCAAAGGCTCAAACTCAAGTTTGAGCCTTAAGGCCGGGTGCACTAGCATGGAGAACGAAGGCTGTATCTGAAGTTCGAGCCTTAAGGGCGGGGTGCACTAGCATGGAGAGCAAAGGAGCAAAGGCTCAAACTCAATTTCGAGCCTTAACGCTGGGGTGCACTAGCATGGAGAGCAAAGGCTCAAACTCAAGTTCGAGCCTTAAGGTCGGGGTGCACTAACATGGAGAGCAAAGGCTCAAACTCAAGTTCGAGCCTTAAGGCCGGGGTGCACTAACATGGAGAACAAAGACTCAATCTAGGTCGAGCCTTAAGGCCGGGATACACTCGCATGGAGAACGAAGGCTCAATCTGAAGTTTGAGCCTTAAGACTGGGGTGCACTAGCATGGAGAGCAAAGGCTCAAACTCAATTTCGAGCCTTAAGACCGAGGTGCACTAGCATGGAGAGCAAAGACTCAAACTCACGTTCGAGCCTTAAGGCCGGGGTGCACTAGCATGGAGAATGAATGCTCAATCTGAAGTTCGAGCCTTAAGGCCGGGGTGCACTAGCATGGAGAGCAAAGGAGCAAAGGCTCAAACTCAAGTTCGAGCCTTAACGCCGGGGTGCACTAGCATGGAGAGCAAAGGCTCAAACTCAAGTTCATGCCTTAAGGCCGGGGTGCACTAACATGGAGAGCAAAGGCTCAAACTCAAGTTCGAGGCTTAAGGCCGGGGTGCACTAACATGGAGAACAAAGACTCAATCTAGGTTGATCCTTAAGGCCGGGGTACACTAGCATGGAGAACAAAGGCTCAATCTGAAGTTCGAGCCTTAAGACTGGGGTGCACTAGCATGGAGAGCAAAGGCTCAAACTCAATTTCGAGCCTTAAGACCGGGGTGCACTAGCATGGAGAGCAAAGGCTCAAACTCAAGTTCGAGCCGCCTTAAGGCCGGGGTGCACTAGCATGGAGAGCAAAGGCTCAAACTCAAGTTTGAGCCTTAAGGCCGGGGTGCACTAGCATGGAGAACAAAGGCTGTATCTGAAGTTCGAGCCTTAAGGGCGGGGTGCACTATAGCATGGAGAGCAAAGGAGCAAAGGCTCAAACTCAATTTCGAGCCTTAACGCCGGGGTGCACTAGCATGGAGAGCAAAGGCTCAAACTCAAGTTCGAGCCTTAAGGTCGGGGTGCACTAACATGGAGAGCAAAGGCTCAAACGCAAGTTCGAGCCTTAAGGCCAGGGTGCACTAACATGGAGAACAAAGACTCAATCTAGGTCAAGCCTTAAGGCCGGGATACACTAGCATGGAGAACGAAGGCTCAATCTGAAGTTCGAGCCTTAAGACCTGGGGTGCACTAGCATGGAGAGCAAAGGCTCAAACTCAATTTCGAGCCTTAAGACCGAGGTGCACTAGCATGGAGAGCAAAGACTCAAACTCAAGTTCGAGCCTTAAGGCCGGGGTGCAGTAGCATGGAGAGGAAAGGCTCAAGTTCGACCCTTAAGGCCAGGGTGCACTAGCATGGAGAACGAAGACTCAATCTGAAGTTCGAGCCTTAAGGCCGGGGTGCACTAGCATAGAGAGCAAAGGAGCAAAGGCTCAAACTCAAGTTCGAGCCTTAACGCCGGGGTGCACTAGCATGGAGAGCAAAGGCTCAAACTCAAGTTCGAGCGTTAAGGCCGGGGTGCACTAACATGGAGAACAAAGACTCAATCTAGGTCGAGCCTTAAGGCGGCCGGGGTACACTAGCATGGAGAACAAAGGCTCAATCTGAAGTTCGAGCCTTAAGACTGGGGTGCACTAGCATGGAGAGAAAAGGCTCAAACTCAATTTCGAGCCTTAAGACCGGGGTGCACAAGCATGGAGAGCAAAGGCTCAAACTCAAGTTCGAGCCGCCTTAAGGCCGGGGTGCACTAGCATGGAGAGCAAAGGCTCAAACTCAAGTTTGAGCCTTAAGGCTGGGGTGCACTAGCATGGAGAACGAAGGCTGTATCTGAAGTTCGAGCCTTAAGGCCGGGGTGCACTAGCATGGAGAGCAAAGAAGCAAAGGCTCAAACTCAATTTCGAGCCTTAACGCCGGGGTGCACTAGCATGGAGAGCAAAGGCTCAAACTCAAGTTCGAGCCTTAAGGTCAGGGTGCACTAACATGGAGAGCAAAGGCTCAAACTCAAGTTTGAGCCTTAAGGCCGAGGTGCACTAGCATGGAGAGCAAAGACTCAAACTCAAGTTCGAGCCTTCAGGCCGGGGTGCACTAGCATGGAGAGCAAAGGCTCAAACTCAAGTTCGAGCCTTAAGGCCGGGGTGCACTAGCATGGAGAACGAATGCTCAATCTGAAGTTCGAGCCTTAAGGCCGGGGTGCACTAGCATGGAGAGCAAAGGCTCAAACTCAAGTTTTAGCCTTAAGGCTGGGGTGCACTAACATGGAGAACAAAGACTCAATCTAGGTCGAGTCTTAAGGCCGGGGTACACTAGCATGGAGAACGAAGGGTCAATCTGAAGTTCGAGCCTTAAGACTGGGGTGCACTAGCATGGAGAGCAAAGGCTCAAACTCAATTTCGAGCCTTAAGATCGGGGTGCACTAGCATGGAGAGCAAAGGCTCAAACTCAATTTCGAGCCGCCGGGGTGCACTAGTAGCATGGAGAGCAAAGGCTCAAACTCAAGTTTGAGCCTTAAGGCTGGGGTGCACTAGCATGGAGAACGAAGGCTGTATCTGAAGTTCGAGCCTTAAGGGCAGGGTGCACTAGCATGGAGAGCAAAGGAGCAAAGGCTCAAACTCAATTTCGAGCCTTAACGCTGGGGTGCACTAGCATGGAGAGCAAAGGCTCAAACTCAAGTTCGAGCCTTAAGGTCGGGGTGCACTAACATGGAGAGCAAAGGCTCAAACTCAAGTTCGAGCCTTAAGGCCGGGGTGCACTAACCTGGAGAAAAAAGACTCAATCTAGGTCGAGCCTTAAGGCCGGGATACACTAGCATGGAGAACGAAGGCTCAATCTGAAGTTCGAGCCTTAAGACTGGGGTGCACTACCATGGAGAGCAAAGGCTCAAACTCAATTTCGAGCCTTAAGACCGAGGTGCACTAGCATGGAGAGCAAAGACTCAAACTCAAGTTCGAGCCTTAAGGCCGGGGTGCACTAGCATGGAGAGCAAAGGCTCAAACTCAAGTTCGAGCCTTAAGGCCGGGGTGCACTAGCATGGGGAACGAAGGCTGTATCAGAAGTTCGAGCCTTAAGGGCGGGGTGCACTAGCATGGAGAGCAAAGGAGCAAAGGCTCAAACTCAATTTCGAGCCTTAACGCTGGGGTGCACTAGCATGGAGAGCAAAGGCTCAAACTCAAGTTCGAGCCTTAAGGTCGGGGTGCACTAACATGGAGAGCAAAGGCTCAAACTCAAGTTCGAGCCTTAAGGCCGGGGTGCACTAACATGGAGAACAAAGACTCAATCTAGGTCGAGCCTTAAGGCCGGGATACACTAGCATGGAGAACGAAGGCTCAATCTGAAGTTCGAGCCTTAAGACTGGGGTGCACTAGCATGGAGAGCAAAGGCTCAAACTCAGTTTCGAGCCTTAAGACCGAGGTGCACTAGCATGGAGAGCAAAGACTCAAACTCAAGTTCGAGCCTTAAGGCCGGGGTGCACTAGCATGGAGAGCAAAGGCTCAAACTCAAGTTCAAGCCTTAAGGCCGGGGTGCACTAGCATGGAGAACGAATGCTCAATCTGAAGTTCGAGCCTTAAGGCCGGGGTGCACTAGCATGGAGAGCAAAGGAGCAAAGGCTCAAACTCAAGTTCGAGCCTTTACGCCGGGGTGCACTAGCATGGAGAGCAAAGGCTCAAACTCAAGTTCATGCCTTAAGGCCGGGGTGCACTAACATGGAGAGCAAAGGCTCAAACTCAAGTTCGAGCCTTAAGGCCGGGGTGCACTAACATGGAGAACAAAGACTCAATCTAGGTTGAGCCTTAAGGCCGGGGTACACTAGCATGGAGAACAAAGGCTCAATCTGAAGTTTGAGCCTTAAGACTGGGGTGCACTAGCATGGAGAGCAAAGGCTCAAACTCAATTTCGAGCCTTAAGAACGGGGTGCACTAGCATGGAGAGCAAAGGCTCAAACTCAAGTTCGAGCCGCAATAAGGCCGGGGTGCACTAGCATGGAGAGCAAAGACTCAAACTCAAGTTTGAGCCTTAAGGCCGGGGTGCACTAGCATGGAGAACGAAGGCTGTATCTGAAGTTTGAGCCTTAAGGGCAGGGTGCACTAGCATGGAGAGCAAAGGAGCAAAGGCTCAAACTCAATTTCGAGCCTTAACGCTGGGGTGCACTAGCATGGAGAGCAAAGGCTCAAACTCAAGTTTGAGCCTTAAGGTCGGGGTGCACTAACATGGAGAGCAAAGGCTCAAACTCAAGTTCGAGCCTTAAGGCCGGGGTGCACTAACATGGAGAACAAAGACTCAATCTAGGTCGAGCCTTAAGGCTGGGATACACTAGCATGGAGAACGAAGGGTCAATCTTAAGTTCGAGCCTTAAGACTGGGGTGCACTTGCATGGAGAGCAAAGACTCAAACTCAATTTCGAGCCTTAAGGCCGGGGTGCACTAGCACGGAGAGCAAAGGCTCAAGTTCGACCCTTAAGGCCGGGGTGTACTAGTATGGAGAACGAAGGCTCAATTTGAAGTTCGAGCCTTAAGGCCGGGGTGCACTAGCATAGAGAGCAAAGGAGCAAAGGCTCAAACTCAAGTTCGAGCCTTAACGCCGGGGTGCACTAGCATGGAGAGCAAAGGCTCAAACTCAAGTTTGAGCCTTAAGGCTGGGGTGCACTAACATGCAGAGCAAAGGCTCAAACTCAAGTTCGAGCCTTAAGGCCGGGGTGCACTAACATGGAGAACAAAGACTCAATCTAGGTCGAGCCTTAAGGCGGCCGGGGTACACTAGCATGGAGAACAAAGGCTCAATCTGAAGTTCGAGCCTTAAGACTGGGGTGCACTAGCATGGAGAGCAAAGGCTCAAACTCAATTTCGAGCCTTAAGACCGGGGTGCACTAGCATGGAGAGCAAAGGCTCAAACTCAAGTTCGAGCCGCCTTAAGGCCGGGGTGCACTAGCATGGAGAGCAAAGGCTCAAACTCAAGTTTGAGCCTTAAGGCCGGGGTGCACTAGCATGGAGAACGAAGGCTGTATCTGAAGTTCAAGCCTTAAGGCCGGGGTGCACTAGCATGGAGAGCAAAGGAGCAAAGGCTCAAACTCAATTTCGAGCCTTAACGCCGGGGTGCACTAGCATGGAGAGCAAAGGCTCAAACTCAAGTTCGAGCCTTAAGGTCGGGGTGCACTAACATGGAGAGCAAAGGCTCAAACTCAAGTTCAAGCCTTAAGGCCGGGGTGCACTAACATGGAGAACAAAGACTCAATCTAGGTCGAGCCTTAAGGCTGGGGTACACTAGCATGGAGAACGAAGGCTCAATCTGAAGTTCGAGCCTTAAGGCCGGGGAGCACTAGCATGGAGAGCAAAGGCTCAAACTCAAGTTCAAGCCTTAAGGCAGGGGTGCACTAGCATGGAGAACGAAGGCTCAATCTGAAGTTCGAGCGTTCAGGCCGGGGTGCACTAGTATGGAGAGCAAAGGAGCAAAGGCTCAAACTGAAGTTCGAGCCTTAAGGCCAGGGTGCACTAGCATGGAGAGCAAAGGCTCAAACTCAAGTTCGAGCCTTAAGGCCGGGGTGCACTAACATGGACAACAAAAACTCAATCTAGGTCAAGCCTTAAGGTCAGGGTACACTAGCATGGAGAACGAAGGCTCAATCTGAAGTTCAAGCCTTAAGACTGGGGTGCACTAGCATGGAGAGCAAAGGAGCAAAGGCTCAAACTCAATTTCGAGCCTTAACGCTGGGGTGCACTAGCATGGAGAGCAAAGGCTCAAACTCAAGTTCGAGCCTTAAGGCCGGGGTGCACTAACATGGAGAGCAAAGGCTCAAACTCAAGTTCGAGCCTTAAGGCCGAGGTGCACTAACATGGAGAACAAAGACTCAATCTAGGTCGAGCCTTGAGGCCGGGGTACACTAGTATGGAGAACGAAGGCTCAATCTGAAGTTCGAGCCTTAAGGCCGGGGTGCACTAGCATGGAGAGCAAAGGCTCAAACTCAAGTTTCAGCCTTAAGGCCGGGTGCACTAACATGGAGAACAAAGACTCAATCTAGGTCGAGCCTTAAGGCCGGGGTACACTAGCATGGAGAACGAAGGGTCAATCTGAAGTTCGAGCCTTAAGACTAGCATGGAGAGCAAAGGCTCAAACTCAATTTCGAGCCTTAAGACCGGGTGCACTAGCATGGAGAGCAAAGACTCAAACTCAAGTTCGAGCCTTAAGGCCGGGGTGCACTAGCATGGAGAGCAAAGGCTCAAACTCAAGTTCGAGCCTTAAGGCTGCACTAGCATGGAGAACGAATGCTCAATCTGAAGTTCGAGCCTTAAGGCCGGGGTGCACTAGCATGGAGAGCAAAGGAGCAAAGGCTCAAACTCAAGTTCGAGCCTTAACGCCGGGGTGCACTAGCATGGAGAGCAAAGGCTCAAACTCAAGTTCATGCCTTAAGGCCGGGGTGCACTAGCATGGAGAGCAAAGGCTCAAACTCAAGTTCCAGCCTTAAGGCTGGGGTGCACTAACATGGAGAACAAAGACTCAATCTAGGTCGAGCCTTAAGGCCGGGGTACACTAGCATGGAGAACGAAGGGTCAATCTGAAGTTCGAGCCTTAAGGCCGGGGTACACTAGCATGGAGAACGAAGGGTCAATCTGAAGTTCGAGCCTTAAGACTGGGGTGCACTAGCATGGAGAGCAAAGGCTCAAACTCAATTTCGAGCCTTAAGACCGGGGTGCACTAGCATGGAGAGCAAAGGCTCAAACTCAAGTTCGAGCCGCCTTAAGGCCGGGGTGCACTAGCATGGAGAGCAAAGGCTCAAACTCAAGTTTGAGCCTTAAGGCCGGGGTGCACTAGCATGGAGAACGAAGGCTGTATCTGAAGTTCGAGCCTTAAGGGCGGGGTGCACTAGCATGGAGAGCAAAGGAGCAAAGGCTCAAACTCAATTTCGAGACTTAACGCTGGGGTGCACTAGCATGGAGAGCAAAGGCTCAAACTCAAGTTCGAGCCTTAAGGTCGGGGTGCACTAACATGGAGAGCAAAGGCTCAAACTCAAGTTCGAGCCTTAAGGCCGGGGTGCACTAACATGGAGAACAAAGACTCAATCTAGGTCGAGCCTTAAGGCCGGGATACACTCGCATGGAGAACGAAGGCTCAATCTGAAGTTCGAGCCTTAAGACTGGGGTGCACTAGCATGGAAAGCAAAGGCTCAAACTCAATTTCAAGCCTTAAGACCGAGGTGCACTAGCATGGAGAGCAAAGACTCAAACTCAAGTTCGAGCCTTAAGGCGGGGTGCACTAGCATGGGGAGCAAAGGCTCAAACTCAAGTTCGCGCCTTAAGGCCGGGGTGCACTAGCATGGAGAATGAATGCTCAATCTGAAGTTCGAGCCTTAAGGCCGGGGTGCACTAGCATGGAGAGGAAAGGAGCAAAGGCTCAAACTCAAGTTCGAGCCTTAACGCCGGGGTGCACTAGCATGGAGAGCAAAGGCTCAAACTCAAGTTCATGCCTTAAGGCCGGGGTGCACTAACATGGAGAGCAAAGGCTCAAACTCAAGTTCGAGCCTTAAGGCCGGGGTGCACTAACATGGAGAACAAAGACTCAATCTAGGTTGATCCTTAAGGCCGGGGTACACTAGCATGGAGAACAAAGGCTCAATCTGAAGTTCGAGCCTTAAGACTGGGGTGCACTAGCATGGAGAGCAAAGGCTCAAACTCAATTTCGACTTAAGACCGGGGTGCACTAGCATGGAGAGCAAAGGCTCAAACTCAAGTTCGAGCCGCCTTAAGGCCGGGGTGCACTAGCATGGAGAGCAAAGGCTCAAACTCAAGTTTGAGCCTTAAGGCCGTGGAGAACGAAGGCTGTATCTGAAGTTCGAGCCTTAAGGGCGGGGTGCACTAGCATGGAGAGCAAAGGAGCAAAGGCTCAAACTCAATTTCGAGCCTTAACGCTGGGGTGCACTAGCATGGAGAGCAAAGGCTCAAACTCAAGTTCGAGCCTTAAGGTCGGGGTGCACTAACATGGAGAGCAAAGGCTCAAACTCAAGTTCGAGCCTTAAGGCTAGGGTGCACTAACATGGAGAACAAAGACTCAATCTAGGTCGAGCCTTAAGGCCGGGATACACTAGCATGGAGAACGAAGGCTCAATCTGAAGTTCGAGCCTTAAGACTGGGGTGCACTAGCATGGAGAGCAAAGGCTGAAACTCAATTTCGAGCCTTAAGACCGAGGTGCACTAGCATGGAGAGCAAAGACTCAAACTCAAGTTCGAGCCTTAAGGCCGGGGTGCAGTAGCATGGAGAGCAAAGGCTCAAGTTCGACCCTTAAGGCCAGGGTGCACTAGCATGGAGAACGAAGGCTCAATCTGAAGTTCGAGCCTTAAGGCCGGGGTGCACTAGCATAGAGAGCAAAGGAGCAAAGGCTCAAACTCAAGTTCGAGCCTTAACGCCGGGCTGCACTAGCATGGAGAGCAAAGGCTCAAACTCAAGTTTGAGCCTTAAGGCCGGGGTGCACTAACATGGAGAACAAAGACTCAATCTAGGTCGAGCCTTAAGGCGGCCGGGGTACACTAGCATGGAGAACAAAGGCTCAATCTGAAGTTCGAGCCTTAAGACTGGGGTGCACTAGCATGGAGGGAAAAGGCTCAAACTCAATTTTGAGCCTTAAGACCGGGGTGCACTAGCATGGAGAGCAAAGGCTCAAACTCAAGTTCGAGCCGCCTTAAGGCCGGGGTGCACTAGCATGGAGAGCAAAGGCTCAAACTCAAGTTTGAGCCTTAAGGCCGGGGTGCACTAGCATGGAGAATGAAGGCTGTATCTGAAGTTCGAGCCTTAAGGCCGGGGTGCACTAGCATGGAGAGCAAAGGAGAAAAGGCTCAAACTCAATTTTGAGCCTTAAGACCGGGGTGCACTAGCATGGAGAGCAAAGGCTCAAACTCAAGTTCGAGCCGCCTTAAGGCCGGGGTGCACTAGCATGGAGAGCAAAGGCTCAAGTTCGACCCTTAAGGCCGGGGTGCACTAGCATGGAGAACGAAGGCTGTATCTGAAGTTCGAGCCTTAAGGGCGGGGTGCACTAGCATGGAGAGCAAAGGAGCAAAGGCTCAAACTCAATTTCGAGCCTTAACGCTGGGGTGCACTAGCATGGAGAGCAAAGGCTCAAACTCAAGTTCGAGCCTTAAGGTCGGGGTGCACTAACATGGAGAGCAAAGGCTCAAACTCAAGTTCGAGCCTTAAGGCCGGGGTGCACTAACATGGAGAACAAAGACTCAATCTAGGTCGAGCCTTAAGACCGGGATACACTCGCATGGAGAACGAAGGCTCAATCTGAAGTTCGAGCCTTAAGACTGGGGTGCACTAGCATGGAGAGCAAAGGCTCAAACTCAATTTCAAACCTTAAGACCGAGGTGCACTAGCATGGAGAGCAAAGACTCAAACTCAAGTTCGAGCCTTAAGGCCGGGGTGCACTAGCATGGAGAGCAAAGGCTCAAACTCAAGTTCGAGCCTTAAGGCCGGGGTGCACTAGCATGGAGAACGAATGCTCAATCTGAAGTTTGAGCCTTAAGGCCGGGGTGCACTAGCATGGAGAGCAAAGGAGCAAAGGCTCAAACTCAAGTTCGAGCCTTCACGCCGGGGTGCACTAGCATGGAGAGCAAAGGCTCAAACTCAAGTTCATGCCTTAAGGCCGGGGTGCACTAACATGGAGAGCAAAGGCTCAAACTCAAGTTCGAGCCTTAAGGCCGGGGTGCACTAACATGGAGAACAAAGACTCAATCTGGGTTGATCCTTAAGGCC
Source organism: Cibotium barometz (assembly GCF_041138505.1). Taxonomy (NCBI): domain Eukaryota; kingdom Viridiplantae; phylum Streptophyta; class Polypodiopsida; order Cyatheales; family Cibotiaceae; genus Cibotium; species Cibotium barometz. Next base: position 18,576,194 of record NC_141074.1, read on the forward strand.
GGGGTACACTAGCATGGAGAACAGAGGCTCAATCTGAAGTTCGAGCCTTAAGACTGGGGTGCCTTAGCATGGAGAGCAAAGGCTCAAACTCAATTTCGTGCCTTAAGACCGCGGTGCACTAGCATGGAGAGCAAAGGCTCAAACTCAAGTTTGAGCCGCCTTAAGGCCGGGGTGCACTAGCATGGAGAGCAAAGGCTCAAACTCAAGTTTGAGCCTTAAGGCCGGGGTGCACTAGCATGGAGAACGAAGGCTGTATCTGAAGTTCGAGCCTTAAGGGCGGGGTTCACTATAGCATCGAGAGCAAAGGAGCAAAGGCTCAAACTCAATTTCGAGCCTTAACGCTGGGGTGCACTAGCATGGAGAGCAAAGGCTCAAACTCAAGTTCGAGCCTTAAGGCCGGGGTGCACTAACATGGAGAGTAAAGGCTCAAACTCAAGTTCGAGCCTTAAGGCCGGGGTGCACTAACATGGAGAACAAAGGCTCAATCTAGGTTGAGCCTTAAGACCGGGGTACACTAGCATGGAGAACGAAGGCTCAATCTAAAGTTCGAGCCTTAAGACTGGGGTGCACTAGCATGGAGAGCAAAGGCTCAAACTCAAATTCGAGCCTTAAGATCGGGGTGCACTAGCATGGAGAGCAAAGGCTCAAACTCAAGTTTGAGCCGCCTTAAGGCCGGGGTGCACTAGCATGGAGAGCAAAGGCTCAAACTCAAGTTTGAGCCGCCTTAAGGCCGGGGTGCACTATCATGGAGAGCAAAGGCTCAAACTCAAGTTTGAGACTTAAGGCCCGGGTGCACTAGCATGGAGAACGAAGGTTGTATCTGAAGTTCGAGCCTTAAGGCCGGGGTGCACTAGCATGGAAAGCAAAGGAGCAAAGGCTCAAACTCAATTTCGAGCCTGAACGCCGGGGTGCACTAGCATGGAGAGCAAAGGCTCAAACTCAAGTTCGAGCCTTAAGGTCGGGGTGCACTAACATGGAGAGCAAAGGCTCAAACTCAAGTTCAAGCCTTAAGGCCGGGGTGCACTAACATGGAGAACAAAGACTCAATCTAGGTCGAGCCTTAAGGCCATGGTACACTAGCATGGAGAACGAAGGCTCAATCTGAAGTTCGAGCCTTAAGGCCGGGGAGCACTAGCATGGAGAGCAAAGGCTCAAACTCAAGTTCAAGCCTTAAGGCAGGGGTGCACTAGCATGGAGAACGAAGGCTCAATCTGAAGTTCGAGCGTTCAGGCCGGGGTGCACTAGTATGGAGAGCAAAGGAGCAAAGGCTCAAACTGAAGTTCGAGCCTTAAGGCCGGGGTGCACTAGCATGGAGAGCAAAGGCTCAAACTCAAGTTCGAGCCTTAAGGCCGGGGTGCACTAACGTGGACAACAAAAACTCAATCTAGGTCAAGCCTTAAGGTCAGGGTACACTAGCATGGAGAACGAAGGCTCAATCTGAAGTTCAAGCCTTAAGACTGGGGTGCACTAGCATGGAGAGCAAAGGAGCAAAGGCTCAAACTCAAGTTCGAGCCTTAACGCCGGGGTGCACTAGCATGGAGAGCAAAGGCTCAAACTCAAGTTCGAGCCTTAAGGCCGGGGTGCACTAACATGGAGAGCAAAGGCTCAAACTCAAGTTCGAGCCTTAAGGCCGAGGTGCACTAACATGGAGAACAAAGACTCAATCTAGGTCGAGCCTTGAGGCCGGGGTACACTAGCATGGAGAACGAAGGCTCAATCTGAAGTTCGAGCCTTAAGGCCGGGGTACACTAGCATCGAGAGCAAACGCTCAAACTCAAGTTTCAGCCTTAAGGCCGGGTGCACTAACATGGAGAACAAAGACTCAATCTAGGTCGAGCCTTAAGGCCGGGGTACACTAGCATGGAGAACGAAGGGTCAATCTGAAGTTCGAGCCTTAAGACTAGCATGGAGAGCAAAGGCTCAAACTCAATTTCGAGCCTTAAGACCGGGGTGCACTAGCATGGAGAGCAAAGGCTCAAACTCAAGTTCGAGCCTTAAGGCCGGGGTGCACTAGCATGGAGAGCAAAGGCTCAAACTCAAGTTTGAGCCTTAAGGCTGCACTAGCATGGAGAACGAATGCTCAATCTGAAGTTTGAGCCTTAAGGCCGGGGTGCACTAGCATGGAGAGCAAAGGAGCAAAGGCTCAAACTCAAGTTCGAGCCTTAACGCCAGGGTGCACTAGCATGGAGAGCAAACGCTCAAACTCAAGTTCATGCCTTGAGGCCGGGGTGCACTAACATGGAGAGCAAAGGCTCAAACTCAAGTTCGAGCCTTAAGGCCGGGGTGCACTAACATGGAGAACAAAGACTCAATCTAGGTTGAGCCTTAAGGCCGGGGTACACTAGCATGGAGAACAAAGGCTCAATCTGAAGTTCGAGCCTTAAGACTGGGGTGCACTAGCATGGAGAGAAAAGGCTCAAACTCAATTTCGAGCCTTAAGACCGGGGTGCACTAGCATGGAGAGCAAAGGCTCAAACTCAAGTTCGAGCCGCCTTAAGGCCGGGGTGCACTAGCATGGAGAGTAGGGCTCATACTCAAGTTTGAGCCTTAAGGCCGGGGTGCACGAAGGCTGTATCTGAAGTTCGAGCCTTAAGGGCGGGGTGCACTAGCATGGAGAGCAAAGGAGCAAAGGCTCAAACTCAATTTCGAGCCTTAACGCTGGGGTGCACTAGCATGGAGAGCAAAGGCTCAAACTCAAGTTCGAGCCTTAAGGTCGGGGTGCACTAACATGGAGAGCAAAGGCTCAAACTCAAGTTCGAGCCTTAAGGCCGGGGTGCACTAACATGGAGAACAAAGACTCAATCTAGGTCGAGCCTTAAGGCCGGGATACACTCGCATGGAGAACGAAGGCTCAATCTGAAGTTTGAGCCTTAAGACTGGGGTGCACTAGCATGGAGAGCAAAGGCTCAAACTCAATTTCGAGCCTTAAGACCGAGGTGCACTAGCATGGAGAGCAAAGACTCAAACTCAAGTTCGAGCCTTAAGGCCGGGGTGCACTAGCATGGAGAGCAAAGGCTCAAACTCAAGTTCGAGCCTTAAGGCCGGGGTACACTAGCATGGAGAACGAATGCTCAATCAGAAGTTCGAGCCTTAAGGCCGGGGTGCACTAGCATGGAGAGCAAAGGAGCAAAGGCTCAAACTCAAGTTCGAGCCTTAACGCCGGGGTGCACTAGCATGGAGAGCAAAGGCTCAAACTCAAGTTCATGCCTTAAGGCCGGTAGCACTAACATGGCGAGCAAAGGCTCAAACTCAAGTTCGAGCCTTAAGGCCGGGGTGCACTAACATGGAGAACAAAGACTCAATCTAGGTTGATCCTTAAGGCCGGGGTACACTAGCATGGAGAACAAAGGCTCAATCTGAAGTTCGAGCCTTAAGACTGGGTGCACTAGCATGGAGAGCAAAGGCTCAAACTCAATTTCGAGCCTTAAGACCGGGGTGCACTAGCATGGAGAGCAAAGGCTCAAACTCAAGTTCGAGCCGCCTTAAGGCCGGGGTGCACTAGCATGGAGAGCAGGGCTCATACTCAAGTTTGAGCCTTAAGGCCGGGGTGCACGAAGGCTGTATCTGAAGTTCGAGCCTTAAGGGCGGGGTGCACTAGCATGGAGAGCAAAGGAGCAAAGGCTCAAACTCAATTTCGAGCCTTAACGCTGGGGTGCACTAGCATGGAGAGCAAAGGCTCAAACTCAAGTTCGAACCTTAAGGTCGGGGTGCACTAACATGGAGAGCAAAGGCTCAAACTCAAGTTCGAGCCTTAAGGCCGGGGTGCACTAACATGGAGAACAAAGACTCAATTTAGGTCGAGCCTTAAGGCCGGGATACACTCGCATGGAGAACGAAGGCTCAATCTGAAGTTTGAGCCTTAAGACTGGGGTGCACTAGCATGGAGAGCAAAGGCTCAAACTCAATTTCGAGCCTTAAGACCGAGGTGCACTAGCATGGAGAGCAAAGACTCAAACTCAAGTTCGAGCCTTAAGGCCGGGGTGCACTAGCATGGAGAGCAAAGGCTCAAACTCAAGTTTGAGCCTTAAGGCCGTGGAGAACGAAGGCTGTATCTGAAGTTCGAGCCTTAAGGGCGGGGTGCACTAGCATGGAGAGCAAAGGAGCAAAGGCTCAAACTCAATTTCGAGCCTTAACGCTGGGGTGCACTAGCATGGAGAGCAAAGGCTCAAACTCAAGTTCGAGCCTTAAGGTCGGGGTGCACTAACATGGAGAGCAAAGGCTCAAACTCAAGTTCGAGCCTTAAGGCCAGGGTGCACTAACATGGAGAACAAAGACTCAATCTAGGTCGAGCCTTAAGGCCGGGATACACTAGCATGGAGAACGAAGGCTCAATCTGAAGTTCGAGCCTTAAGACTGGGGTGCACTAGCATGGAGAGCAAAGGCTCAAACTCAATTTCGAGCCTTAAGACCGAGGTGCACTAGCATGGAGAGCAAAGACTCAAACTCAAGTTCGAACCTTAAGGCCGGGGTGCAGTAGCATGGAGAGCAAAGGCTCAAGTTCGACCCTTAAGGCCAGGGTGCACTAGCATGGAGAACGAAGGCTCAATCTGAAGTTCGAGCCTTAAGGCCGGGGTGCACTAGCATGGAGAGCAAAGGAGCAAAGGCTCAAACTCAAGTTCGAGCCTTAACGCCGGGGTGCACTAGCATGGAGAGCAAAGGCTCAAACTCAAGTTCGAGCCTTAAGGCCGGGGTGCACTAACATGGAGAACAAAGACTCAATCTAGGTCGAGCCTTAAGGCGGCCGGGGTACACTAGCATGGAGAACAAAGGCTCAATCTGAAGTTCGAGCCTTAAGACTGGGGTGCACTAGCATGGAGAGAAAAGGCTCAAACTCAGTTTCGAGCCTTAAGACCGGGGTGCACTAGCATGGAGAGCAAAGGCTCAAACTCAAGTTCGAGCCGCCTTAAGGCCGGGGTGCACTAGCATGGAGAGCAAAGGCTCAAACTCAAGTTTGAGCCTTAAGGCCGGGGTGCACTAGCATGGAGAATGAAGGCTGTATCTGAAGTTCGAGCCTTAAGGCCGGGGTGCACTAGCATGGAGAGGAAAGGAGCAAAGGCTCAAACTCAATTTCGAGCCTTAAGACCGGGGTGCACTAGCATGGAGAGCAAAGGCTCAAACTCAAGTTCGAGCCGCCTTAAGGCCGGGGTGCACTAGCATGGAGAGCAAAGGCTCAAACTCAAGTTTGAGCCTTAAGGCCGGGGTGCACTAGCATGGAGAACGAAGGCTGTATCTGAAGTTCGAGCCTTAAGGGCGGGGTGCACTAGCATGGAGAGCAAAGGAGCAAAGGCTCAAACTCAATTTCGAGCCTTAACGCTGGGGTGCACTAGCATGGAGAGCAAAGGCTCAAACTCAAGTTCGAGCCTTAAGGTCGGGGTGCACTAACATGGAGAGCAAAGGCTCAAACTCAAGTTCGAGCCTTAAGGCCGGGGTGCACTAACATGGAGAACAAAGACTCAATCTAGGTCGAGCCTTAAGGCCGGGATACACTCGCATGGAGAACGAAGGCTCAATCTGAAGTTTGAGCCTTAAGACTGGGGTGCACTAGCATGGAGAGCAAAGGCTCAAACTCAATTTCGAGCCTTAAGACCGAGGTGCACTAGCATGGAGAGCAAAGACTCAAACTCAAGTTCGAGCCTTAAGGCCGGGGTGCACTAGCATGGAGAATGAATGCTCAATCTGAAGTTCGAGCCTTAAGGCCGGGGTGCACTAGCATGGAGAGCAAAGGAGCAAAGGCTCAAACTCAAGTTCGAGCCTTAACGCCGGGGTGCACTAGCATGGAGAGCAAAGGCTCAAACTCAAGTTCATGCCTTAAGGCCGGGGTGCACTAACATGGAGAGCAAAGGCTCAAACTCAAGTTCGAGGCTTAAGGCCGGGGTGCACTAACATGGAGAACAAAGACTCAATCTAGGTTGATCCTTAAGGCCGGGGTACACTAGCATGGAGAACAAAGGCTCAATCTGAAGTTCGAGCCTTAAGACTAGGGTGCACTAGCATGGAGAGCAAAGGCTCAAACTCAATTTCGAGCCTTAAGACCGGGGTGCACTAGCATGGAGAGCAAAGGCTCAAACTCAAGTTCGAGCCACCTTAAGGCCGGGGTGCACTAGCATGGAGAGCAAAGGCTCAAACTCAAGTTTGAGCCTTAAGGCCGGGGTGCACTAGCATGGAGAACGAAGGCTGTATCTGAAGTTCGAGCCTTAAGGGCGGGGTGCACTATAGCATGGAGAGCAAAGGAGCAAAGGCTCAAACTCAATTTCGAGCCTTAACGCTGGGGTGCACTAGCATGGAGAGCAAAGGCTCAAACTCAAGTTCGAGCCTTAAGGTCGGGGTGCACTAACATGGAGAGCAAAGGCTCAAACGCAAGTTCGAGCCTTAAGGCTAGGGTGCACTAACATGGAGAACAAAGACTCAATCTAGGTCAAGCCTTAAGGCCGGGATACACTAGCATGGAGAACGAAGGCTCAATCTGAAGTTCGAGCCTTAAGACTGGGGTGCACTAGCATGGAGAGCAAAGGCTCAAACTCAATTTCGAGCCTTAAGACCGAGGTGCACTAGCATGGAGAGCAAAGACTCAAACTCAAGTTCGAGCCTTAAGGCCGGGGTGCAGTAGCATGGAGAGGAAAGGCTCAAGCTCGACCCTTAAGGCCAGGGTGCACTAGCATGGAGAACGAAGGCTCAATCTGAAGTTCGAGCCTTAAGGCCGGGGTGCACTAGCATAGAGAGCAAAGGAGCAAAGGCTCAAACTCAAGTTCGAGCCTTAGCGCCGGGGTGCACTAGCATGGAGAGCAAAGGCTCAAACTCAAGTTCGAGCCTTAAGGCCGGGGTGCACTAACATGGAGAACAAAGACTCAATCTAGGTCGAGCCTTAAGGCGGCCGGGGTACACTAGCATGGAGAACAAAGGCTCAATCTGAAGTTCGAGCCTTAAGACTGGGGTGCACTAGCATGGAGAGAAAAGGCTCAAACTCAATTTCGAGCCTTAAGACCGGGGTGCACAAGCATGGAGAGCAAAGGCTCAAACTCAAGTTCGAGCCGCCTTAAGGCCGGGGTGCACTAGCATGGAGAGCAAAGGCTCAAACTCAAGTTTGAGCCTTAAGGCTGGGGTGCACTAGCATGGAGAACGAAGGCTGTATCTGAAGTTCGAGCCTTAAGGCCGGGGTGCACTAGCATGGAGAGCAAAGAAGCAAAGGCTCAAACTCAATTTCGAGCCTTAACGCCGGGGTGCACTAGCATGGAGAGCAAAGGCTCAAACTCAAGTTCGAGCCTTAAGGTCGGGGTGCACTAACATGGAGAGCAAAGGCTCAAACTCAAGTTTGAGCCTTAAGGCCGAGGTGCACTAGCATGGAGAGCAAAGACTCAAACTCAAGTTCGAGCCTTCAGGCCGGGGTGCACTAGCATGGAGAGCAAAGGCTCAAACTCAAGTTCGAGCCTTAAGGCCGGGGTGCACTAGCATGGAGAACGAATGCTCAATCTGAAGTTCGAGCCTTAAGGCCGGGGTGCACTAGCATGGAGAACGAAGGCTCAATCTGAAGTTCGAGCCTTAAGGCCGGGGTGCACTAGCATGGAGAGCAAAGGCTCAAACTCAAGTTTTAGCCTTAAGGCTGGGGTGCACTAACATGGAGAACAAAGACTCAATCTAGGTCGAGCCTTAAGGCCGGGGTACACTAGCATGGAGAACGAAGGGTCAATCTGAAGTTCGAGCCTTAAGACTGGGGTGCACTAGCATGGAGAGCAAAGGCTCAAACTCAATTTCGAGCCTTAAGACCGGGGTGCACTAGCATGGAGAGCAAAGGCTCAAACTCAATTTCGAGCCGCCGGGGTGCACTAGTAGCATGGAGAGCAAAGGCTCAAACTCAAGTTTGAGCCTTAAGGCCGGGGTGCACTAGCATGGAGAACGAAGGCTGTATCTGAAGTTCGAGCCTTAAGGGCAGGGTGCACTAGCATGGAGAGCAAAGGAGCAAAGGCTCAAACTCAATTTCGAGCCTTAACGCTGGGGTGCACTAGCATGGAGAGCAAAGGCTCAAACTCAAGTTCGAGCCTTAAGGTCGGGGTGCACTAACATGGAGAGCAAAGGCTCAAACTCAAGTTCGAGCCTTAAGGCCGGGGTGCACTAACATGGAGAAAAAAGACTCAATCTAGGTCGAGCCTTAAGGCCGGGATACACTAGCATGGAGAACGAAGGCTCAATCTAAAGTTCGAGCCTTAAGACTGGGGTGCACTAGCATGGAGAGCAAAGGCTCAAACTCAAATTCGAGCCTTAAGATCGGGGTGCACTAGCATGGAGAGCAAAGGCTCAAACTCAAGTTTGAGCCGCCTTAAGGCCGCCTTAAGGCCGGGGTGCACTAGCATGGAGAGCAAAGGCTCAAACTCAAGTTTGAGCCGCCTTAAGGCCGGGGTGCACTAGCATGGAGAGCAAAGGCTCAAACTCAAGTTTGAGCCTTAAGGCCGGGGTGTACTAGCATGGAGAACGAAGGCTCTATCTGAAGTTCGAGCCTTAAGGGCGGGGTCCACTAGCATGGAGAGCAAAGGAGCAAAGGCTCAAACTCAATTTCGAGCCTTAACGCTGGGGTGCACTAGCATGGAGAGCAAAGGCTCAAACTCAAGTTCGAGCCTTAAGGTCGGGGTGCACTAACATGGAGAGCAAAGGCTCAAACTCAAGTTCGAGCCTTAAGGCCAGGGTGCACTAACATGGAGAACAAAGACTCAATCTAGGTCGAGCCTTAAGGCTGGGATACACTAGCATGGAGAACGAAGGCTCAATCTGAAGTTCGAGCCTTAAGACTGGGGTGCACTAGCATGGAGAGCAAAGGCTCAAACTCAATTTCGAGCCTTAAGACCGAGGTGCACTAGCATGGAGAGCAAAGACTCAAACTCAAGTTCGAGCCTTAAGGCCGGGGTGCACTAGCATGGAGAGCAAAGGCTCAAGTTCGACCCTTAAGGCCGGGGTGTACTAGCATGGAGAACGAAGGCTCAATCTGAAGTTCGAGCCTTAAGGCCGCGGTGCACTAGCATAGAGAGCAAAGGAGCAAAGGCTCAAACTCAAGTTTGAGCCTTAACGCCGGGGTGCACTAGCATGGAGAGCAAAGGCTCAAACTCAAGTTTGAGCCTTAAGGCTGGGGTGCACTAACATGCAGAGCAAAGGCTCAAACTCAAGTTCGAGCCTTAAGGCCGGGGTGCACTAACATGGAGAACAAAGACTCAATCTAGGTCGAGCCTTAAGGCGGCCGGGGTACACTAGCATGGAGAACAAAGGCTCAATCTGAAGTTCGAGCCTTAAGACTGGGGTGCACTAGCATGGAGAGCAAAGGCTCAAACTCAATTTCGAGCCTTAAGACTGGGGTGCACTAGCATGGAGAGCAAAGGCTCAAACTCAAGTTCGAGCCACCTTAAGGCCGGGGTGGTGCACTAGCATGGAGAGCAAAGGCTCAAACTCAAGTTTGAGCCTTAAGGCCGGGGTGCACTAGCATGGAGAACGAAGGCTGTATCTGAAGTTCGAGCCTTAAGGCCGGGGTGCACTAGCATGGAGAGCAAAGGAGCAAAGGCTCAAACTCAATTTCGAGCCTTAACGCCGGGGTGCACTAGCATGGAGAGCAAAGGCTCAAACTCAAGTTCGAGCCTTAAGGTCGGGGTGCACTAACATGGAGAGCAAAGGCTCAAACTCAAGTTCAAGCCTTAAGGCCGGGGTGCACTAACATGGAGAACAAAGACTCAATCTAGGTCGAGCCTTAACGCCGGGGTACACTAGCATGGAGAACGAAGGCTCAATCTGAAGTTCGAGCCTTAAGGCCGGGGAGCACTAGCATGGAGAGCAAAGGCTCAAACTCAAGTTCAAGCCTTAAGGCAGGGGTGCACTAGCATGGAGAATGAAGGCTCAATCTGAAGTTCGAGCGTTCAGGCCGGGGTGCACTAGTATGGAGAGCAAAGGAGCAAAGGCTCAAACTGAAGTTCGAGCCTTAAGGCCGGGGTGCACTAGCATGGAGAGCAAAGGCTCAAACTCAAGTTCGAGCCTTAAGGCCTGGGTGCACTAACATGGACAAGAAAAACTCAATCTAGGTCAAGCCTTAAGGTCAGGGTACACTAGCATGGAGAACGAAGGCTCAATCTGAAGTTCAAGCCTTAAGGCCGGGGTGCACTAGAATAGAGAGCAAAGGAGCAAAGGCTCAAACTCAAGTTCGAGCCTTAACGCCGGGGTGCACTAGCATGGAGAGCAAAGGCTCAAACTCAAGTTCGAGCCTTAAGGCCGGGGTGCACTAACATGGAGAGCAAAGGCTCAAACTCAAGTTCGAGCCTTAAGGCCGAGGTGCACTAACATGGAGAACAAAGACTCAATCTAGGTCGAGCCTTGAGGCCGGGGTACAGTAGCATGGAGAACGAAGGCTCAATCTGAAGTTCGAGCCTTAAGGCCGGGGTGCACTAGCATGGAGAGCAAAGGCTCAAACTCAAGTTTCAGCCTTAAGGCCGGGTGCACTAACATGGAGAACAAAGACTCAATCTAGGTCGAGCCTTAAGGCCGGGGTACACTAGCATGGAGAACGAAGGGTCAATCTGAAGTTCGAGCCTTAAGACTAGCATGGAGAGCAAAGGCTCAAACTCAATTTCGAGCCTTAAGACCGGGGTGCACTAGCATGGAGAGCAAAGACTCAAACTCAAGTTCGAGCCTTAAGGCCGGGGTGCACTAGCATGGAGAGCAAAGGCTCAAACTCAAGTTCGAGCCTTAAGGCCGGGGTGCACTAGCATGGAGAACGAATGCTCAATCTGAAGTTCGAGCCTTAAGGCCGGGGTGCACTAGCATGGAGAGCAAAGGAGCAAAGGCTCAAACTCAAGATCGAGCCTTAACGCCGGGGTGCACTAGCATGGAGAGCAAAGGCTCAAACTCAAGTTCATGCCTTGAGGCCGGGGTGCACTAACATGGAGAGCAAAGGCTCAAACTCAAGTTCGAGCCTTAAGGCCGGGGTGCACTAACATGGAGAACAAAGACTCAATCTAGGTTGAGCCTTAAGGCCGGGGTACACTAGCATGGAGAACAAAGGCTCAATCTGAAGTTCGAGCCTTAAGACTGGGGTGCACTAGCATGGAGAGCAAAGCTCAAACTCAAGTTCGAGCCGCCTTAAGGCCAGGTGCACTAGCATGGAGAGCAAAGGCTCAAACTCAAGTTTGAGACTTAACGCCGGGGTGCACTAGCATGGAGAACGAAGGCTGTATCTGAAGTTCGAGCCTTAAGGGCGGGGTGCACTAGCATGGAGAGCAAAGGAGCAAAGGCTCAAACTCAATTTCGAGCCTTAACGCTGGGGTGCACTAGCATGGAGAGCAAAGGCTCAAACTCAAGTTCGAGCCTTAAGGTCGGGGTGCACTAACATGGAGAGCAAAGGCTCAAACTCAAGTTCGAGCCTTAAGGCCGGGGTGCACTAACATGGAGAACAAGGACTCAATCTAGGTCGAGCCTTAAGGCTGGGATACACTAGCATGGAGAACGAAGGCTCAATCCGAAGTTCGAGCCTTAAGACTGGGGTGCACTAGCATGGAGAGCAAAGGCTCAAACTCAATTTCGAGCCTTAAGACCGAGGTGCACTAGCATGGAGAGCAAAGACTCAAACTCAAGTTCGAGCCTTAAGGCCGGGGTGCACTAGCATGGAGAGAAAAGGCTCAAGTTCGACCCTTAAGGCTGGGGTGTACTAGCATGGAGAACGAAGGCTCAATCTGAAGTTCGAGCCTTAAGGCCGGGGTGCACTAGCATAGAGAGCAAAGGAGCAAACGCTCAAACTCAAGTTCGAGCCTTAACGCCGGGGTGCACTAGCATGGAGAGCAAAGGCTCAAACTCAAGTTTGAGCCTTAAGGCTGGGGTGCACTATCATGCAGAGCAAAGGCTCAAACTCAAGTTCGAGCCTTAAGGCCGGGGTGCACTAACATGGAGAACAAAGACTCAATCTAGGTCGAGCCTTAAGGCGGCCGGGGTACACTAGCATGGAGAACAAAGGCTCAATCTGAAGTTCGAGCCTTAAGACTGGGGTGCACTAGCATGGAGAGCAAAGGCTCAAACTCAATTTCGAGCATTAAGACTGGGGTGCACTAGCATGGAGAGCAAAGGCTCAAACTCAAGTTCGAGCCGCCTTAAGGCCGGGGTGGTGCACTAGCATGGAGAGCAAAGGCTCAAACTCAAGTTTGAGCCTTAAGGCCGGGGTGCACTAGCATGGAGAACGAAGGCTGTATCTGAAGTTCGAGCCTTAAGGCCGGGGTGCACTAGCATGGAGAGCAAAGGAGCAAAGGCTCAAACTCAATTTCGAGCCTTAACGCCGGGGTGCACTAGCATGGAGAGCAAAGGCTCAAACTCAAGTTCGAGCCTTAAGGTCGGGGTGCACTAACATGGAGAGCAAAGGCTCAAACTCAAGTTTGAGCCTTAAGGCCGAGGTGCACTAGCATGGAGAGCAAAGACTCAAACTCAAGTTTGAGCCTTCAGGCCGGGGTGCACTAGCATGGAGAGCAAAGGCTCAAACTCAAGTTCGAGCCTTAAGGCCGGGGTGCACTAGCATGGAGAACGAATGCTCAATCTGAAGTTCGAGCCTTAAGGCCGGGGTGCACTAGCATGGAGAACGAAGGCTCAATCTGAAGTTCGAGCCTTAAGGCCGGGGTGCACTAGCATGGAGAGCAAAGGCTCAAACTCAAGTTTTAGCCTTAAGGCTGGGGTGCACTAACATGGAGAACAAAGACTCAATCTAGGTCGAGCCTTAAGGCCGGGGTACACTAGTATGGAGAACGAAGGGTCAATCTGAAGTTCGAGCCTTAAGACTGGGGTGCACTAGCATGGAGAGCAAAGGCTCAAACTCAATTTCGAGCCTTAAGACCGGGGTGCACTAGCATGGAGAGCAAAGGCTCAAACTCAAGTTCGAGCCGCCGGTGTGCACTAGTAGCATGGAGAGCAAAGGCTCAAACTCAAGTTTGAGCCTTAAGGCCGGGGTGCACTAGCATGGAGAACGAAGGCTGTATCTGAAGTTCGAGCCTTAAGGGCGGGGTGCACTAGCATGGAGAGCAAAGGAGCAAAGGCTCAAACTCAATTTCGAGCCTTAACGCTGGGGTGCACTAGCATGGAGAGCAGAGGCTCAAACTCAAGTTCGAGCCTTAAGGTCGGGGTGCACTAACATGCAGAGCAAAGGCTCAAACTCAAGTTCGAGCCTTAAGGCCGGGGTGCACTAACATGGAGAAAAAAGACTCAATCTAGGTCGAGCCTTAAGGCCGGGATACACTAGCATGGAGAACGAAGGCTCAATCTAAAGTTCGAGCCTTAAGACTGGGGTGCACTAACATGGAGAACAAAGGCTCAAACTCAATTTCGAGCCTTAAGACCGAGGTGCACTAGCATGGAGAGCAAAGACTCAAACTCAAGTTTGAGCCTTAAGGCCGGGGTGCACTAGCATGGAGAGCAAAGGCTCAAACTCAAGTTCGAGCCTTAAGGCCGGGGTGCACTAGCATGGAGAACGAATGCTCAATCAGAAGTTCGAGCCTTAAGGGCGGGGTACACTAGCATGGAGAGCAAAGGAGCAAAGGCTCAAACTCAAGTTCGAGCCTTAAAGCTGGGGTGCACTAGCATGGAGAGCAAAGGCTCAAACTCAAGTTCATGCCTTAAGGCCGGTAGCACTAACATGGCGAGCAAAGGCTCAAACTCAAGTTCGAGCCTTAAGGTCGGGGTGCACTAACATGGAGAACAAAGACTCAATCTAGGTTGATCCTTAAGGCCGGGGTACACTAGCATGGAGAACAAAGGCTCAATCTGAAGTTCGAGCCTTAAGACTGGGGTGCACTAGCATGGAGAGCAAAGGCTCAAACTCAATTTCGAGCCTTAAGACCGGGGTGCACTAGCATGGAGAGCAAAGGCTCAAACTCAAGTTCGAGCCGCCTTAAGGCCGGGGTGCACTAGCATGGAGAGCAAAGGCTCAAACTCAAGTTTGAGCCTTAAGGCCGGGGTGCACTAGCATGGAGAACGAAGGCTGTATCTGAAGTTCGAGCCTTAAGGGCGAGGTGCACTAGCATGGAGAGCAAAGGAGCAAAGGCTCAAACGCAATTTCGAGCCTTAACGCTGGGGTGCACTAGCATGGAGAGCAAAGGCTCAAACTCAAGTTCGAGCCTTAAGGTCGGGGTGCACTAACATGGAGAGCAAAGGCTCAAACTCAAATTCGAGCCTTAAGGCCAGGGTGCACTAACATGGAGAACAAAGACTCAATCTAGGTCGAGCCTTAAGGCCGGGATACACTAGCATGGAGAACGAAGGCTCAATCTGAAGTTCGAGCCTTAAGACTGGGGTGCACTAGCATGGAGAGCAAAGGCTCAAACTCAATTTCGAGCCTTAAGACCGAGGTGCACTAGCATGGAGAGCAAAGACTCAAACTCAAGTTCGAACCTTAAGGCCGGGGTGCAGTAGCATGGAGAGCAAAGGCTCAAGTTCGACCCTTAAGGCCAGGGTGCACTAGCATGGAGAACGAAGGCTCAATCTGAAGTTCGAGCCTTAAGGCCGGGGTGCACTAGCATAGAGAGCAAAGGAGCAAAGGCTCAAACTCAAGTTCGAGCCTTAACGCCGGGGTGCACTAGCATGGAGAGCAAAGGCTCAAACTCAAGTTCGAGCCTTAAGGCCGGGGTGCACTAACATGGAGAACAAAGACTCAATCTAGGTCGAGCCTTAAGGCGGCCGGGGTACACTAGCATGGAGAACAAAGGCTCAATCTGAAGTTCGAGCCTTAAGACTGGGGTGCACTAGCATGGAGAGAAAAGGCTCAAACTCAATTTCGAGCCTTAAGACCGGGGTGCACTAGCATGGAGAGCAAAGGCTCAAACTCAAGTTCGAGCCGGGGTGCACTAGCATGGAGAGCAAAGGCTCAAACTCAAGTTAAAGCCTTAAGGCCGGGGTGCACTAGCATGGAGAATGAAGGCTGTATCTGAAGTTCGAGCCTTAAGGCCGGGGTACACTAGCATGGAGAGCAAAGGAGCAAAGGCTCAAACTCAATTTCGAGCCTTAAGACCGGGGTGCACTAGCATGGAGAGCAAAGGCTCAAACTCAAGTTCGAGCCGCCTTAAGGCCGGGGTGCACTAGCATGGAGAGCAAAGGCTCAAACTCAAGTTTGAGCCTTAAGGCCGGGGTGCACGAGCATGGAGAACGAAGGCTGTATCTGAAGTTCGAGCCTTAAGGGCGGGGTGCACTATCATGGAGAGCAAAGGAGCAAAGGCTCAAACTCAATTTCGAGCCTTAACGCTGGGGTGCACTAGCATGGAGAGAAAAGGCTCAAACTCAAGTTCGAGCCTTAAGGTCGGGGTGCACTAACATGGAGAGCAAAGGCTCAAACTCAAGTTTGAGCCTTAAGGCCGGGGTGCACTAACATGGAGACAAAGACTCAATCTAGGTCGAGCCTTAAGGCCGGGATACACTCGCATGGAGAACGAAGGCTCAATCTGAAGTTTGAGCCTTAAGACTGGGGTGCACTAGCATGGAGAGCAAAGGCTCAAACTCAATTTCGAGCCTTAAGACCGAGGTGCACTAGCATGGAGAGCAAAGGCTCAAACTCAAGTTCGAGCCTTAAGGCCGGGGTGCACTAGCATGGAGAGCAAAGGCTCAAACTCAAGTTCGAGCCTTAAGGCCGGGGTGCACTAGCATGGAGAACGAATGCTCAATCTGAAGTTCGAGCCTTAAGGCCGGGGTGCACTAGCATGGAGAGCAAAGGAGCAAAGGCTCAAACTCAAGTTCGAGCCTGAACGCCGGGGTGCACTAGCATGGAGAGCAAAGGCTCAAACTCAAGTTCATGCCTTAAGGCCTGGGTGCACTAACATGGAGAGCAAAGGCTCAAACTCAAGTTCGAGCCTTAAGGCCGGAGTGCACTAACATGGAGAACAAAGACTCAATCTAGGTTGATCCTTAAGGCCGGGGTACACTAGCATGGAGAACAAAGGCTCAATCTGAAGTTCGAGCCTTAAGACTGGGGTGCACTAGCATGGAGAGCAAAGGCTCAAACTCAATTTCGAGCCTTAAGACCGGGGTGCACTAGCATGGAGAGCAAAGGCTCAAACTCAAGTTCGAGCCGCCTTAAGGCCGGGGTGCACTAGCATGGAGAGCAAAGGCTCAAACTCAAGTTTGAGCCTTAAGGCCGGGGTGCACTAGCATGGAGAACGAAGGCTGTATCTGAAGTTCGAGCCTTAAGGGCGGGGTGCACTATAGCATGGAGAGCAAAGGAGCAAAGGCTCAAACCCAATTTCGAGCCTTAACGCTGGGGTGCACTAGCATGGAGAGCAAAGGCTCAAACTCAAGTTCGAGCCTTAAGGTCGGGGTGCACTAACATGGAGAGCAAAGGCTCAAAGGCAAGTTCGAGCCTTAAGGCCAGGGTGCACTAACATGGAGAACAAAGACTCAATCTAGGTCGAGCCTTAAGGCCGGGATACACTAGCATGGAGAACGAAGGCTCAATCTGAAGTTCGAGCCTTAAGACTGGGGTGCACTAGCATGGAGAGCAAAGGCTCAAACTCAATTTCGAGCCTTAAGACCGAGGTGCACTAGCATGGAGAGCAAAGACTCAAACTGAAGTTCGAGCCTTAAGGCCGGGGTGCAGTAGCATGGAGAGGAAAGGCTCAAGTTCGACCCTTAAGGCCAGGGTGCACTAGCATGGAGAACGAAGGCTCAATCTGAAGTTCGAGCCTTAAGGCCGGCGTGCACTAGCATAGAGAGCAAAGGAGCAAAGGCTCAAACTCAAGTTCGAGCCTTAACGCCGGGGTGCACTAGCATGGAGAGCAAAGGCTCAAACTCAAGTTCGAGCCTTAAGGCCGGGGTGCACTAACATGGAGAACAAAGACTCAATCTAGGTCGAGCCTTAAGGCGGCCGGGGTACACTAGCATGGAGAACAAAGGCTCAATCTGAAGTTCGAGCCTTAAGACTGGGGTGCACTAGCATGGAGAGAAAAGGCTCAAACTCAATTTCGAGCCTTAAGACCGGGGTGCACAAGCATGGAGAGCAAAGGCTCAAACTCAAGTTCGAGCCGCCTTAAGGCCGGGGTGCACTAGCATGGAGAGCAAAGGCTCAAACTCAAGTTTGAGCCTTAAGGCCGGGGTGCACTAGCATGGACAACGAAGGCTGTATCTGAAGTTCGAGCCTTAAGGCTGGGGTCCACTAGCATGGAGAGCAAAGAAGCAAAGGCTCAAACTCAATTTCGAGCCTTAACGCCGGGGTGCACTAGCATGGAGAGCAAAGGCTCAAACTCAAGTTCGAGCCTTAAGGTCGGGGTGCACTAACATGGAGAGCAAAGGCTCAAACTCAAGTTTGAGCCTTAAGGCCGAGGTGCACTAGCATGGAGAGCAAAGACTCAAACTCAAGTTCGAGCCTTCAGGCCGGGGTGCAGTAGCATGGAGAGCAAAGGCTCAAACTCAAGTTCGAGCCTTAAGGCCGGGGTGCACTAGCATGGAGAACGAATGCTCAATCTGAAGTTCGAGCCTTAAGGCCGGGGTGCACTAGCATGGAGAACGAAGGCTCAATCTGAAGTTCGAGCCTTAAGGCCGGGGTGCACTAGCATGGAGAGCAAAGGCTCAAACTCAAGTTTTAGCCTTAAGACTGGGGTGCACTAACATGGAGAACAAAGACTCAATCTAGGTCGAGCCTTAAGGCCGGGGTACACTAGCATGGAGAACGAAGGGTCAATCTGAAGTTCGAGCCTTAAGACTGGGGTGCACTAGCATGGAGAGCAAAGGCTCAAACTCAATTTCGAGCCTTAAGACCGGGGTGCACTAGCATGGAGAGCAAAGGCTCAAACTCAAGTTCGAGCCGCCGGGGTGCACTAGTAGCATGGAGAGCAAAGGCTCAAACTCAAGTTTGAGCCTTAAGGCCGGGGTGCACTAGCATGGAGAACGAAGGCTGTATCTGAAGTTCGAGCCTTAAGGGCGGGGTGCACTAGCATGGAGAGCAAAGGAGCAAAGGCTCAAACTCAATTTCGAGCCTTAACGCTGGGGTGCACTAGCATGGAGAGCAAAGGCTCAAACTCAAGTTCGAGCCTTAAGGTCGGGGTGCACTAACATGTGTAAGATCCCTGTTCCCACCGAGCAACGGATTCGGGGTATTGGCAGCGGAAGTAGCGCTTCTCGCGTGGGACAGGGGTCCCACACTCGGGGCCTCGCCCACGGATATCCGGATAAGAGACTAATCCGTCGGTTGTTCCAAAACCGAACCCGGAAAAACTTCCTTTACCGGAAAGCACGGGCGATTCCACCAGGATAACTTTTTCTCTAACGTAGTCAAGATCATTTCTGATCGAGATGGTCCGATTACATCTATAAGATACTTAGTCAGTTCAAGGAAGAAACTTACACTTGGATCATTAGGATCAACGCTTTTTTCCCCATTCAAGAGGCACAGCCGTTGATTCCTATCCATAGAACAGTTTCTGTCCGGGATTTATTTTATTTTTTTTTCTATCGTAAAAACAAAAGTTTGAGTCTCCATTTACGGATCCATCAGTCCAGCCTAACCCCATCCAATCCCATGGGTTAGCCAACCGCCCAACCACTGTAGTGATGGGATCCAATTAAAAAATTTGGTTAGGTTTTGTCCCGGGTACCAAGGAAAAGAGTTCCAAGGCCCCCTAGCCGGATGTTCATGCAAAATAAAACTAGTCACACCACTCACACACCCAATATGAAATTGCCTTTTTTCCAACCAGATTCAACCAGTTTAAAACAATCCTTTAATAAAACCATAGTATCATTGATCACCATCTTCCAATTTATCCCATTGATTCTTAATTTTCCATCATTCCTTCATCAGAGTATATATGGCATCATTGGCAACTAGAACGCTCAGGGGCCGTTTCGATAGTTCCTAGCCTTTAATAATTTTCCATCATTCCTTCATCAGAGTATATATGGCATCATTGGCAACTAGAACGCTCAGGGGCCGTTTCGATAGTTCCTAGCCTTTAATACTTGGCAATATAATCACTTATCAAGATGGACTCTCGTTGAAGATCAGCAAGATCAACCAACAGATCCATATAAGGGGCCATGGACTCATCCATTGAAGACCAGCAAGGTCAATCAACCAGATCCATGCCCGATTCAGAAAACAACTCCAACTCTGTTCCAATATCTTCCTCGACGCACGCGTGGGTATCCTAGGCGACCCAGAGCCCGAGCACCGTATGGTCAGCACCCTCTAGGATCCTTCGCAGGTAACCTAGCGCTTCACGCATAGGCCGCTTCCTTGGCCCCTCATCCACCGTACCGGAAGCTCACCATTTTAATCGCACCGAGGCTGGTCAAGACCTCGGCCGACCTTGCTACGCGAGACGTCCTTCATTGACTCCCCGTCAGCAATTGCAACTTTCTCATCACGACCTTAATCACAAGACGGTCAAAATGCTCCCCCCAGCATTCTTGACATAAAACAATCATTTACAAACAGCATTTACAAACAGTTTACAACACAATTTCTATTTTAACTTTCATTTTTCCACATTATCCTTTATCAATCTACATTACTTATTTCATATTCCATTTATATGTATACTCATCCCATCACATCATTTCTATCTCATCACTTCAGATTCCCTCACATCGCATATCGTATATTCACATCCATACATCCACATCTATATGCGTACATTCACATCTACATGCATACTTCTACATCTCTATGCATACACCCACATCCACATTCACATTCACCTCCATACATCTACATCTATATGCATACATCCATCTCCACATTCACATCCACATCTATACATCTATATCTACATGCATACATCCACCTCTACATCCACATCTACATCTATACACCTACATCTACATGCATACATCCACATCTCCATTCACATCTATATCTATACATCTACATCTACATGCATCCATCCACCTCCACATCCACATCTACATCTATACATCTACATCTACATGCATACATCCATATCTCCATTCCCATCTACATCTATACATCTATATCTATATGCATACATCTATATCTCCATTCACATCTACATCTATACATCTACATCTACATGCATCCATCCATCTCTACATCCACATCTACATCTATACACCTACATCTACATGCATACATCCACATCTCCATTCACATCTATATCTATACATCTACATCTACATGCATCCATCCACCTCCACATCCACATCCACATCTATACATCTACATCTACATGTATACATTCACCTCCACATCCACATCCGTATCTATACATCTACATCTACATGTATACATCCACATCCACATCTATACATCTACATCTACATGCATACATCCACATCTCCATTCACATCTATATCTATACATCTACATCTACATGCATCCATCCACCTCCACATCCACATCTACATCTATACATCTACATCTACATGCAAACATCCACGTCTCCATGCATAATAAAATTCTTTTAATTAATCTAGGATGATAGTTCCTAGAATATGGTAGGAAGTCCTCTTTTTATGCTTTGAATGAATTTATTTTATGCGTAATTTCTATAAAAATTTTGCCATAGCTCCGCTACTATGACTGATAAATCTCAATTTTTTTGTAAAGGATAAAGCTTATCATTAAGGAAATAATTAGAATGGTCTCTAATTGGATCATCAATCCATAATGGTCTCTAATTGGGTCATTAAGAAAACAATTAGAATGGTCTCTAATTGGATCATCAATCCATAATGGTCTCTAATTGGATCATTAAGAAAACAATTAGAATGGTCTCTAATTGGGTCATCAATCCATAATGGTCTCTAATTGGGTCATTAAGAAAACAATTAGAATGGTCTCTAATTGGGTCATCAATCCATAATGGATTGAATCATCAATGTGCATAAACTAAAAGCATAGCAAAAAGCCATTAATTTGGCCTCAAGCATAGCTTAATCTTGGATTAAGGAAAGGCTTTATGAAAAGCTTCATTTGGATTGAGAATGGGTCATGAGTATGACCATTTCTTGAATGAGAGAGAGAAATTACATAAAAACCATTAGAATTTAAATATAAGTGGAAATTAACTTCAATAGCAATTAAAAAACCATACTAATTAAGCTTCTCAAGCTTGAGAGGGGTTGAGAAGAGAGAATCATTGAGTAATTATAGAAAAAATCAAAAATTCAATGTACTTACCTTGTAATTTGCTTGATTCTTTATTCACGGTAGAGGCCCCCAACCAATCAATTGGTTTAGTATGTTGATGGAGCCACCAATGGAGATTGAAGAAAGAGAGAAGTATCAAAAACTAGTGAATTATTAAAGAATTCACAGTTCTTGACTTAGGTAGAGTAGAGTAACAAGGCATAATAGGTGGAGTAGAGTAACAAAGCATAAGACTCTATCTAATTTGGCTTAGGTGGAGTAGAGTAACAAAGCATAAGACTCTATCTAATTTGGCTTAGGTGGAGCAGAGTAACAAAGCATAAGAGACTATATTTTGGCTTAGGTGGAGTAGAGTAACAATGCATAAGACATTATATTTTTTTCAACAAGGGAAGGCTTCTATTTATAGGAAAATTTGAGCTCCTAACCAAACAAACTGATTCTAGAATTTTCTAAGTCAGTTTGGTTGAATTTGGACTAGATTTGGACCTAGTTTGGTTACTTTTTGATTCGGTTTGGTTCCATTTTGATTTGGTTTGGTTCAAGAGAGATGAGAGACAAAAATATCACATTATTTTTGAGTTTAAAACTCATTCAAGCATGTGAAATATGCACCTCCTTTAAAGAATTCCCCTTCCTTACATATGTGTCAAAATTTTATTGCTCATAGTTTTTTACTAATAAACCTTGTACATTTTCAACTCTTCATCTTATGTGAAATATGCACCTCCTTTAAAGAACTCCTCTTCCTTACATATGTGTCATAGTTTTTTTACTAATAAACCTTGTACATTTTCAACTCTTCATCTTATGTGAAATATGCACCTCCTTTAAAGAACTCCCCTTCCTTACATATGTGTTTATTTACTAATAAACCTTGTACATTTTCAACTCTTCATCTTATGTGAAATATGCACCTCCTTTAAAGAACTCCCCTTCCTTACATATGTGTTTATTTACTAATAAACCTTGTACATTTTCAACTCTTCATCTTATGTGAGCATTTACTCATTTTTGGGTATCTTCTTTTACAAATTGGATTTATCTCCTCCCTACACATGGATTGATGCTATTGGCCCATAGGAACCTTAATTGGACCATAGTCTAAATATTTATGAAAATCTAGACCCTTAGGCTAAGGTTCTTTATACCAATTTCCAATTAATTCCAATTGCACATTGGAAAATTCTTTTTAAATTTCTATTTCAGGGGAACTCATCTGAATTATAAGAGATATTTTTCTATCCAAAAATATTCAAAATCTGAATATTCTCTCTCTAGAATATTTTCTCTCTCTAGGTTAAAACAGCCACAAACAAGATCTCTTATATTTTAGAAAAGGAATTGATTACAGGGGAATATACTAGACATCAAAAAGGGGGTTGGGGGAGGAATCTTACATTCTACCCCACTTAAAAAACGCGAGATGTCCTCATCTCGCAACTTGGAATAATTTCGCAAGATGCACGAATATGAGACTTAGAGAAAAATTTTAATCACGATTAACCACCAAGAAAAGTCTTAAAGAGAGCAAGATTCAAAATAAGAACAAGATTTAAACTTTATTCATTCACGGGACTTATACAGTAAAGATAGAAGAACTCTTTACACTTCCATAAGTCCGTCCATCATATGGTCACAAAAGCAGTCCTCACAAGCTGCACAAGTATAGGGTAACTCATCTATGGGAATGATTCTGCTGGTTATTGCCGCACCTATCCCAGTGGTATGAGGTGATCTAACAAAAGGACCTCTGAGAGGCAAGCCAAAAACGGGGTAAAGGCATATCTTCTCATGAGGAAGAAAACATGCCAGTAAGAAGACCCGCTCAGAAAACCCAAGATGTCTTGATCTCATGACGCAGTAGTATCGGGGACCCAAACCCAAAGCTTCAATAACCATGGCCAAGCGGACATTGTTACGAAAGTGTTGCTGACCCCAGGGTGTTACCCTAGTTATGTTTTGATAGGTCCGCCATTTGGTCTGCGCTACAGAAGTTCCTAGGTGAGGAAAAAGTGAGCGCTCATACTGTTCTATAAAGTCTTTCTTCACAGACTCTCTTGCGTCTTGAAGGTGAGAAATCATCAGGGATAAAACTAATTCCTGTTGCCAAGCCATGAAGGAGATTAAGAAAGAAAGGAGATTGATGGGAGTAAGATTACTGTGAGCGACAAGTAAAAGTTACGACTTATATAAAGAAAGGAGCTAGCGTAACCTAGAAGCCAACGGTAACTTGCCACTGAAGTTTTACCGTCTTTCCATGATTTGTGTTTGACACATTTTTCTATAGAAGGCATTAAGAATTTTTGAGATGAGGGGATAAAAGAAACTTGTAGGCTAAGTCACCTACTTTCATTGAATTCAGATATAAGGATCACAATATCTAGGGGATAACTTCTTATACTCCCAAGAGATAAAGAACTTCTTTTGGGCCGTACTCGAATGAAAACCAAAACCTTGGTATCCAAAACACCGATTCTCACTTCTAAACTCATTGTTCTAAATCCTTAAAACATGTGGGACTCCTGAGAGTATTCTAGGGAAAGGGTCTTCCTTTTTTTAAACAAAAACTTTCTTTTATTTTAGAGAGGGAATAATTATAAGATTAGAAAGGGAGATTCTTACTCCTGTATACCTCAAAGGCTGGGGAGGAATCTTACATCCTACCCCACTTAAAAAGTGCGAGATGTCCTCATCTCGCAAGGTAGAGGACAGCTCTTTTTCTTAAGATCCAATTTTATTCTGGGTTCCTTATATTCTGGTCCACCCAACAGAACACTGGGATAAATATCCCTTATATAGAACTCATCATTAAATAACAATTCATTCAGATCATATCATTCATATCTTTAACATGATAAAGGTCCATTAGACCGAAAAGTTTCCTTCGGAACATTCCTTCCCACGGAAATTTCAGTCAAGCAAGTTCTCAATTTGACATCCCTTAACTTGATCTACCGGTCAAGTATTAACAGTAGCAATCTGACAGCACAATCCACTAATCTCATAGTGATTTGCTGAATTCGTTATCATCATTCTAGTTATGAATATCATCACAAGGACTCGTCCCATTCCCCCTCATTGTGGTTTCATTATATTTCAACTAATTTTTAAAAATCAACATTTTTTTCAATCAGCATTTTCAATCAGCATTTTCAATCAGAATCCAAATCAATTCATCAATTCTCAAACAGAATTAAAAATCATATCAATCACATTCGAAATCATCATCTGGATAGCATTAACGCTTATAATTTCAAGTCTTAGATTTACTCGTATATACTATCAGTAAAGAGCTGCAGTATGCTCTCGGTATATACGCGTAGTCACGGCCCTTGGAATTATAAGGTAAATACTATCATGTCTAGGCCTCAAGCAAGTCAGGGATTTTATATAATTGCGGTACTTCCATTTGAAGACCCAATTACCAATTTACGAGTTTCAGTTTGAATATCAAATTGTATGAATTATATCACACAATTATAACCTTTTTGTCTTTCTAGATAAATTTTTGACATATTTGTCTTCTCAGTTGATCTTTATTAACCAAATGCTCTGATACCAACTGTAAGATCCCTGTTCCCACCGAGCAACGGATTCGGGGTATTGGCAGCGGAAGTAGCGCTTCTCGCGTGGGACAGGGGTCCCACACTCGGGGCCTCGCCCACGGATATCCGGATAAGAGACTAATCCGTCGGTTGTTCCAAAACCGAACCCGGAAAAACTTCCTTTACCGGAAAGCACGGGCGATTCCACCAGGATAACTTTTTCTCTAACGTAGTCAAGATCATTTCTGATCGAGATGGTCCGATTACATCTATAAGATACTTAGTCAGTTCAAGGAAGAAACTTACACTTGGATCATTAGGATCAACGCTTTTTTCCCCATTCAAGAGGCACAGCCGTTGATTCCTATCCATAGAACAGTTTCTGTCCGGGATTTATTTTATTTTTTTTTCTATCGTAAAAACAAAAGTTTGAGTCTCCATTTACGGATCCATCAGTCCAGCCTAACCCCATCCAATCCCATGGGTTAGCCAACCGCCCAACCACTGTAGTGATGGGATCCAATTAAAAAATTTGGTTAGGTTTTGTCCCGGGTACCAAGGAAAAGAGTTCCAAGGCCCCCTAGCCGGATGTTCATGCAAAATAAAACTAGTCACACCACTCACACACCCAATATGAAATTGCCTTTTTTCCAACCAGATTCAACCAGTTTAAAACAATCCTTTAATAAAACCATAGTATCATTGATCACCATCTTCCAATTTATCCCATTGATTCTTAATTTTCCATCATTCCTTCATCAGAGTATATATGGCATCATTGGCAACTAGAACGCTCAGGGGCCGTTTCGATAGTTCCTAGCCTTTAATAATTTTCCATCATTCCTTCATCAGAGTATATATGGCATCATTGGCAACTAGAACGCTCAGGGGCCGTTTCGATAGTTCCTAGCCTTTAATACTTGGCAATATAATCACTTATCAAGATGGACTCTCGTTGAAGATCAGCAAGATCAACCAACAGATCCATATAAGGGGCCATGGACTCATCCATTGAAGACCAGCAAGGTCAATCAACCAGATCCATGCCCGATTCAGAAAACAACTCCAACTCTGTTCCAATATCTTCCTCGACGCACGCGTGGGTATCCTAGGCGACCCAGAGCCCGAGCACCGTATGGTCAGCACCCTCTAGGATCCTTCGCAGGTAACCTAGCGCTTCACGCATAGGCCGCTTCCTTGGCCCCTCATCCACCGTACCGGAAGCTCACCATTTTAATCGCACCGAGGCTGGTCAAGACCTCGGCCGACCTTGCTACGCGAGACGTCCTTCATTGACTCCCCGTCAGCAATTGCAACTTTCTCATCACGACCTTAATCACAAGACGGTCAAAATGCTCCCCCCAGCATTCTTGACATAAAACAATCATTTACAAACAGCATTTACAAACAGTTTACAACACAATTTCTATTTTAACTTTCATTTTTCCACATTATCCTTTATCAATCTACATTACTTATTCCATATTCCATTTATATGTATACTCATCCCATCACATCATTTCTATCTCATCACTTCAGATTCCCTCACATCGCATATCGTATATTCACATCCATACATCCACATCTATATGCGTACATTCACATCTACATGCATACTTCTACATCTCTATGCATACACCCACATCCACATTCACATTCACCTCCATACATCTACATCTATATGCATACATCCATCTCCACATTCACATCCACATCTATACATCTATATCTACATGCATACATCCACCTCTACATCCACATCTACATCTATACACCTACATCTACATGCATACATCCACATCTCCATTCACATCTATATCTATACATCTACATCTACATGCATCCATCCACCTCCACATCCACATCTACATCTATACATCTACATCTACATGCATACATCCATATCTCCATTCCCATCTACATCTATACATCTATATCTATATGCATACATCTATATCTCCATTCACATCTACATCTATACATCTACATCTACATGCATCCATCCATCTCTACATCCACATCTACATCTATACACCTACATCTACATGCATACATCCACATCTCCATTCACATCTATATCTATACATCTACATCTACATGCATCCATCCACCTCCACATCCACATCCACATCTATACATCTACATCTACATGTATACATTCACCTCCACATCCACATCCGTATCTATACATCTACATCTACATGTATACATCCACATCCACATCTATACATCTACATCTACATGCATACATCCACATCTCCATTCACATCTATATCTATACATCTACATCTACATGCATCCATCCACCTCCACATCCACATCTACATCTATACATCTACATCTACATGCAAACATCCACGTCTCCATGCATAATAAAATTCTTTTAATTAATCTAGGATGATAGTTCCTAGAATATGGTAGGAAGTCCTCTTTTTATGCTTTGAATGAATTTATTTTATGCGTAATTTCTATAAAAATTTTGCCATAGCTCCGCTACTATGACTGATAAATCTCAATTTTTTTGTAAAGGATAAAGCTTATCATTAAGGAAATAATTAGAATGGTCTCTAATTGGATCATCAATCCATAATGGTCTCTAATTGGGTCATTAAGAAAACAATTAGAATGGTCTCTAATTGGATCATCAATCCATAATGGTCTCTAATTGGATCATTAAGAAAACAATTAGAATGGTCTCTAATTGGGTCATCAATCCATAATGGTCTCTAATTGGGTCATTAAGAAAACAATTAGAATGGTCTCTAATTGGGTCATCAATCCATAATGGATTGAATCATCAATGTGCATAAACTAAAAGCATAGCAAAAAGCCATTAATTTGGCCTCAAGCATAGCTTAATCTTGGATTAAGGAAAGGCTTTATGAAAAGCTTCATTTGGATTGAGAATGGGTCATGAGTATGACCATTTCTTGAATGAGAGAGAGAAATTACATAAAAACCATTAGAATTTAAATATAAGTGGAAATTAACTTCAATAGCAATTAAAAAACCATACTAATTAAGCTTCTCAAGCTTGAGAGGGGTTGAGAAGAGAGAATCATTGAGTAATTATAGAAAAAATCAAAAATTCAATGTACTTACCTTGTAATTTGCTTGATTCTTTATTCACGGTAGAGGCCCCCAACCAATCAATTGGTTTAGTATGTTGATGGAGCCACCAATGGAGATTGAAGAAAGAGAGAAGTATCAAAAACTAGTGAATTATTAAAGAATTCACAGTTCTTGACTTAGGTAGAGTAGAGTAACAAGGCATAATAGGTGGAGTAGAGTAACAAAGCATAAGACTCTATCTAATTTGGCTTAGGTGGAGTAGAGTAACAAAGCATAAGACTCTATCTAATTTGGCTTAGGTGGAGCAGAGTAACAAAGCATAAGAGACTATATTTTGGCTTAGGTGGAGTAGAGTAACAATGCATAAGACATTATATTTTTTTCAACAAGGGAAGGCTTCTATTTATAGGAAAATTTGAGCTCCTAACCAAACAAACTGATTCTAGAATTTTCTAAGTCAGTTTGGTTGAATTTGGACTAGATTTGGACCTAGTTTGGTTACTTTTTGATTCGGTTTGGTTCCATTTTGATTTGGTTTGGTTCAAGAGAGATGAGAGACAAAAATATCACATTATTTTTGAGTTTAAAACTCATTCAAGCATGTGAAATATGCACCTCCTTTAAAGAATTCCCCTTCCTTACATATGTGTCAAAATTTTATTGCTCATAGTTTTTTACTAATAAACCTTGTACATTTTCAACTCTTCATCTTATGTGAAATATGCACCTCCTTTAAAGAACTCCTCTTCCTTACATATGTGTCATAGTTTTTTTACTAATAAACCTTGTACATTTTCAACTCTTCATCTTATGTGAAATATGCACCTCCTTTAAAGAACTCCCCTTCCTTACATATGTGTTTATTTACTAATAAACCTTGTACATTTTCAACTCTTCATCTTATGTGAAATATGCACCTCCTTTAAAGAACTCCCCTTCCTTACATATGTGTTTATTTACTAATAAACCTTGTACATTTTCAACTCTTCATCTTATGTGAGCATTTACTCATTTTTGGGTATCTTCTTTTACAAATTGGATTTATCTCCTCCCTACACATGGATTGATGCTATTGGCCCATAGGAACCTTAATTGGACCATAGTCTAAATATTTATGAAAATCTAGACCCTTAGGCTAAGGTTCTTTATACCAATTTCCAATTAATTCCAATTGCACATTGGAAAATTCTTTTTAAATTTCTATTTCAGGGGAACTCATCTGAATTATAAGAGATATTTTTCTATCCAAAAATATTCAAAATCTGAATATTCTCTCTCTAGAATATTTTCTCTCTCTAGGTTAAAACAGCCACAAACAAGATCTCTTATATTTTAGAAAAGGAATTGATTACAGGGGAATATACTAGACATCAAAAAGGGGGTTGGGGGAGGAATCTTACAACTAACATGGAGAGCAAAGGCTCAAACTCAAGTTCGAGCCTTAAGGCCGGGGTGCACTAACATGGAGAAAAAAGACTCAATCTAGGTCGAGCCTTAAGGCCGGGATACACTAGCATGGAGAACGAAGGCTCAATCTAAAGTTCGAGCCTTAAGACTGGGGTGCACTAGCATGGAGAGCAAAGGCTCAAACTCAAATTCGAGCCTTAAGACCGGGGTGCACTAGCATGGAGAGCAAAGGCTCAAACTCAAGTCTGAGCCGCCTTAAGGCCGCCTTAAGGCCGGGGTGCACTAGCATGGAGAGCAAAGGCTCAAACTCAAGTTTGAGCCGCCTTAAGGCCGGGGTGCACTAGCATGGAGAGCAAAGGCTCAAACTCAAGTTTGAGCCTTAAGGCCGGGGTGTCCTAGCATGGAGAACGAAGGCTGTATCTGAAGTTCGAGCCTTAAGGGCGGGATGCACTAGCATGGAGAGCAAAGGAGCAAAGGCTCAAACTCAATTTCGAGCCTTAACGCTGGGGTGCACTAGCATGGAGAGCAAAGGCTCAAACTCAAGTTCGAGCCTTAAGGTCGGGGTGCACTAACATGGAGAGCAAAGGCTCAAACTCAAGTTCGAGCCTTAAGGCCGGGGTGCACTAACATGGAGAACAAAGACTCAATCTAGGTCGAGCCTTAAGGCTGGGATACACTAGCATGGAGAACGAAGGCTCAATCTGAGGTTCGAGCCTTAAGACTGGGGTGCACTAGCATGGAGAGCAAAGGCTCAAACTCAATTTCGAGCCTTAAGACCGAGGTGCACTAGCATGGAGAGCAAAGACTCAAACTCAAGTTCGAGCCTTAAGGCCGGTGTGCACTAGCATGGAGAGCAAAGGATCAAGTTCGACCCTTAAGGCCGGGGTGTACTAGCATGGAGAACGAAGGCTCAATCTGAAGTTCGAGCCTTAAGGCCGCGGTGCACTAGCATAGAGAGCAAAGGAGCAAAGGCTCAAACTCAAGTTTGAGCCTTAACGCCGGGGTGCACTAGCATGGAGAGCAAAGGCTCAAACTCAAGTTTGAGCCTTAAGGCTGGG
The DNA here is from genome assembly GCF_041138505.1 of Cibotium barometz. Taxonomy (NCBI): domain Eukaryota; kingdom Viridiplantae; phylum Streptophyta; class Polypodiopsida; order Cyatheales; family Cibotiaceae; genus Cibotium; species Cibotium barometz. Next base: position 18,606,364 of record NC_141074.1, read on the forward strand.
GTGCACTAACATGCAGAGCAAAGGCTCAAACTCAAGTTCGAGCCTTAAGGCCGGGGTGCACTAACATAGAGAACAAAGACTCAATCTAGGTCGAGCCTTAAGGCGGCCGGGGTACACTAGCATGGAGAACAAAGGCTCAATCTGAAGTTCGAGCCTTAAGAGTGGGGTGCACTAGCATGGAGAGCAAAGGCTCAAACTCAATTTCGAGCCTTAAGACTGGGGTGCACTAGCATGGAGAGCAAAGGCTCAAACTCAAGTTCGAGCCACCTTAAGGCCGGGGTGGTGCACTAGCATGGAGAGCAAAGGCTCAAACTCAAGTTTGAGCCTTAAGGCCGGGGTGCACTAGCATGGAGAACGAAGGCTGTATCTGAAGTTCGAGCCTTAAGGCCGGGGTGCACTAGCATGGAGAGCAAAGGAGCAAAGGCTCAAACTCAATTTCGAGCCTTAACGCCGGGGTGCACTAGCATGGAGAGCAAAGGCTCAAACTCAAGTTCGAGCCTTAAGGTCGGGGTGCACTAACATGGAGAGCAAAGGCTCAAACTCAAGTTCAAGCCTTAAGGCCGGGGTGCACTAACATGGAGAACAAAGACTCAATCTAGGTCGAGCCTTAAGGCCGGGGTACACTAGCATGAAGAACGAAGGCTCAATCTGAAGTTCGAGCCTTAAGGCCGGGGAGCACTAGCATGGAGAGCAAAGGCTCAAACTCAAGTTCAAGCCTTAAGGCAGGGGTGCACTAGCATGGAGAATGAAGGCTCAATCTGAAGTTCGAGCGTTCAGGCCGGGGTGTATGGAGAGCAAAGGAACAAAGGCTCAAACTGAAGTTCGAGCCTGAAGGCCGGGGTGCACTAGCATGGAGAGCAAAGGCTTAAACTCAAGTTCGAGCCTTAAGGCCTAGGTGCACTAACATGGACAAGAAAGACTCAATCTAGGTCAAGCCTTAAGGTCAGGGTACACTAGCATGGAGAACGAAGGCTCAATCTGAAGTTCAAGCCTTAAGACTGGGGTGCACTAGCATGGACAGCAAAGGAGCAAAGGCTCAAACTCAAGTTCGAGCCTTAACGCCGGGGTGCACTAGCATGGAGAGCAAAGGCTCAAACTCAAGTTCGAGCCTTAAGGCCGGGGTGCACTAACATGGAGAGCAAAGGCTCAAACTCAAGTTCGAGCCTTAAGGCCGAGGTGCACTAACATGGAGAACAAAGACTCAATCTAGGTCGAGCCTTGAGGCCGGGGTACACTAGCATGGAGAACGAAGGCTCAATCTGAAGTTCGAGCCTTAAGGCCGGGGTGCACTAGCATGGAGAGCAAAGGCTCAAACTCAAGTTTCAGCCTTAAGGCCAGGGTGCACTAACATGGAGAACAAAGACTCAATCTAGGTCGAGCCTTAAGGCCGGGGTACACTAGCATGGAGAACGAAGGGTCAATCTGAAGTTCGAGCCTTAAGACTAGCATGGAGAGCAAAGGCTCAAACTCAATTTCGAGCCTTAAGACCGGGGTGCACTAGCATGGAGAGCAAAGACTCAAACTCAAGTTCGAGCCTTAAGGCCGGGGTGCACTAGCATGGAGAGCAAAGGCTCAAACTCAAGTTCGAGCCTTAAGGCCGGGGTGCACTAGCATGGAGAACGAATGCTCAATCTGAAGTTCGAGCCTTAAGGCCGGGGTGCACTAGCATGGAGAGCAAAGGAGCAAAGACTCAAACTCAAGTTCGAGCCTTAACGCCGGGGTGCACTAGCATGGAGAGCAAAGGCTCAAACTCAAGTTCATGCCTTAAGGCCGGGGTGCACTAACATGGAGAGCAAAGGCTCAAACTCAAGTTCGAGCCTTAAGGCCGGGGTGCACTAACATGGAGAACAAAGACTCAATCTAGGTTGAGCCTTAAGGCCGGGGTACACTAGCATGGAGAGCAAAGGCTCAATCTGAAGTTCGAGCCTTAAGACTGGGGTGCACTAGCATGGAGAGCAAAGGCTCAAACTCAATTTCGAGCCTTAAGAACGGGGTGCACTAGCATGGAGAGCAAAGGCTCAAACTCAAGTTCGAGCCGCCTTAAGGCCGGGTGCACTAGCATGGAGAGCAAAGGCTCAAACTCAAGTTTGAGCCTTAAGGCCGGGGTGCACTAGCATGGAGAACGAAGGCTGTATCTGAAGTTCGAGCCTTAAGGGCGGGGTGCACTAGCATGGAGAGCAAAGGAGCAAAGGCTCAAACTCAATTTCGAGCCTTAACGCTGGGGTGCACTAGCATGGAGAGCAAAGGCTCAAACTCAAGTTCGAGCCTTAAGGTCGGGGTGCACTAACATGGAGAGCAAAGGCTCAAACTCAAGTTCGAGCCTTAAGGCCGGGGTGCACTAACATGGAGAACAAGGACTCAATCTAGGTCGAGCCTTAAGGCTGGGATACACTAGCATGGAGAACGAAGGCTCAATCTGAAGTTCGAGCCTTAAGACTGGGGTGCACTAGCATGGAGAGCAAAGGCTCAAACTCAATTTCGAGCCTTAAGACCCAGGTGCACTAGCATGGAGAGCAAAGACTCAAACTCAAGTTCGAGCCTTTAGGCCGGGGTGCACTAGCATGGAGAGCAAAGGCTCAAGTTCGACCCTTAAGGCCGGGGTGTACTAGCATGGAGAACGAAGGCTCAATCTGAAGTTCGAGCCTTAAGGCCGGGGTGCACTAGCATAGAGAGCAAAGGAGCAAACGCTCAAACTCAAGTTCGAGCCTTAACACCGGGGTGCACTAGCATGGAGAGCAAAGGCTCAAACTCAAGTTTGAGCCTTAAGGCTGGGGTGCACTATCATGCAGAGCAAAGGCTCAAACTCAAGTTCGAGCCTTAAGGCCGGGGTGCACTAACATGGAGAACAAAGACTCAATCTAGGTCGAGCCTTAAGGCCGCTGGGGTACACTAGCATGGAGAACAAAGGCTCAATCTGAAGTTCGAGCCTTAAGACTTGGGTGCACTAGCATGGAGAGCAAAGGCTCAAACTCAATTTCGAGCCTTAAGACTGGGGTGCACTAGCATGGAGAGCAAAGGCTCAAACTCAAGTTCGAGCCACCTTAAGGCCGGGGTGGTGCACTAGCATGGAGAGCAAAGGCTCAAACTCAAGTTTGAGCCTTAAGGCCGGGGTGCACTAGCATGGAGAACGAAGGCTGTATCTGAAGTTCGAGCCTTAAGGCCGGGGTGCACTAGCATGGAGAGCAAAGGAGCAAAGGCTCAAACTCAATTTCGAGCCTTAACGCCGGGGTGCACTAGCATGGAGAGCAAAGGCTCAAACTCAAGTTCGAGCCTTAAGGTCGGGGTGCACTAACATGGAGAGCAAAGGCTCAAACTCAAGTTCAAGCCTTAAGGCCGGGGTGCACTAACATGGAGAACAAAGACTCAATCTAGGTCGAGCCTTAAGGCCAGGGTACACTAGCATGGAGAACGAAGGCTCAATCTGAAGTTCGAGCCTTAAGGCCGGGGAGCACTAGCATGGAGAGCAAAGACTCAAACTCAAGTTCAAGCCTTAAGGCAGGGGTGCACTAGCATGGAGAACGAAGGCTCAATCTGAAGTTCGAGCGTTCAGGCCGGGGTGCACTAGTATGGAGAGGAAAGGAGCAAAGGCTCAAACTGAAGTTCGAGCCTTAAGGCCGGGGTGCACTAGCATGGAGAGCAAAGGCTCAAACTCAAGTTTGAGCCTTAAGGCCGGGGTGCACTAACATGGACAACAAAAACTCAATCTAGGTCAAGCCTTAAGGTCAGGGTACACTAGCATGGAGAACGAAGGCTCAATCTGAAGTTCAAGCCTTAAGACTGGGGTGCACTAGCATGGAGAGCAAAGGAGCAAAGGCTCAAACTCAAGTTCGAGCCTTAACGCCGGGGTGCACTAGCATGGAGAGCAAAGGCTCAAACTCAAGTTCGAGCCTTAAGGCCGGGGTGCACTAACATGGAGAGCAAAGGCTCAAACTCAAGTTCGAGCCTTAAGGCCGAGGTGCACTAACATGGAGAACAAAGACTCAATCTAGGTCGAGCCTTGAGGCCGGGGTACACTAGCATGGAGAACGAAGGCTCAATCTGAAGTTCGAGCCTTAAGGCCGGGGTGCACTAGCATGGAGAGCAAAGGCTCAAACTCAAGTTTCAGCCTTAAGGCCGGGTGCACTAACATGGAGAACAAAGACTCAATCTAGGTCGAGCCTTAAGGCCGGGGTACACTAGCATGGAGAACGAAGGGTCAGTCTGAAGTTCGAGCCTTAAGACTAGCATGGAGAGCAAAGGCTCAAACTCAATTTCGAGCCTTAAGACCGGGGTGCACTAGCATGGAGAGCAAAGACTCAAACTCAAGTTCGAGCCTTAAGGCCGGGGTGCACTAGCATGGAGAGCAAAGGCTCAAACTCAAGTTCGAGCCTTAAGACCGGGGTGCACTAGCATGGAGAGCAAAGACTCAAACTCAAGTTTGAGCCTTAAGGCCGGGGTGCACTAGCATGGAGAACGAAGGCTGTATCTGAAGTTCGAGCCTTAAGGGCGGGGTGCACTAGCATGGAGAGCAAAGGAGCAAAGGCTCAAACTCAATTTCGAGCCTTAACGCTGGGGTGCACTAGCATGGAGAGCAGAGGCTCAAACTCAAGTTCGAGCCTTAAGGTCGGGGTGCACTAACATGCAGAGCAAAGGCTCAAACTCAAGTTCGAGCCTTAAGGCCGGGGTGCACTAACATGGAGAAAAAAGACTCAATCTAGGTCGAGCCTTAAGGCCGGGATACACTAGCATGGAGAACGAAGGCTCAATCTAAAGTTCGAGCCTTAAGACTGGGGTGCACTAACATGGAGAACAAAGGCTCAAACTCAATTTCGAGCCTTAAGACCGAGGTGCACTAGCATGGAGAGCAAAGACTCAAACTCAAGTTCGAGCCTTAAGGCCGGGGTGCACTAGCATGGAGAGCAAAGGCTCAAACTCAAGTTCGAGCCTTAAGGCCGGGGTGCACTAGCATGGAGAACGAATGCTCAATCAGAAGTTCGAGCCTTAAGGCCGGGGTACACTAGCATGGAGAGCAAAGGAGCAAAGGCTCAAACTCAAGTTCGAGCCTTAACGCCGGGGTGCACTAGCATGGAGAGCAAAGGCTCAAACTCAAGTTCATGCCTTAAGGCCGGTAGCACTAACATGGCGAGCAAAGGCTCAAACTCAAGTTCGAGCCTTAAGGCCGGGGTGCACTAACATGGAGAACAAAGACTCAATCTAGGTTGATCCTTAAGGCCGGGGTACACTAGCATGGAGAACAAAGGCTCAATCTGAAGTTCGAGCCTTAAGACTGGGGTGCACTAGCATGGAGAGCAAAGGCTCAAACTCAATTTCGAGCCTTAAGACCGGGGTGCACTAGCATGGAGAGCAAAGGCTCAAACTCAAGTTCGAGCCGCCTTAAGGCCGGGGTGCACTAGCATGGAGAGCAAAGGCTCAAACTCAAGTTTGAGCCTTAAGGCCGGGGTGCACTAGCATGGAGAACGAAGGCTGTATCTGAAGTTCGAGCCTTAAGGGCGAGGTGCACTAGCATGGAGAGCAAAGGAGCAAAGGCTCAAACGCAATTTCGAGCCTTAACGCTGGGGTGCACTAGCATGGAGAGCAAAGGCTCAAACTCAAGTTCGAGCCTTAAGGTCGGGGTGCACTAACATGGAGAGCAAAGGCTCAAACTCAAATTCGAGCCTTAAGGCCAGGGTGCACTAACATGGAGAACAAAGACTCAATCTAGGTCGAGCCTTAAGGCCGGGATACACTAGCATGGAGAACGAAGGCTCAATCTGAAGTTCGAGCCTTAAGACTGGGGTGCACTAGCATGGAGAGCAAAGGCTCAAACTCAATTTCGAGCCTTAAGACCGAGGTGCACTAGCATGGAGAGCAAAGACTCAAACTCAAGTTCGAACCTTAAGGCCGGGGTGCAGTAGCATGGAGAGCAAAGGCTCAAGTTCGACCCTTAAGGCCAGGGTGCACTAGCATGGAGAACGAAGGCTCAATCTGAAGTTCGAGCCTTAAGGCCGGGGTGCACTAGAATAGAGAGCAAAGGAGCAAAGGCTCAAACTCAAGTTCGAGCCTTAACGCCGGGGTGCACTAGCATGGAGAGCAAAGGCTCAAACTCAAGTTCGAGCCTTAAGGCCGGGGTGCACTAACATGGAGAACAAAGACTCAATCTAGGTCGAGCCTTAAGGCGGCCGGGGTACACTAGCATGGAGAACAAAGGCTCAATCTGAAGTTCGAGCCTTAAGACTGGGGTGCACTAGCATGGAGAGAAAAGGCTCAAACTCAATTTCGAGCCTTAAGACCGGGGTGCACTAGCATGGAGAGCAAAGGCTCAAACTCAAGTTCGAGCCGGGGTGCACTAGCATGGAGAGCAAAGGCTCAAACTCAAGTTAAAGCCTTAAGGCCGGGGTGCACTAGCATGGAGAATGAAGGCTGTATCTGAAGTTCGAGCCTTAAGGCCGGGGTACACTAGCATGGAGAGCAAAGGAGCAAAGGCTCAAACTCAATTTCGAGCCTTAAGACCGGGGTGCACTAGCATGGAGAGCAAAGGCTCAAACTCAAGTTCGAGCCGCCTTAAGGCCGGGGTGCACTAGCATGGAGAGCAAAGGCTCAAACTCAAGTTTGAGCCTTAAGGCCGGGGTGCACTAGCATGGAGAACGAAGGCTGTATCTGAAGTTCGAGCCTTAAGGGCGAGGTGCACTAGCATGGAGAGCAAAGGAGCAAAGGCTCAAACGCAATTTCGAGCCTTAACGCTGGGGTGCACTAGCATGGAGAGCAAAGGCTCAAACTCAAGTTCGAGCCTTAAGGTCGGGGTGCACTAACATGGAGAGCAAAGGCTCAAACTCAAATTCGAGCCTTAAGGCCAGGGTGCACTAACATGGAGAACAAAGACTCAATCTAGGTCGAGCCTTAAGGCCGGGATACACTAGCATGGAGAACGAAGGCTCAATCTGAAGTTCGAGCCTTAAGACTGGGGTGCACTAGCATGGAGAGCAAAGGCTCAAACTCAATTTCGAGCCTTAAGACCGAGGTGCACTAGCATGGAGAGCAAAGACTCAAACTCAAGTTCGAACCTTAAGGCCGGGGTGCAGTAGCATGGAGAGCAAAGGCTCAAGTTCGACCCTTAAGGCCAGGGTGCACTAGCATGGAGAACGAAGGCTCAATCTGAAGTTCGAGCCTTAAGGCCGGGGTGCACTAGCATAGAGAGCAAAGGAGCAAAGGCTCAAACTCAAGTTCGAGCCTTAACGCCGGGGTGCACTAGCATGGAGAGCAAAGGCTCAAACTCAAGTTCGAGCCTTAAGGCCGGGGTGCACTAACATGGAGAACAAAGACTCAATCTAGGTCGAGCCTTAAGGCGGCCGGGGTACACTAGCATGGAGAACAAAGGCTCAATCTGAAGTTCGAGCCTTAAGACTGGGGTGCACTAGCATGGAGAGAAAAGGCTCAAACTCAATTTCGAGCCTTAAGACCGGGGTGCACTAGCATGGAGAGCAAAGGCTCAAACTCAAGTTCGAGCCGGGGTGCACTAGCATGGAGAGCAAAGGCTCAAACTCAAGTTAAAGCCTTAAGGCCAGGGTGCACTAGCATGGAGAATGAAGGCTGTATCTGAAGTTCGAGCCTTAAGGCCGGGGTACACTAGCATGGAGAGCAAAGGAGCAAAGGCTCAAACTCAATTTCGAGCCTTAAGACCGGGGTGCACTAGCATGGAGAGCAAAGGCTCAAACTCAAGTTCGAGCCGCCTTAAGGCCGGGGTGCACTAGCATGGAGAGCAAAGGCTCAAACTCAAGTTTGAGCCTTAAGGCCGGGGTGCACGAGCATGGAGAACGAAGGCTGTATCTGAAGTTCGAGCCTTAAGGGCGGGGTGCACTATCATGGAGAGCAAAGGAGCAAAGGCTCAAACTCAATTTCGAGCCTTAACGCTGGGGTGCACTAGCATGGAGAGAAAAGGCTCAAACTCAAGTTCGAGCCTTAAGGTCGGGGTGCACTAACATGGAGAGCAAAGGCTCAAACTCAAGTTCGAGCCTTAAGGCCGGGGTGCACTAACATGGAGACAAAGACTCAATCTAGGTCGAGCCTTAAGGCCGGGATACACTCGCATGGAGAACGAAGGCTCAATCTGAAGTTTGAGCCTTAAGACTGGGGTGCACTAGCATGGAGAGCAAAGGCTCAAACTCAATTTCGAGCCTTAAGACCGAGGTGCACTAGCATGGAGAGCAAAGGCTCAAACTCAAGTTCAAGCCTTAAGGCCGGGGTGCACTAGCATGGAGAGCAAAGGCTCAAACTCAAGTTCGAGCCTTAAGGCCGGGGTGCACTAGCATGGAGAACGAATGCTCAATCTGAAGTTCGAGCCTTAAGGCCGGGGTGCACTAGCATGGAGAGCAAAGGAGCAAAGGCTCAAACTCAAGTTCGAGCCTGAACGCCGGGGTGCACTAGCATGGAGAGCAAAGGCTCAAACTCAAGTTCATGCCTTAAGGCCTGGGTGCACTAACATGGAGAGCAAAGGCTCAAACTCAAGTTCGAGCCTTAAGGCCGGGGTGCACTAACATGGAGAACAAAGACTCAATCTAGGTTGATCCTTAAGGCCGGGGTACACTAGCATGGAGAATAAAGGCTCAATCTGAAGTTCGAGCCTCAAGACTGGGGTGCACTAGCATGGAGAGCAAAGGCTCAAACTCAATTTCGAGCCTTAAGACCGGGGTGCACTAGCATGGAGAGCAAAGGCTCAAACTCAAGTTCGAGCCGCCTTAAGGCCGGGGTGCACTAGCATGGAGAGCAAAGGGAGAGCAAAGGAGCAAAGGCTCAAACTCAATTTCGAGCCTTAACGCTGGGGTGGACTAGCATGGAGAGCAAAGGCTCAAACTCAAGTTCGAGCCTTAAGGTCGGGGTGCACTAACATGGAGAGCAAAGGCTCAAACTCATGTTCGAGCCTTAAGGCTGGGGTGCACTAACATGGAGAACAAAGACTCAATCTAGGTGGAGCCTTAAGGCCGGGATACACTAGCATGGAGAACGAAGGCTCAACCTGAAGTTCGAGCCTTAAGACTGGGGTGCACTAGCATGGAGAGCAAAGGCTCAAACTCAATTTCGAGCCTTAAGACCGAGGTGCACTAGCATGGAGAGCAAAGACTCAAACTCAAGTTCGAGCCTTAAGGCCGGGGTGCACTAGCATGGAGAGCAAAGGCTCAAACTCAAGTTCGAGCCTTAAGGCCGGGGTGCACTAGCATGGAGAACGAATGCTCAATCTGAATTTCGAGCCTTAAGGCCGGGGTGCACTAGCATGGAGAGCAAAGGAGCAAAGGCTCAAACTCAAGTTCGAGCCTTAACGCCGGGGTGCACTATCATGGAGAGCAAAGGCTCAAACTCAAGTTCATGCCTTAAGGCCGGGGTGCACTAACATGGAGAGCAAAGGCTCAAACTCAAGTTCGAGCCTTAAGGCCGGGGTGCACTAACATGGAGAACAAAGACTCAATCTAGGTTGATCCTTAAGGCCGGTGTGCGCTTTTGCTGCACAGGTCGTAGCTGGGGACTTGCTAGACACCGTATGCGAGCCACAGATGGCTACAAGCGTACAACCAGGGAAGGAAGCTCAAACAGAATTCCAAAGGGTGTGTCACTCACCGCTCAACCGCCGCCTTGAAGGATTCCCGCGTCGCAGCCGTGAAGGAGGAGCCGCCGTCGCCACTCTACCGCCTCTCCGCCGCGCCATGCCGCTACACAGTGCTCGATCGCTCTCTCACTCTCTCTCTCTCTCACACACACACACACGCAGGAGAAGGAAACCAAGAGATAAGGCAAGAGCACTCTTGTATTCACAACACATGAGAATGAGGATTTTAGGGTTACATTTGACTCATATAGGTGACTTGGCCGTTCACACTTGGGCGCCCATACATGGCCGGCCGACCTTAACCCTTATCCTACTGATATCCAAGGTGCGCCTCTCATCAGCGATCACCCAATCCCTTCATCCTTAACATATGGTGCCGACAAGCCCGGCCCATGACTCAGAATATTTAAATTAATGACGTAAAATATAGTACGTCGCCATGTCCGCCATGGGTTAACATGCCCCCCTTCCTGATGTAGATTCCGTCCTCGGAAGATATGGTATGGTAAGCTCGAGAGGGTGTTGTGGTAGACCGTCTGCAAAACAGGGAAGTAGAGTGAAGGTATGCTGGAATTCAAAAGATATAAAGTGTATAAATTCAAGCATGTGAGACCACAATGGATGTTGCTATGAGAACTTAGTTTAAGGGTCACATGAGTGAGCTAGTGTAGCAAATTAATAGGAGTTTAAAATTATTGAAAGGAATTCAAGAGTTAGCAAGGTGTCAAAGGTTAATCAAGGTTTATAACTGGCCTAAGTCAAGGAAAATAACCAAGCTTAATAAATAAACAGATGACCACACTGTGTCTACTCTAAGAACAAGTTAATACCACAAGCCTTGGGACACAAGAAACATCAGAGTTACAGGAGCTTTTTGCCTTCTTCTTCTTTTTTTTTAAAAAAAATTAATGCACGTGACAATTTTTACACACAATGGCGACCTTCCTAAGGCAAAACTAACATCGATCCTGGTACCATGTTTAACACAAGGCATTATCCAGGAATCTATTAGCTTACTTTAGGCAAGGCTACCCCCTACCAACCAAGGCATCGGTCTGGAGTAGAATACTCCTCGCCTACCAAGTATCAATAAGGCGATAGGCCAACATTAAAGCACATCATAGACTTGTATTGCCATTTATTGTAGGCTTTTTTTTTTAATAATCTATTTCTTTTGATCTTCTCTCCTGAACTATAATTTGTCTTGCATCCTTTCGACAAAGGGGTAATAGCTATGTCCTAGAGGTCAACACACACATGGCCAGGTGTCAAACATTAAGATGGTTTGACCCTAGACCTAAGACAATCGTATTCCAAGGTTAACTAAAGACGTCATGCTGCCTAGGAATATTTCCAATAAAGTTAAGCTCATTAATGATTTACACTAGCATGCAAGCAACTTCAAAAACTAAGTAGTACATTGATAGTTTCCATGTGGTCATGCATTATAGTTTATGCTATTGATTGAACAGTAAAAACGAAAGAGAGTGGGTACGGAAGAATTACACCTGTAATTGGAGATCTCCTTGATTTGATGAGACAGCTTGCAATTTGATGTAGATATATTTTAATGAACGTTGCGGTAGTCTCAGGACTTGAAAGGGAACCCACCTCAAACTTTTCAACCTGTACAATCAACTAACAAGCACTATACCTCGAGAGGCACATCAGTGTAAAAATTTCAAGACTTGTTTAAGGAATCTAAACTAGAAAAAACTCGGAAACGCTAACCTACCTACCAGTCACCACACTACTACTGAGGATACGGTAAGAGGATGTTGTAGAGTCCTGGCTCTAGCCCTAAGGCTAAGCCTCTATCCACATCATCCAAACAAATAAAGTCAACCTCAGTAGTGCCATGAGTTTCATCCGTCCATTCATCATTATCAGAAATTTCCTTTTCATTTTCCCATCCACATAAACTCATCAAAAATGTAACCATGCGAGGATAGTCATCTTGTGGAAAAGGAAAGCATTGGGCTATCGGGGATATGTCCTCTACGGAGTAGGGGTCAGTTATGGTCAATAGGCGAATTAGCCATTCTAATTCCTCAATATTTTCCTCTCTGGCTAGTACATCTATATGATCCCATTCAGTTTCAATTACAGGATAGCACATGTGGAATATCTGAGAAAGGTACAGATGATACCTCTCACCAAAGGTAGGAGTGGATGAAGTGTATGATGATCGGGCATCTGCTATATCTGCAAACACAGATATAGCATCAGTAGGTTTATGACAGGACAATCTAGTTCTTGATTGTATACGGATATTTCTCTTGTTTTTGTGCTCTTGCTCTTTTTACCATTTTTGCTTTTCTCTTTTCTTTTCTATGTATGAAGCTATATATATACATCCCCTTGAATTTGGCAATTACACGGTCAGGGGAGAAGGTTAAGGAGGAAGCAATAGAATTTCGAGCGTGAGTACATGCTCCCCCTTTCCTTGGGTAGATCATATTATTTGCAATGATATTGCAGCCTCTTGGAACCAATTTGTCCAGTGGGTCATAGGTTGTGATGTGGGCAGATAGCTTTTTATGACCCTTGTGGCTACATCCAATTGCAGAGATGGTAGTGTACGCTCCCATTGACGAATGGAGGAAATGGTTTTCGACGATACTATTACAAGGGGAGACGTAGAGTCATCGGTTGTTTGTTGGGTGTTGACAAGAGTAGGTGTAGAGCATGTAGAAACTTCTATATGAGTGTGTGCCTGGCTAGAAGCTTCATGTGGCTCCCCCCTTCCTGAGCTAGGTGGTAATGATCGATACCGTTTGGGAATCCAAACTAACTCTGGAAGAAGTGGTGCAGAGCACTCTATTACCTTTCCCTTACCACGGTCTTGAATGGTCATTGGGGTGGCAACAATTGGTTTGCAAGGTTTTACAGGTGATGTAGAGGGTTTCAACTTATGTTTAGGGACCCAAATCTGGTCATTTCCCTCGTAGTACCCTTGGGCTACTAATAATTTTTTAGGGATCCATCGTGATGTTACCTTGCCCTTTTTCGGGTGGGTAGCTGCTTTCCTTTTACGAGGCTTCTTGGTGGCTGAACGAGATTGAGCAGGGGAAGTAGCTGTTAACAAAGCTTTGGGGACCATTTGTATGTACTCTTTGGCATAGTAAGCGAAGCTTTAGGGACCACCTTGCCTGTTTCCACTCTTGGCGTTAAAGCGTTAGAGGGGTGGCCAACAATTGAAGATGGTTTTGCCACTGGACTTTGTGATTTTTCGTTATCTAATATTTGAATGGATGACTTAGGTGCGGGATTTTGAGCGGTCAGACCTAGTGTTGGTTCTTGCGTTGTGACTTGTCTGGTTGCCCAATCGATATTACACTTGGTGGCCATCATCCATTTGCGCCCTAAGATTACAGTCCCTTCCATGGTACCAGCAGGCATAACCAAAAAGCTTTGAATAATAGTTCCCTTGTCATAAGCAACCGAAGTGTGTAGAATTCCTGAGATAGGGGTTTTCTTCTTGTTGATTCCTTGAACTTGGATAGAACTCTTGGATAAAGGTGGTTTTCCCAGTTGACACCACACGCCATATGATAGCAAATTATGTTGAGCTCCTGTATCCAATAATGCATTATACAGCACCTCCCCGTAAGGACTCTGTAACTCAATTGGGTATCTTAGAGGTGGGTCAGATTCCAGTGCATCCTCCTCTGCTTCCTCAAAAAATACTTGCGTAATTCCCAAGTTGGCTTCTCGTTGTCGCCTAGCATGCTGTGACGTTCTTTGGCTTCGACTCTCGCTTGTATCTTTTTAAGCTCAGCTTGTTCTTTAGCTGCCTTCTTTTGATGGATTGCATGTAACTCCTCCTGGCTCAGGGGGTCATAGTATCGTTTGAATTTACTCCCATTAAGGAATCCAATGGTTTCAACTCCGTCGAGAGTCTCCACTCTGATGGTACCTTGCGGGGTAATTTCACATACTCTATATGGTCCCTTACCAGCATATTTGAGCTTCTTATTTTCGTTTCGCACTCCATACATCAGGACTTTATCCCCAACCTTGATGTCCTTGTCCTTTAGATGGCGATCAAACCATTTTTTCCTTCTATCCTTCTCCACAAGGGCATTGTATACAACCAATTGTCTTTCTTCATTTAGTCGCTTAAGGATATACAGACGCTCTGCTAAGGGATTACCATCCCAACCCTTTTGAGTAGCAACACGAAGACTAGGAATGACAAATTCCCACGGCATGACTGCTTCTTGGCCATATACCATTTTGAATGGTGTGCAATTAATAGCCACTTTGTACGCAGTACGATAGGCCCATAAAGCTGTCGTAAGCTTTAGATCCCAATCCGTGCGATGAGCTTCAACTGTCTTTGTCAAAATAGAGATTAAAGTCTTGTTGGTACTCTCGGCTTGGCCATTCGCTTGCGGATAGTAAGGAGTAGATTTATGATGCGATATCATGAAATTTGTTGTGAGCTCCTTAATCACTTCATTTATAAAATGCGTACCATTGTCGCTCACAAGTTCAAAAGGACAACCAAATCGTGTGATTATATTTTCAAAGAGGAACTTGGCTGTTGTCCTCGCATCTGCCTTACGTGTCGCTTTCGCTTCAGCCCATTTGGTCATGTAGTCAGTGGCCACAATAATATAGCGAGATTGTGTGTTTCGGGCCGCTGGGCTAATTGGACCTACAAAGTCTAAACCCCACTTTTCAAATGGTTGGTTTACTTTGATTGGATGTAGGGGCATCTGATCTTTCCTCTGGGGTTTCTTATATCGTTGGCATTCATCGCAACCCTTCACAAAGAGTGATGCATCTTGGAACATAGTGGGCCACCAATACCCTGATTGTAAGATCTTTCGCGCAGTTAAGTCTCCTGAGAAGTGACCACCGGCTACGCCCATATGTGCCTCTTGCAAAATGTATAGATACTCATCCTCTCGGGCACAATGCCTAAGAACGTCATCCTTTCCTCTTTTATAAAGAGTCCCGGCTATCAGGCAATAGGGTTCGCATTCTTTGATCAGCTTCCGAGCTAGATCTTTACGAAGCTCCTTGGGTGGAAAGCCATTAACCAAAAGTTAACAATTTTCTCACTCCATTCAGGCATTGTCTCCACCATGAACAGGGAAGTGTCAGGTAAGTCATCATCAACCCCCGTAGGAGCCTCACCATTAGGTATGCGAGACAAATGATCAGCCATAACATGTTTCTTGCCAGGTCTCACAACAACCGTGAAATCAAACTCAAGGAGAATCAATAGCCATCGTGTGATTCTTCCTGTGGAGCATGGTTTGTTTACCAGATACAATAATGCTTGATGATCCACATAGAAAACAAACTTGGTGGCAAGGAGGTAATAACGAAATTTCCTTACTGCATATATCATTGCCAACCCTTCTCGCTCTGTAGTGGTGTAGTTCATCTCAGCATCGTTCAACTGGCGACTGGCAAAGCTAATGGGGTAGTCTAGCTTGTGTTCTCCAGGTTGAGTCAACACACACCCAATAGCAAAGTTTGATGCATCAATATGCACATGGAAGAGTAAATCCCAGTTAGGCATTCTCAAGATTGGAGCACTCGCCAAGGCCTTCTTTAATAGCTCATAGGCACGGTCACATTCTTCGGTCCAAATAAACTCGATGAGAAGCTTATACAATGGTCGAGCTATCTCGGCGAAGAATAGAATAAACCTTCGATAATAACCAACGTGGCCCATAAAGCGTTGGACTCCCTTGTAGTTGGTGGGTGGGGGTAATTCCAGAATGACCTTGATTTTACTCTCGTCCGTGGAAATCCCATTTTTGGACACTATATGCCCTAAGATAACTCCGTGTTTAACCCAGAATTGGCATTTGAAAGGATTCAAGGAGATGCGATATAATCTACACCTTTCAAATATTTTTCGTAAACACATCAAGTGCTCGTCCCAAGAGGAATGAACACAAAGATCATCTAAGAAAGCTTCACAGAAGTCCCTTAGATATTCCTTAAAGGCCGTGTTTATCAATCGTTGGAATGTTGCAGGTGCATTGGTCAAGCCAAAGGCCATGACCCGAAAAGCAAACACTCCAAACTCCGTGATAAATGCTGTTTTAGCTTGGTCCTCGACTGCAATTGTGATCTGATTGTAACCCGAGTACCCATCTAAAAAGCTATATGCCTCCTTGCCTGCCACTCTTTCAAGCACATGTTCAGAATATGGCAAGGGGTAATGATCCCTTCTGGTGGCTGCATTAACCTTTTTGAGATCAACGCACACTCTGAGTTTCCCATTCTTCTTTGGTACGATGACTATCGGAGAAACCCATTCTGAGTGCTCAATAGGGTATATGAATCCACATTTTACAAGCTTTTCAATTTCCTCTTGTACAATCTTTGCGTACTTAGGATTCATTGGGTAGGGACGTTGCTGGACTGGTTTAGCAGTGCTAATCATTGGAATCGTGTGTTGCACCACCGAGGGTGGAACACCCTTCATATCATGATATGTCCAAGCAAATATGTCCTTGAATTCTTTAAGAAGCTTCGTAAGTGCAGCTTCTTCCGCCTTGGTGAGGTCTTGAGCAATAAAAACTGGTTTAGACTCCTCACCCGGATCTGCTAAGTCTATCTCCTTAACTACCGCAGGGCCATCGTAGACATCGCTACTCCCATTGGTAGGCGTTCGTTGGGCTTTTGTGTAGACTACTTTACGTTCCCTTGTGGTGAATGATTTGAAATGCTCGGGTGCGGGGTGTAAGTCTACTGGTTCTTGTTGTGCCAGACTTTTTTCTTTCAATTCCGCTTCCTTTTGTTGTTGAGCCAACTCTTGGTTTTGCCGCCTTCTTGCAGTACGACTTAGTTTCGGCTTCTCTTCGATTTCTAATTGGGCGACGTCATGAGGTTGCGGAATACACCACATGACACTTTGGAGGTATTGTCCCCAATTATCCGCTATCTTCCGCCGATGAGCATCAATGGCTCCTACATAACTAAGCCATTCTGCAGTGGATCTTTCCTTGTTTATTGCAGTTCGTACATTAGCTCGATAGCGTTGGCGCTTATGTCTCGTTTTCTTCTTACCAAGTTTTTGATTTTTGTTTCTATCCGATTCGGACTCACTTGGTCGATCTTCACTTTCGGATGAACTGTAGGAGGCCACTGTCCCAGGCCTTGTGCACCTTGCTTCCACATTTGGGTGAATATTTAATTCATTTTTCCCATCAGGCTCAGGGTCAGTTTCTTCTTGAGATTCATACTCAGAGTTGCATTGGTCAGAGTCTTCGCTACTTTCAGTGTCGGTGGAGTTTGCCACTTTCTCGCCATCAGGGGTCAAGTGCATAACACCTATCATGTTTATTGGCACTAACGGTGGCATATCTTGCCCCTCAGGTGTTACCCAACTTGTGCCTCTATTTCCCCATGTGTCTATGGTTGCCGCTAGGTGTACCCAATCCACGTTATCCGATTCAGTCATACCTGGTAGGACATCCATATAAGGAGAATCTTTCCCATCATCAGTCTCTTTTTTGCATGTATAGCAATACCTTAATGGGGCAGAATGAACAGTGGTATCCGATCGATTATCAATGATAACCTTGCTTCCTAAAGGATGTGCACGACCATTCTCAAGATCAACTCGAATGACAGAGTCCTGGAATTGTAGGTAGACATGGTTTTTCGACCAGTCATGTACCATTTGTTCTTCCCTCATGAAAGGACGTCCTAAGATCATTTGATATGACATAGGATGCTTGGAGAAATCCATTACAATGAAGGTATGTTTTACCTTGTATCCCAGGACCTTGATCTTGAGGTCCCTTAACATTCCAATAGGTTTAGCTATGGTTCCGTTTGCCATCTTAACCACTATGTTTGTGACTTCGAGGTGAGGTCTTCCCATGGATTCCCAACAGTTTTTAGTCACAATGCTCACTCCAGCACCACCATCAAGGATTCCCTTTAGAGTTAATCCCTTGGTAGTAATGGGGAGGGTGGCATTAGATTCGTCCCCTTCAAAGTACTGACCCAACTTGTTCACAGGTATTTCAACGACCGAATCTTCATCTAAGTTGGGTTGTAGATCCCAATGTTCCCCTTCATCTTGAAGCGTGTCGGGTCTATCCATATTTGCAAATTGTGGTAACCCCGCCTTTAGTTCTCCATTGAGAAATGCCCGAAGAGCTAAGAATAGCTCAGGATCTCCGTATAATTTGGATATGATCGTGGTTCTGATTTCGGAGGACATGAAATCCATTAGCTTGGACACATTCAATGGTACTTTTCGAGATATCGCTCCTTGGCTAGGGACTGGTGAAGATGGAATCACTTCCTCTTCAATGGGGTCAGGCATTCCCTCACTAAACATTCTTTCCAGCAAGAAGGGTGTTTGCCCACTTCCGGATGTCCTATCCTCACTTCCTTCCCGAATGATACTCGGTATAGCTAACAGTTTATGGTTCCGGTGAGGCTGAACTTGCGTAGGAAACACTATGTCTGAAATTTTGACTTTTCTCGGGTTTGGCTCTAGTTCTCTTTGTGTTTCTTCCACCAAACCCCTTAAGTGTTGTACTTGTTCAATCTCCTCAACTGGGTTTGGGTAAGTTCCAATCTTTTTCTTGAGGGTTTTTGGCCCACGTGGCTTGTCTTGGGGAGTCTCAGTCAGTTTGGGTGGTCGAGAGGGCATAAACTGACTTGGTTGTGGGGCCGAGGAAGTTTCCTTCTGTTTCCCCTTATTTATGTACTCACTTGATTCTCCTTCGTTGAGCTCCCGACGAGTGGGTTCCTCCTTTAAGGTAGTGGCTTTGGTCCCCATGGTTTCTATTGAATCAGAATCGTCTTCAGGATCATTCATATACACGGGGTCGTCTCCTGTCCCTATGTTAGTCTTTGAACTGGGCTTGGAGCTCGTGGCATTAAGCGATCTCTTTCGCCGTGTTTTCTTTTTCTTTGCCTGAGCGATTGATGCAGTATCCCTCTCTTCAAGAATGTAGTTTTGATTTTGAAGCATTGACCGTGTGACTACATTCGCAGGTACAACTGGTGTGGTTCCTCGTGCTTGGTTGGTGACCTCAACCAAATTCAATGGCGTAATCTTGGGTGCATTAGGATTATGTGGACATTGAGCGATCAAATGATCTATGCCACAACGATTACATGTAAGTACCGGCATTCCTGATGTGCTCCCTTGATTTGGTTGCATCTGAGTAGCGATCTTCTGTAGCCTATTAGGGCACTCCGCTATACGATGCGGTCCACCACACTCGTAACATTGAAGAGGTGGTCTCCTTGCCAAGGTATTAAGGTTCTGCCCTCTTGTGGCGAGAGCAGCCGCTTGATATACAGGCTTGACTTGCCCGAAATGATCCTCCATGTAGTACTGGGGAATCATTTCAAACGTATCAATCCCGTATGGAGCAGTAGGGTCTATCTCCTCTTCATAATCCCCACATGCACTATGTGACTCACAACCCATCTGGTTTATTGGGGTAATCCTTAGATGTGGAGGTTGTGGTCCTAGCACTGGCGGTGGTAACGGCACAGACTGGACTACATTCGGATTCCTTAGAACTATGTGCTGTGAGACGGTTGCTCGATAGGTTGTGCAGGCATTAGCGCGGGTACTTGAGGTGTGTTTGACCAAGCTAGTGGTGCCTGGTTTGCCAACATTCGCTTAAGTGTTAGGCAATCTTTAGATTGATGGCCATACTTACCACATGCATTGCAATTCCCATTGAATTTGACTCTGAATGTGGGACATTCACTCGTGCTATGTGGTCCTAAGCACACCGAACACCATTGTTGCTCTCTCCTTGGGTACATATGGCTATTCTGAGGAGCTCGATTACCCTTGAAGTATTCTTGGAGAGCCTTAGTAAGGTCGGTCACAGACATTTCAGATATCTTGGGCTCCTTGGCAATTGGTTTTACCGTCATTGGCTCGTGCCCAGATACTTGCGAACTAACGGATTTTGTTTCTGAAGACACCTTTTTACCTGCAATCATCAAGTTGTCTTCTAACTGGATTGCATTGGCAGTGACTGCTTCCCACGTTGTAAGACCTCTAATGACTAGGCCATTGTAAATGTCCTCGTGGCGCAATCCTCGGATGAATCTATCGAGGAGTTGGTTGTTATTGAAGCGTTCATCGGGAGTGCAGCAAGAATTTAGATGCTTCAGTCGACTTATAAAGTCTCTCACTGACTCCCCTTCCTCGCGTTCAGCTTTTTGGAGTTGAGATGCTACCCCCCAAGCACACCCTCGCGTATGTATTCTTTCAAGAACAATCTCTTGAGAGTGGGGTAGTGAGTGCGCTCTTCAACCCTTAAGGTCCGATACCAATCTCCGGCCTTCCCACTCAAGGTTAAGCCTAAGGCTTTACACTTGTGCAGCTCATTGTGCTCTTCCAAGGAATCACACACGTGTTCAAAGACTTCAATGTGCTTCCTAACATCCTTGTTACCACTGAAGTTTTGAGTGAGCTTAGCCACTTGTACTGCCTTGCTTCTAGGTTCTCTCTCAGGCATACCCCGCATGTTTTCTGCAATGGATCGTCCGATCGTCTGAGCAAATGCTGCGAGATCACCTAAGTGAGCAGGCATAGTTGGTGGAGGCACTTCTGGGATAGCCTGGCTGATAGGAGTTGGCGTTGGTCTGAGTAGGTTGGCAAATGACGTAGGATATGATATGTGACTAGGCCTAGCTCCCCTTGGATAATGGTTATGATAAGGCGGTCGTGGAGCATACGCCATTGGCATACTAAGATGCGTAGGAGCTACCTGAGCATGAGTAGCGATAGGTACATAGGGTCGATAGGCACTGGCACGCACTGTTGTAGGTACTGTTCCACCAGGTAGCGGTGTCGTACTAACTACAGCGGTAACAGGTGCACTTTCAGCTATGCTCATCATTGGGGTAGGCATTGCGGATTCCCTAATGGAAAGTTGAGCCAAGGTTGGAAAGCTAAAGTTACTACTCGTGGGCTCAACCTGCATTGAGACTCCAGGCGAAACAACATATGAAGGGTCTATGGGACTCACCGAGGGAGTCTCCAATTGTGATAGGGTTGGTTGTTTGGCCTTGCCCGTATCCAAAAACCTCATAGGGCCAGTGGAAACTAGGTCCACTCCCCTATTTTGCCTCTCAATTTGGATAATTCTATGAATAACCTCACATATCATTTGCTGTTGCTCTTCTAGATTAGTGGCGCTAGATGTAGATCGTAGGACTTCTAACCAACCTACATGGTATGTGTAACCCGTGTATAGGTCCGTTAGAGTCTCTGTGTGTAGATCATATTCCCAATTTTCATTGAGAAATATCCCATCTAGACTTGGTGTGCCAAACGGTTCTCTTGAAGTGGACGCAATGTCACTTCTTATGGATTGGCTTCTAGGGACCTCTACTTTAGGAAGAGCATCGGAATGTGGTAGCTCAGTAGGGCCCTCATTGAACGAAGTCGGTAGAATATCCACATGGACACTCTTTGGGAGGGTAGGGTCTACATAAGATGTGAATGGCGAATCCACTACCCCTCCTTCCTCATTTACTTCGCTTGTCGCATGTTCAGAGCGTGTAGCTCTACTAAAGGTCTCTATTAGACGACTAAACATGCTAGATCCGGGTTGTGGGGCCCACACTGGCATGTTTTGGCTTGTCTCCTCAGGGTTCTTGGTAGGGTGTCCTTCCATGGCTTCTGAGTCAGAGGACGAGTCACTATCCACTATTCGTGGATCTTGGGTTGCACTCCCTTGGGTTCCAGCCGAAGGCCAAGATGCCAACGTGGAGGGATGGTGTGAGCCTGCGTAGACTGAAACGCTTTCTAGTGGTTCAGGCTCTAGCACCCGACCAGAACATAGATGCATGTGACGTGGGTACCCTACGTGCGTTCGTAACTACCCTTGAAGCCCACACAAGTGGTTTCTTGGGTATTTTGCACCTCATTTTTACTTGTTTTTAGATTGTTTTTAACTCGTTTTTGACCCCCTTACTTACGGTCGAACTTGGACTAGGGCGTGTGATAGCTCGAAACGAGCGTATCATTTAAAGGGTCCTAGTGTGCTTTACAGCACCGTGTTCGCCTATCTAGAGCTCCTGTAGTCCTCAAAATAGTCCGTTTCCTTTGGGGGGAAGGGGCAAAAGCCTATTTGCTTGTGGAGGAAAGGGTGAGGGCTTTATCCCACATGCTCACTTTACTCCTTGGGGAGTGGGCTACATATAGGGCACGACTTCCCATAAGCTCTCACTTGAGAGAAAGCTATGGAGGCTCACTCTCCTATATATATATATCAAAAGACCGAGACCGAGGCCGGGGCCGGGGCCGGGGTCGTGGGTCGATTGGGGTTCTTTCTTTTCAAAAAAATTTTCTCCAATTAGAAAATCTTTCCTCTCCACACGTTCGGTTCTTTCTTTGAAAATAAAATTTAATTTTTTATTTTTTATTTAATTTTTTATTTTTTATTTAATTTTTTATTTTTTTATTTTTTGGTTTTTTTTTGTGGCATAAGTTTTCTATGGTTTCCTTAGGGTTCAGCCTTGGCCGCGGCGCAGTTCGCACACACAGCACAGATCTGGGGATTCAGAAATCCCTCTCACGCGCAGAAACCAGATAACAGAACGCACGCCCACACGCGGAGCGAAAATATAACAAAAGAAACAGAAATGCAACACAGAAACACCTTAACAACAAACACACAGTCGCTTTCCTACAGTGTAGATTAATCTTCACGCAGCAGCCGAGCTGCAAACTGGAGCTTGGTGCAGGGCAACTCCCCGGCAGCGGCGCCAAAAATGTGCGCTTTTGCCGCACAGGTCGTAGCTGGGGACTTGCTAGACACCGTATGCGAGCCACAGATGGCTACAAGCGTACAACCAGGGAAGGAAGCTCAAACAGAATGCCAAAGGGTGTGTCACTCACCGCTCAACCGCTGCCTTGAAGGATTCCCGCGTCGCAGCCGTGAAGGAGGAGCCGCCGTCGCCGCTCTACCGCCTCTCCGCCGCGCCGTGCCGCTACACAGTGCTCGATCGCTCTCTCACTCTCTCTCTCTCTCTCTCTCACACACACGCAGGAGAAGGAAACCAAGAGATAAGGCAAGAGCACTCTTGTATTCACAACACATGAGAATGAGGATTTTAGGGTTACATTTGACTCATATAGGTGACTTGGCCGTTCACACTTGGGCGCCCATACATGGCCGGCCGACCTTAACCCTTATCCTACTGATATCCAAGGTGCGCCTCTCATCAGCGATCACCCAATCCCTTCATCCTTAACATATGGTGCCGACAAGCCCGGCCCATGACTCAGAATATTTAAATTAATGACGTAAAATATAGTACGTCGCCATGTCCGCCATGGGTTAACAGCCGGGGTACACTAGCATGGAGAACGAAGGGTCAATCTGAAGTTCGAGCCTTAAGACTGGGGTGCACTAGCATGGAGAGCAAAGGCTCAAACTCAATTTCGAGCCTTAAGACCGGGGTGCACTAGCATGGAGATCAAAGGCTCAAACTCAAGTTCGAGCCGCCGGGGTGCACTAGCATGGAGAGCAAAGGCTCAAACTCAAGTTTGAGCCTTAAGGCCGGGGTGCACTAGCATGGAGAACGAAGGCTGTATCTGAAGTTCGAGCCTTAAGGGCGGGGTGCACTAGCATGGAGAGCAAAGGAGCAAAGGCTCAAACTCAATTTCGAGCCTTAACGCTGGGGTGCACTAGCATGGAGAGCAAAGGCTCAAACTCAAGTTCGAGCCTTAAGGTCGGGGTGCACTAACATGGAGAGCAAAGGCTCAAACTCAAGTTCGAGCCTTAAGGCCAGGGTGCACTAACATGGAGAACAAAGACTCAATCTAGGTCGAGCCTTAAGGCCAGGATACACTAGCATGGAGAACGAAGGCTCAATCTGAAGTTCGAGCCTTAAGACTGGGGTGCACTAGCATGGAGAGCAAAGGCTCAAACTCAATTTCGAGCCTTAAGACCGAGGTGCACTAGCATGGAGAGCAAAGACTCAAACTCAAGTTCGAGCCTTAAGGCCGGGGTGCACTAACATGGAGAACAAAGACTCAATCTAGGTTGAGCATTAAGGCCGGGGTACCCTAGCATGGAGAACAAAGGCTCAATCTGAAGTTCGAGCCTTAAGACTGGGGTGCACTAGCATGGAGAGCAAAGGCTCAAACTCAATTTTGAGCCTTAAGAACGGGGTGCACTAGCATGGAGAGCAAAGGCTCAAACTCAAGTTCTCGAGCCGCCTTAAGGCCGGGGTGCACTAGCATGGAGAGCAAAGGCTCAAACTCAAGTTTGAGCCTTAAGGCCGGGGTGCACTAGCATGGAGAACGAAGGCTGTATTTGAAGTTCGAGCCTTAAGGGCGGGGAGCACTAGCATGGAGAGCAAAGGAGAAAAGGCTCAAACTCAATTTCGAGCCTTAACGCTGGGGTGCACTAGCATGGAGAGCAAAGGCTCAAACTCAAGTTCGAGCCTTAAGGTCGGGGTGCACTAACATGGAGAGCAAAGGCTCAAACTCAAGTTCGAGCCTTAAGGCCGGGGTGCACTAACATGGAGAAAAAAGACTCAATCTAGGTCGAGCCTTAAGGCTGGGATACACTAGCATGGAGAACGAAGGCTCAATCTGAAGTTCGAGCCTTAAGACTGGGGTGCACTAGCATGGAGAGCAAAGGCTCAAACTCAATTTCGAGCCTTAAGACCGAGGTGCACTAGCATAGAGAGCAAAGACTCAAACTCAAGTTCGAGCCTTAAGGCCGGGGTGCACTAGCATGGAGAGCAAAGGCTCAAGTTCGACCCATAAGGCCGGGGTGTACTAGCATGGAGAACGAAGGCTCAATCTGAAGTTCGAGCCTTAAGGCCGGGGTGCACTAGCATAGAGAGCAAAGGAGCAAAGGCTCAAACTCAAGTTCGAGCCCTAACGCCGGGGTGCACTAGCATGGAGAGCAAAGGCTGAAACTCAAGTTTGAGCCTTAAGGCTGGGGTGCACTAACATGCAGAGCAAAGGCTCAAACTCAAGTTCGAGCCTTAAGGCCGGGGTGCACTAACATGGAGAACAAAGACTCAATCTAGGTCGAGCCTTAAGGCGGCCGCGGTACACTAGCATGGAGAACAAAGGCTCAATCTGAAGTTCGAGCCTTAAGACTGGGGTGCACTAGCATGGAGAGCAAAGGCTCAAACTCAATTTTGAGCCTTAAGACTGGGGTGCACTAGCATGGAGAGCAAAGGCTCAAACTCAAGTTCGAGCCGCCTTAAGGCCGGGGTGGTGCACTAGCATGGAGAGCAAAGGCTCAAACTCAAGTTTGAGCCTTAAGGCCGGGGTGCACTAGCATGGAGAACGAAGGCTGTATCTGAAGTTCGAGCCTTAAGGCCGGGGTGCACTAGCATGGAGAGCAAAGGAGCAAAGGCTCAAACTCAATTTCGAGCCTTAACGCCGGGGTGCACTAGCATGGAGAGCAAAGGCTCAAACTCAAGTTCGAGCCTTAAGGTCGGGGTGCACTAACATGGAGAGCAAAGGCTCAAACTCAAGTTCAAGCCTTAAGGCCGGGGTGCACTAACATGGAGAACAAAGACTTAATCTAGGTCGAGCCTTAAGGCCGGGGTACACTAGCATGGAGAACGAAGGCTCAATCTGAAGTTCGAGCCTTAAGGCCGGGGAGCACTAGCATGGAGAGCAAAGGCTCAAACTCAAGTTCAAGCCTTAAGGCAGGGGTGCACTAGCATGGAGAACGAAGGCTCAAT
Organism: Cibotium barometz; assembly: GCF_041138505.1. Lineage (NCBI taxonomy): Eukaryota > Viridiplantae > Streptophyta > Polypodiopsida > Cyatheales > Cibotiaceae > Cibotium > Cibotium barometz. The sequence goes on from NC_141074.1 coordinate 18,631,631, forward strand.
CTGAAGTTCGAGCGTTCAGGCCGGGGTGCACTAGTATGGAGAGCAAAGGAGCAAAGGCTCAAACTAAAGGTCGAGCCTTAAGGCCGGGGTGCACTAGCATGGAGAGCAAAGGCTCAAACTCAAGTTCGAGCCTTAAGGCCGGGGTGCACTAACATGGACAACAAAAACTCAATCTAGGTCAAGCCTTAAGGTCAGGGTACACTAGCATGGAGAACGAAGGCTCAATCTGAAGTTCAAGCCTTAAGACTGGGGTGCACTAGCATGGAGAGCAAAGGAGCAAAGGCTCAAACTCAAGTTCGAGCCTTAACGCCAGGGTGCACTAGCATGGAGAGCAAAGGCTCAAACTCAAGTTCGAGCCTTAAGGCCGGGGTGCACTAACATGGAGAGCAAAGGCTCAAACTCAAGTTCGAGCCTTAAGGCCGAGGTGCACTAACATGGAGAACAAAGACTCAATCTAGGTCGAGCCTTGAGGCCGGGGTACACTAGCATGGAGAACGAAGGCTCAATCTGAAGTTCGAGCCTTAAGGCCGGGGTGCACTAGCATGGAGAGCAAAGGCTCAAACTCAAGTTTCAGCCTTAAGGCTAGGTGCACTAACATGGAGAACAAAGACTCAATCTAGGTCGAGCCTTAAGGCCGGGGTACACTAGCATGGAGAACGAAGGGTCAATCTGAAGTTCGAGCCTTAAGACTAGCATGGAGAGCAAAGGCTCAAACTCAAGTTCGAGCCGCCTTAAGGCCGGGGTGGTGCACTAGCATGGAGAGCAAAGGCTCAAACTCAAGTTTGAGCCTTAAGGCCGGGGTGCACTAGCATGGAGAACGAAGGCTGTATCTGAAGTTCGAACCTTAAGGCCGGGGTGCACTAGCATGGAGAGCAAAGGAGCAAAGGCTCAAACTCAATTTCAAGCCTTAACGCCGGGGTGCACTAGCATGGAGAGCAAAGGCTCAAACTCAAGTTCGAGCCTTAAGGTCGGGGTGCACTAACATGGAGAGCAAAGGCTCAAACTCAAGTTCAAGCCTTAAGGCCGGGGTGCACTAACATGGAGAACAAAGACTTAATCTAGGTCGAGCCTTAAGGCCGGGGTACACTAGCATGGAGAACGAAGGCTCAATCTGAAGTTCGAGCCTTAAGGCCGGGGAGCACTAGCATGGAGAGCAAAGGCTCAAACTCAAGTTCAAGCCTTAAGGCAGGGGTGCACTAGCATGGAGAACGAAGGCTCAATCTGAAGTTCGAGCGTTCAGGCCGGGGTGCACTAGTATGGAGAGCAAAGGAGCAAAGGCTCAAACTAAAGGTCGAGCCTTAAGGCCGGGGTGCACTAGCATGGAGAGCAAAGGCTCAAACTCAAGTTCGAGCCTTAAGGCCGGGGTGCACTAACATGGACAACAAAAACTCAATCTAGGTCAAGCCTTAAGGTCAGGGTACACTAGCATGGAGAACGAAGGCTCAATCTGAAGTTCAAGCCTTAAGACTGGGGTGCACTAGCATGGAGAGCAAAGGAGCAAAGGCTCAAACTCAAGTTCGAGCCTTAACGCCGGGGTGCACTAGCATGGAGAGCAAAGGCTCAAACTCAAGTTCGAGCCTTAAGGCCGGGGTGCACTAACATGGAGAGCAAAGGCTCAAACTCAAGTTCGAGCCTTAAGGCCGAGGTGCACTAACATGGAGAACAAAGACTCAATCTAGGTCGAGCCTTGAGGCCGGGGTACACTAGCATGGAGAACGAAGGCTCAATCTGAAGTTCGAGCCTTAAGGCCGGGGTGCACTAGCATGGAGAGCAAAGGCTCAAACTCAAGTTTCAGCCTTAAGGCCAGGTGCACTAACATGGAGAACAAAGACTCAATCTAGGTCGAGCCTTAAGGCCGGGGTACACTAGCATGGAGAACGAAGGGTCAATCTGAAGTTCGAGCCTTAAGACTAGCATGGAGAGCAAAGGCTCAAACTCAAGTTCGAGCCTTAAGACCGGGGTGCACTAGCATGGAGAGCAAAGACTCAAACTCAAGTTCGAGCCTTAAGGCCGGGGTGCACTAGCATGGAGAGCAAAGGCTCAAACTCAAGTTCGAGCCTTAAGGCCGGGGTGCACTAGCATGGAGAGCAAAGGAGCAAAGGCTCAAACTCAAGTTCGAGCCTTAACGCCGGGGTGCACTAGCATGGAGAGCAAAGGCTCAAACTCAAGTTCATGCCTTAAGGCCGGGGTGCACTAACATGGAGAGCAAAGGCTCAAACTCAAGTTCGAGCCTTAAGGCCGGGGTGCACTAACATGGAGAACAAAGACTCAATCTAGGTTGAGCCTTAAGGCCGGGGTACACTAGCATGGAGAACAAAGGCTCAATCTGAAGTTCGAGCCTTAAGGCTGGGGTGCACTAGCATGGAGAGCAAAGGAGCAAAGGCTCAAACTCAAGTTCGAGCCTTAACGCCGGGGTGCACTAGCATGGAGAGCAAAGGCTCAAACTCAAGTTCATGCCTTAAGGCCGGGGTGCACTAACATGGAGAGCAAAGGCTCAAACTCAAGTTCGAGCCTTAAGGCCGGGGTGCACTAACATGGAGAACAAAGACTCAATCTAGGTTGAGCCTTAAGGCCGGGGTACACTAGCATGGAGAACAAAGGCTCAATCTGAAGTTCGAGCCTTAAGACTGGGGTGCACTAGCATGGAGAGCAAAGGCTCAAACTCAATTTCGAGCCTTAAGAACGGGGTGCACTAGCATGGAGAGCAAAGGCTCAAACTCAAGTTCGAGCCGCCTTAAGGCCGGGGTGCACTAGCATGGAGAGCAAAGGCTCAAACTCAAGTTTGAGCCTTAAGGGCGGGGTGCACTAGCATGGAGAACGAAGGCTGTATCTGAAGTTCGAGCCTTAAGGTCGGGGTGCACTAGCATGGAGAGCAAAGGAGCAAAGGCTCAAACTCAATTTCGAGCCTTAACGCTGGGGTGCACTAGCATGGAGAGCAAAGGCTCAAACTCAAGTTCGAGCCTTAAGGTCGGGGTGCACTAACATGGAGAGCAAAGGCTCAAACTCAAGTTCCAGCCTTAAGGCCAGGGTGCACTAACATGGAGAACAAAGACTCAATCTAGGTCGAGCCTTAAGGCCGGGATACACTAGCACGAAGAACGAAGGCTCAATCTGAAGTTCGAGCCTTAAGACTGGGGTGCACTACCATGGAGAGCAAAGGCTCAAACTCAATTTCGAGCCTTAAGACCGAGGTGGACTAGCATGGAGAGCAAAGACTCAAACTCAAGTTCGAGCCTTAAGGCCGGGGTGCACTAGCATGGAGAGCAAAGGCTCAAGTTCGACCCTTAAGGCCAGGGTGCACTAGCATGGAGAACGAAGGCTCAATCTGAAGTTCGAGCCTTAAGGCCGGGGTGCACTAGCATATAGAGCAAAGGAGCAAAGGCTCAAACTCAATTTCGAGCCTTAACGCCGGGGTGCACTAGCATGGAGAGCAAAGGCTCAAACTCAAGTTCGAGCCTTAAGGTCGGGGTGCACTAACATGGAGAGCAAAGGCTCAAACTCAAGTTCAAGCCTTAAGGCCGGGGTGCACTAACATGGAGAACAAAGACTCAATCTAGGTCGAGCCCTAAGGCCGGGGTACACTAGCATGGAGAACGAAGGCTCAATCTGAATTTCGAGCCTTAAGGCCGGGGAGCACTAGCATGGAGAGCAAAGGCTCAAACTCAAGTTCAAGCCTTAAGGCAGGGGTGCACTAGCATGGAGAACGAAGGCTCAATCTGAAGTTCGAGCGTTCAGGCCGGGGTGCACTAGTATGGAGAGCAAAGGAGCAAAGGCTCAAACTAAAGGTCGAGCCTTAAGGCCGGGGTGCACTAGCATGGAGAGCAAAGGCTCAAACTCAAGTTCGAGCCTTAAGGCCGGGGTGCACTAACATGGACAACAAAAACTCAATCTAGGTCAAGCCTTAAGGTCAGGGTACACTAGCATGGAGAACGAAGGCTCAATCTGAAGTTCAAGCCTTAAGACTGAGGTGCACTAGCATGGAGAGCAAAGGAGCAAAGGCTCAAACTCAAGTTCGAGCCTTAACGCCGGGGTGCACTAGCATGGAGAGCAAAGGCTCAAACTCAAGTTCGAGCCTTAAGGCCGGGGTGCACTAACATGAAGAGCAAAGGCTCAAACTCAAGTTCGAGCCTTAAGGCCGAGGTGCACTAACATGGAGAACAAAGACTCAATCTAGGTCGAGCCTTGAGGCCGGGGTACACTAGCATGGAGAACGAAGGCTCAATCTGAAGTTCGAGCCTTAAGGCCGGGGTGCACTAGCATGGAGAGCAAAGGCTCAAACTCAAGTTTCAGCCTTAAGGCTAGGTGCACTAACATGGAGAACAAAGACTCAATCTAGGTCGAGCCTTAAGGCCGGGGTACACTAGCATGGAGAACGAAGGGTCAATCTGAAGTTCGAGCCTTAAGACTAGCATGGAGAGCAAAGGCTCAAACTCAATTTCGAGCCGCCTTAAGGCCGGGGTGGTGCATTAGCATGGAGAGCAAAGGCTCAAACTCAAGTTTGAGCCTTAAGGCCGGGGTGCACTAGCATGGAGAGCAAAGGCTCAAACTCAAGTTCGAGCCTTAAGGTCGGGGTGCACTAACATGGAGAGCAAAGGCTCAAACTCAAGTTCAAGCCTTAAGGCCGGGGTGCACTAACATGGAGAACAAAGACTTAATCTAGGTCGAGCCTTAAGGCCGGGGTACACTAGCATGGAGAACGAAGGCTCAATCTGAAGTTCGAGCCTTAAGGCCGGGGAGCACTAGCATGGAGAGCAAAGGCTCAAACTCAAGTTCAAGCCTTAAGGCAGGGGTGCACTAGCATGGAGAACGAAGGCTCAATCTGAAGTTCGAGCGTTCAGGCCGGGGTGCACTAGTATGGAGAGCAAAGGAGCAAAGGCTCAAACTAAAGGTCGAGCCTTAAGGCCGGGGTGCACTAGCATGGAGAGCAAAGGCTCAAACTCAAGTTCGAGCCTTAAGGCCGGGGTGCACTAACATGGACAACAAAAACTCAATCTAGGTCAAGCCTTAAGGTCAGGGTACACTAGCATGGAGAACGAAGGCTCAATCTGAAGTTCAAGCCTTAAGACTGGGGTGCACTAGCATGGAGAGCAAAGGAGCAAAGGCTCAAACTCAAGTTCGAGCCTTAACGCCGGGGTGCACTAGCATGGAGAGCAAAGGCTCAAACTCAAGTTCGAGCCTTAAGGCCGGGGTGCACTAACATGGAGAGCAAAGGCTCAAACTCAAGTTCGAGCCTTAAGGCCGAGGTGCACTAACATGGAGAACAAAGACTCAATCTAGGTCGAGCCTTGAGGCCGGGGTACACTAGCATGGAGAACGAAGGCTCAATCTGAAGTTCGAGCCTTAAGGCCGGGGTGCACTAGCATGGAGAGCAAAGGCTCAAACTCAAGTTTCAGCCTTAAGGCCAGGTGCACTAACATGGAGAACAAAGACTCAATCTAGGTCGAGCCTTAAGGCCGGGGTACACTAGCATGGAGAACGAAGGGTCAATCTGAAGTTCGAGCCTTAAGACTAGCATGGAGAGCAAAGGCTCAAACTCAAGTTCGAGCCTTAAGACCGGGGTGCACTAGCATGGAGAGCAAAGACTCAAACTCAAGTTCGAGCCTTAAGGCCGGGGTGCACTAGCATGGAGAGCAAAGGCTCAAACTCAAGTTCGAGCCTTAAGGCCGGGGTGCACTAGCATGGAGAGCAAAGGAGCAAAGGCTCAAACTCAAGTTCGAGCCTTAACGCCGGGGTGCACTAGCATGGAGAGCAAAGGCTCAAACTCAAGTTCATGCCTTAAGGCCGGGGTGCACTAACATGGAGAGCAAAGGCTCAAACTCAAGTTCGAGCCTTAAGGCCGGGGTGCACTAACATGGAGAACAAAGACTCAATCTAGGTTGAGCCTTAAGGCCGGGGTACACTAGCATGGAGAACAAAGGCTCAATCTGAAGTTCGAGCCTTAAGGCTGGGGTGCACTAGCATGGAGAGCAAAGGAGCAAAGGCTCAAACTCAAGTTCGAGCCTTAACGCCGGGGTGCACTAGCATGGAGAGCAAAGGCTCAAACTCAAGTTCATGCCTTAAGGCCGGGGTGCACTAACATGGAGAGCAAAGGCTCAAACTCAAGTTCGAGCCTTAAGGCCGGGGTGCACTAACATGGAGAACAAATGCTCAAACTCAATTTCGAGCCTTAAGACCGGGGTGCACTAGCATGGAGAGCAAATGCTCAAACTCAAGTTCGAGCCGCCTTAAGGCTGGGTGCACTAGCATGGAGAGCAAAGACTCAAACTCAATTTCGAGCCTTAAGACCGGGGTGCACTAGCATGGAAAGCAAAGGCTCAAACTCAAGTTCGATCCGCCTTAAGGACGGGGTGCGCTAGCATGGACAGCAAAGGCTCAAACTCAAGTTCAAGCCTTAAGGCCGGGGTGCACTAGCATGGAGAACGAAGGCTCAATCTTAAGTTCGCGAGCCTTAAGGCCGGGGTGCACTAGCATGGAGAGCAAAGGAACAAAGGAGCAAAGGAGCATGGAGAGCAAAGGAGCAAAGGCTCAAACTCAATTTCGAGCCTTAACGCCGGGGTGCACTAGCATGGAGAGCAAAGGCTCAAGCTCAAGTTCGACCCTTAAGACCGGGGTGCACTAACATGGAGAGCAAAGGCTCAAACTCAAGTTCGAGCCTTAAGGCCGGGGTGCACTAACATGGAGAACAAAGACTCAATCTAGGTCGAGCCTTAAGGCCGGGGTACACTAGCATGGAGAACGAAGGCTCAATCTGAAGTTCGAGCCTTAAGACTGGGGTGCACTACCATGGAGAGCAAAGGCTCAAACTCAAGTTCAAGCCTTAAGGCAGGGGTGCACTAGCATGGAGAACGAAGGCTCAATCTGAAGTTCGAGCGTTCAGGCCGGGGTGCACTAGTATGGAGAGCAAAGGAGCAAAGGCTCAAACTAAAGGTCGAGCCTTAAGGCCGGGGTGCACTAGCATGGAGAGCAAAGGCTCAAACTCAAGTTCGAGCCTTAAGGCCGGGGTGCACTAACATGGACAACAAAAACTCAATCTAGGTCAAGCCTTAAGGTCAGGGTACACTAGCATGGAGAACGAAGGCTCAATCTGAAGTTCAAGCCTTAAGACTGGGGTGCACTAGCATGGAGAGCAAAGGAGCAAAGGCTCAAACTCAAGTTCGAGCCTTAACGCCGGGGTGCACTAGCATGGAGAGCAAAGGCTCAAACTCAAGTTCGAGCCTTAAGGCCGGGGTGCACTAACATGGAGAGCAAAGGCTCAAACTCAAGTTCGAGCCTTAAGGCCGAGGTGCACTAACATGGAGAACAAAGACTCAATCTAGGTCGAGCCTTGAGGCCGGGGTACACTAGCATGGAGAACGAAGGCTCAATCTGAAGTTCGAGCCTTAAGGCCGGGGTGCACTAGCATGGAGAGCAAAGGCTCAAACTCAAGTTTCAGCCTTAAGGCCAGGTGCACTAACATGGAGAACAAAGACTCAATCTAGGTCGAGCCTTAAGGCCGGGGTACACTAGCATGGAGAACGAAGGGTCAATCTGAAGTTCGAGCCTTAAGACTAGCATGGAGAGCAAAGGCTCAAACTCAAGTTCGAGCCTTAAGACCGGGGTGCACTAGCATGGAGAGCAAAGACTCAAACTCAAGTTCGAGCCTTAAGGCCGGGGTGCACTAGCATGGAGAGCAAAGACTCAAACTCAAGTTCGAGCCTTAAGGCCGGGGTGCACTAGCATGGAGAACGAATGCTCAATCTGAAGTTCGAGCCTTAAGGCCGGGGTGCACTAGCATGGAGAGCAAAGGAGCAAAGGCTCAAAATCAAGTTCGAGCCTTAACGCCGGGGTGCACTAGCATGGAGAGCAAAGGCTCAAACTCAAGTTCATGCCTTAAGGCCGGGGTGCACTAACATGGAGAGCAAAGGCTCAAACTCAAGTTCGAGCCTTAAGGCCGGGGTGCACTAACATGGAGAACAAAGGCTCAATCTAGGTTGAGCCTTAAGGCCGGGGTACACTAGCATGGAGAACAAAGGCTCAATCTGAAGTTCGAGCCTTAAGACTGGGGTGCACTAGCATGGAGAGCAAAGGCTCAAACTCAATTTCGAGCCTTAAGAACGGGGTGCACTAGCATGGAGAGCAAAGGCTCAAACTCAAGTTCGAGCCGCCTTAAGGCCGGGGTGCACTAGCATGGAGAGCAAAGGCTCAAACTCAAGTTTGAGCCTTAAGGGCGGGGTGCACTAGCATGGAGAACGAAGGCTGTATCTGAAGTTCGAGCCTTAAGGTCGGGGTGCACTAGCATGGAGAGCAAAGGAGCAAAGGCTCAAACTCAATTTCGAGCCTTAACGCTGGGGTGCACTAGCATGGAGAGCAAAGGCTCAAACTCAAGTTCGAGCCTTAAGGTCGGGGTGCACTAACATGGAGAGCAAAGGCTCAAACTCAAGCACTAACATGGAGAACAAAGACTCAATCTAGGTCGAGCCTTAAGGCCGGGATACACTAGCACGAAGAACGAAGGCTCAATCTGAAGTTCGAGCCTTAAGACTGGGGTGCACTACCATGGAGAGCAAAGGCTCAAACTCAATTTCGAGCCTTAAGACCGAGGTGCACTAGCATGGAGAGCAAAGACTCAAACTCAAGTTCGAGCCTTAAGGCCGGGGTGCAGTAGCATGGAGAGCAAAGGCTCAAGTTCGACCCTTAAGGCCAGGGTGCACTAGCATGGAGAACGAAGGCTCAATCTGAAGTTCGAGCCTTAAGGCCGGGGTGCACTAGCATATAGAGCAAAGGAGCAAAGGCTCAAACTCAAGTTCGAGCCTTAACGCCGGGGTGCACTAGCATGGAGAGCAAAGGCTCAAACTCAAGTTCGAGCCTTAAGGCCGGGGTGCACTAACATGGAGAACAAAGACTCAATCTAGGTCGAGCCTTAAGGCGGCCGGGGTACACTAGCATGGAGAACAAAGGCTCAATCTGAAGTTCGAGCCTTAAGACTGGGGTGCACTAGCATGGAGAGAAAAGGCTCAAACTCAATTTCGAGCCTTAAGACCGGGGTGCACTAGCATGGAGAGCAAAGGCTCAAACTCAAGTTCGAGCCGCCTTAAGGCCGGGGTGCACTAGCATGGAGAGCAAAGGCTCAAACTCAAGTTTGAGCCTTAAGGCCGGGGTGCACTAGCATGGAGAACGAAGGCTGTATCTGAAGTTCGAGCCTTAAGGGCGGGGTGCACTAGCATGGAGAGCAAAGGAGCAAAGGCTCAAACTCAATTTCGAGCCTTAACGCCAGGGTGCACTAGCATGGAGAGCAAAGGCTCAAACTCAAGTTCGAGCCTTAAGGTCGGGGTGCACTAACATGGAGAGCAAAGGCTCAAACTCAAGTTCGAGCCTTAAGTCCGCCGGGGTGCACTAACATGGAGAACAAAGACTCAATCTAGGTCGAGCCTTAAGGCCGGGGTACACTAGCATGGAGAACGAAGGCTCAATCTCAAGTTCGAGCCTTAAGACTGGGGTGCACTACCATGGAGAATAAAGGCTCAAACTCAATTTCGAGCCTTAAGACCGGGGTGCACTAGCATGGAGAGCAAATGCTCAAACTCAAGTTCGAGCCGCCTTAAGGCTGGGTGCACTAGCATGGAGAGCAAAGGCTCAAACTCAAGTTCGAGCCTTAAGGCCGGGGTGCACTAGCATGGAGAACGAAGTCTCAATCTGAAGTTCGAGCCTTAAGGCCGGGGTGCACTAGCATGGAGAGCAAAGGAGCAAAGGTTCAAACTCGAGCCTTAACGCTGGGGTGCACTAGCATGGAGAGCAAAGGCTCAAACTCAAGTTCGAGCCTTAAGGCCGGGGTGCACTAGCATGGAGAGCAAAGGCTCAAACTCAAGTTCATCGAGCCTTAAGGCCGGGGTACACTAACATGGAGAACAGAGACTCAATCTAGGTCGACCCTTAAGGCTAGGGTACACTAGCATGGAGAACAAAGGCTCAATCTAAAGTTCGAGCCTTAAGACTGGGGTGCACTAGCATGGAGAGCAAAGACTCAAACTCAATTTCGAGCCTTAAGACCGGGGTGCACTAGCATGGAAAGCAAAGGCTCAAACTCAAGTTCGATCCGCCTTAAGGACGGGGTGCGCTAGCATGGACAGCAAAGGCTCAAACTCAAGTTCAAGCCTTAAGGCCGGGGTGCACTAGCATGGAGAACGAAGGCTCAATCTTAAGTTCGCGAGCCTTAAGGCCGGGGTGCACTAGCATGGAGAGCAAAGGAACAAAGGAGCAAAGGAGCATGGAGAGCAAAGGAGCAAAGGCTCAAACTCAATTTCGAGCCTTAACGCCGGGGTGCACTAGCATGGAGAGCAAAGGCTCAAGCTCAAGTTCGACCCTTAAGACCGGGGTGCACTAACATGGAGAGCAAAGGCTCAAACTCAAGTTCGAGCCTTAAGGCCGGGGTGCACTAACATGGAGAACAAAGACTCAATCTAGGTCGAGCCTTAAGGCCGGGGTACACTAGCATGGAGAACGAAGGCTCAATCTGAAGTTCGAGCCTTAAGACTGGGGTGCACTAGCATGGAGAGCAAAGGCTCAAACTCAATTTCGAGCCTTAAGACCGGGGTGCACTAGCATGGAGAGCAAATGCTCAAACTCAAGTTCGAGCCGCCTTAAGGCTGTGGTGCACTAGCATGGAGAGCAAAGGCTCAAATTCAAGTTCGAGCCTTAAGGTCGGGGTGCACTAGCATGGAGAATGAATGCTCAATCTGAAGTTCGAGCCTTAAGGCTGGGGTGCACTAGCATGGAGAGCAAAGGAGTAAAGGCTCAAACTCAAGTTCGAGCCTTAACGCCGGGGTGCACTAACATGGACAACAAAGACTCAATCGAGCCTTAAGGCCGGGGTACACTAGCATGGAGAACGAAGGCTCAATCTAAAGTTCGAGCCTTAAGACTGGGGTGCACTAGCATGGAGAGCAAAGGCTCAAACTCAATTTCGAGCCTTAAGACCGGGGTGCACTAGCATGGAGAGCAATGGCTCAAACTCAGGTTCGAGCCTTAAGGCCGGGGTGCACTAGCATGGAGAGCAAAGGCTCAAGTTCGACCCTTAAGGCCGGGGTGCACTAGCATGGAGAACGAAGGCTCAATCTGAAGTTCGAGCCTTAAGGCCGCTAGCATAGAGAGCAAAGGAGCAAAGGCTCAAACTCAAGTTCGAGCCTTAACGCCGGGGTGCACTAGCATGGAGAGCAAAGGCTCAAACTCAAGTTCGAGCCTTAAGGCTGGGGTGCACTAACATGCAGAGCAAAGGCTCAAACTCAAGTTCGAGCCTTAAGGCCGGGGTGCACTAGCATGGAGAACGAAGGCTCAATCTTAAGTTCGCGAGCCTTAAGGCCGGGGTGCACTAGCATGGAGAGCAAAGGAACAAAGGAGCAAAGGAGCATGGAGAGCAAAGGAGCAAAGGCTCAAACTCAATTTTGAGCCTTAACGCCGGGGTGCACTAGCATGGAGAGCAAAGGCTCAAGCTCAAGTTCGACCCTTAAGACCGGGGTGCACTAACATGGAGAGCAAAGGCTCAAACTCAAGTTCGAGCCTTAAGGCCGGGGTGCACTAACATGGAGAACAAAGACTCAATCTAGGTCGAGCCTTAAGGCCGGGGTACACTAGCATGGAGAACGAAGGCTCAATCTGAAGTTCGAGCCTTAAGACTGGGGTGCACTACCATGGAGATTAAAGGCTCAAACTCAATTTCGAGCCTTAAGACCGGGGTGCACTAGCATGGAGAGCAAATGCTCAAACTCAAGTTCGAGCCGCCTTAAGGCTGTGGTGCACTAGCATGGAGAGCAAAGGCTCAAACTCAAGTTCGAGCCTTAAGGTCGGGGTGCACTAGCATGGAGAATGAATGCTCAATCTGAAGTTCGAGCCTTAAGGCCGGGGTGCACTAGCATGGAGAGCAAAGGAGTAAAGGCTCAAACTCAAGTTCGAGCCTTAACGCCGGGGTGCACTAACATGGAGAACAAAGACTCAATCGAGCCTTAAGGCCGGGGTACACTAGCATGGAGAACGAAGGCTCAATCTGAAGTTCGAGCCTTAAGACTGGGGTGCACTAGCATGGAGAGCAAAGGCTCAAACTCAATTTCGAGCCTTAAGTCCGGGGTGCACTAGCATGGAGAGCAATGGCTCAAACTCAAGTTCGAGCCTTAAGGCCGGGGTGCACTAGCATGGAGAGCAAAGGCTCAAGTTCGACCCTTAAGGCCGGGGTGCACTAGCATGGAGAACGAAGGCTCAATCTGAAGTTCGAGCCTTAAGGCCGCTAGCATAGAGAGCAAAGGAGCAAAGGCTCAAACTCAAGTTCGAGCCTTAACGCCGAGGTGCACTAGCATGGAGAGCAAAGGCTCAAACTCAAGTTCGAGCCTTAAGGCTGGGGTGCACTAACATGCAGAGCAAAGGCTCAAACTCAAGTTCGAGCCTTAAGGCCGGGGTGCACTAACATGGAGAACAAAGACTCAATCTAGGTCGAGCCTTAAGGCGGCCGGGGTACACTAGCATGGAGAACAAAGGCTCAATCTGAAGTTCGAGCCTTAAGACTGGGGTGCACTAGCATGGAGAGCAAAGGCTCAAACTCAATTTCGAGACTTAAGACCGGGGTGCACTACCATCGAGAGCAAAGGAGCAAAGTCTCAAACTCAATTTCGAGCCTTAACGCCGGGGTGCACTAGCATGGAGAGCAAAGGCTCAAACTCAAGTTCGAGCCTTAAGGTCGGGGTGCACTAACATGGAGAGCAAAGGCTCAAACTCAAGTTCGAGCCTTAAGGCCGGGGTGCACTAACATGGAGAACAAAGACTCAATCTAGGTCGAACCTTAAGGCCGGGGTACACTAGCATGGAGAACGAAGGCTCAATCTCAAGTTCGAGCCTTAAGACTGGGGTGCACTACCATGGAGAACAAAGGCTCAAACTCAATTTCGAGCCTTAAGACCGGGGTGCACTAGCATGGAGAGAAAATGCTCAAACTCAAGTTTGAGCCGCCTTAAGGCCGGGGTGCACTAGCATGGAAAGCAAAGGCTCAAACTCAAGTTCGAGCCTTAAGGCCGGGGTGCACTAGCATGGAGAATGAAGGCTCAATCTGAAGTTCGAGCCTTAAGGCCGGGGTGCACTAGCATGGAGAGCAAAGGAGCAAAGGCTCAAACTCGAGCCTTAACGCTGGGGTGCACTAGCATGAAGAGCAAAGGCTCAAACTCAAGTTCGAGCCTTAAGGCCGGGGTGCACTAACATGGAGAGCAAAGGCTCAAACTCAAGTTCGTCGAGCCTTAAGGCCGGGGTACACTAACATGGAGAACAGAGACTCAATCTAGGTGGACCCTTAAGGCTAGGGTACACTAGCATGGAGAACAAAGGCTCAATCTAAAGTTCGAGCCTTAAGACTGGGGTGCACTAGCATGGAGAGCAAAGGCTCAAACTCAATTTCGAGCCTTAAGACCGGGGTGCACTAGCATGGAAAGCAAAGGTTCAAACTCAAGTTCGATCCGGGGTGCGCTAGCATGGACAGCAAAGGCTCAAACTCAAGTTCGAGCCTTAAGGCCGGGGTAGCACGGAGAACGAAGGCTGAATCTTAAGTTCGAGCCTTAAGGCCGGGGTGCACTAGCATGGAGAGCAAAGGAACAAAGGAGCAAAGGAGCATGGAGAGCAAAGGAGCAAAGGCTCAAACTCAATTTCGAGCCTTAACGCCTGGGTGCACTAGCATGGAGAGCAAAGGCTCAAGCTCAAGTTCGAGCCTTAAGACCGGGGTGCACTAACATGGAGAGCAAAGGCTCAAACTCAAGTTCGAGCCTTAAGGCCGGGGTGCACTAACATGGAGAACAAAGACTCAATCTAGGTCGAGCCTTAAGGCCGGGGTACACTAGCATGGAGAACGAAGGCTCAATCTGAAGTTCGAGCCTTAAGACTGGGGTGCACTACCATGGAGAGCAAAGGCTCAAACTCAATTTCGAGCCTTAAGACCGGGGTGCACTAGCATGGAGAGCAAATGCTCAAACTCAAGTTCGAGCTGCCTTAAGGTTGCAGTGCACTAGCATGGAGAGCAAAGGCTCAAACTCAAGTTCGAGCCTTAAGGTCAGGGTGCACTAGCATGGAGAATGAAGGCTCAATCTGAAGTTTGAGCCTTAAGGCCGGGGTGCACTAGCATGGAGAGCAAAGGAGTAAAGGCTCAAACTCAAGTTCGAGCCTTAACGCCGGGGTGCACTAACATGGAGAACAAAGACTCAATCCAGGTCGAGCCTTAAGGCCGGGGTACACTAGCATGGAGAACGAAGGCTCAATCTGAAGTTCGAGCCTTAAGACTGGGGTGCACTAGCATGGAGAGCAAAGGCTCAAACTCAATTTTGAGCCTTAAGACCGCCGGGGTGCACTAGCATGGAGAGCAATGGCTCAAACTCAAGTTCGAGCCTTAAGGCCGGGGTGCACTAGCATGGAGAGCAAAGGCTCAAGCTCGACCCTTAAGGCGAGGGTGCACTAGCATGGAGAACGAAGGCTCAATCTGAAGTTCGAGCCTTAAGGCCGGGGTGCACTAGCATAGAGAGCAAAGGAGCAAAGGCTCAAACTCAAGTTCGAGCCTTAACGCCGGGGTGCACTAGCATGGAGAGCAAAGGCTCAAACTCAAGTTCAAGCCTTAAGGCTGGGGTGCACTAACATGCAGAGCAAAGGCTCAAACTCAAGTTCGAGCCTTAAGGCCGGGGTGCACTAACATGGAGAACAAAGACTCAATCTAGGTCGAGCCTTAAGGCGGCCGGGGTACACTAGCATGGAGAACAAAGGCTCAATCTGAAGTTCGAGCCTTAAGACTGGGGTGCACTAGCATGGAGAGCAAAGGCTCAAACTCAATTTCGAGCCTTAAGACCGGGGTGCACTAGCATGGAGAGCAAAGGCTCAAACTCAAGTTCGAGCCGCCTTAAGGCCCGGGGTGCACTAGCATGGAGAGCAAAGGCTCAAACTCAAGTTTGAGCCTTAAGGCCGGGGTGCACTAGCATGGAGAACGAAGGCTGTATCTGAAGTTCGAGCTTTAAGGTCGGGGTACACTACCATGGAGAGCAAAGGAGCAAAGGCTCAAACTCAATTTCGAGCCTTAACGCCGGGGTGCACTAGCATGGAGAGCAAAGGCTCAAACTCAAGCTCGAGCCTTAAGGTCGGGGTGCATTAACATGGAGAGCAAAGGCTCAAACTCAAGTTCGAGCCTTAAGGTCGGGGTGCACTAACATGGAGAACAAAGACTCAATCTAGGTCGAGCCTTAAGGCCGGGGTACACTAGCATGGAGAACGAAGGCTCAATCTGAAGTTCGAGCCTTTAGACTGGGGTGCACTACCATGGAGAACAAAGGCTCAAACTCAATTTCGAGCCTTAAGACCGGGGTGCACTAGCATGGAGAGCAAATGCTCAAACTCAAGTTCGAGCCGCCTTAAGGCCGGGGTGCACTAGCATGGAGAGTAAAGGCTCAAACTCAACTTCGAGCCTTAAGGCCGGGGTGCACTAGCATGGAGAACGAAGGCTCAATCTAAAGTTCGAGCCTTAAGGCCCGGGGTGCACTAGCATGGAGAGCAAAGGAGCAAAGGCTCAAACTCGAGCCTTAACGCTGGGGTGCACTAGCATGGAGAGCAAAGGCTCAAACTCAAGTTCGAGCCTTAAGGCCGGGGTGCACTAACATGGAGAGCAAAGGCTCAAACTCAAGTTCGTCGAGCCTTAAGGCCGGGGTACACTAACATGGAGAACAGAGACTCAATCTAGGTCGAGCCTTAAGGCCAGGGTACACTAGCATGGAGAACAAAGGCTCAATCTAAAGTTCGAGCCTTAAGACTGGGGTGCACTAGCATGGAGAGCAAAGGCTCAAACTCAATTTCGAGCCTTAAGAGCGGGGTGCACTAGCATGGAAAGCAAAGGCTCAAACTGAAGTTTGATTCGCCTTAAGGCCGGGGTGCGCTAGCATGGACAGCAAAGGCTCAAACTCAAGTTCGAGCCTTAAGGCCGGGGTGCACTAGCATGGAGAACGAAGGCTGAATCTTAAGTTCGAGCCTTAAGGCCGGGGTGCACTAGCATGGAGAGCAAAGGAACAAAGGAGCAAAGGAGCATGGAGAGCAAAGGAGCAAAGGCTCAAACTCAATTTCGAGCCTTAACGCCGGGGTGCACTAGCATGGAGAGCAAAGGCTCAAGCTCAAGTTCGAGCCTTAAGACCGGGGTGCACTAACATGGAGAGCAAAGGCTCAAACTCAAGTTCGAGCCTTAAGGCCGGGGTGCACTAACATGGAGAACAAAGACTCAATCTAGGTCGAGCCTTAAGGCCGGGGTACACTAGCATGGAGAACGAAGGCTCAATCTGAAGTTCGAGCCTTTAGACTGGGGTGCACTAGCATGGAGAGCAAAGGCTCAAACTCAATTTCGAGCCTTAAGACCGGGGTGCACTAGCATGGAGAGCAAATGCTCAAACTCAAGTTCGAGCCGCCTTAAGGTTGCGGTGCACTAGCATGGAGAGCAAAGGCTCAAACTCAAGTTCGAGCCTTAAGGTCGGGGTGCACTAGCATGGAGAATGAAGGCTCAATCTGAAGTTCGAGCCTTAAGGCCGGGGTGCACTAGCATGGAGAGCAAAGGAATAAAGGCTCAAACTCAAGTTCGAGCCTTAACGCCGGGGTGCACTAACATGGAGAACAAAGACTCAATCTAGGTCGAGCCTTAAGGCCGGGGTACACTAGCATGGAGAACGAAGGCTCAATCTGAAGTTCGAGCCTTAAGACTGGGGTGCACTAGCGTGGAGAGCAAAGGCTCAAACTCAATTTCGAGCCTTAAGACCGCCGGGGTGCACTAGCATGGAGAGCAATGGCTCAAACTCAAGTTTGAGCCTTAAGGCCGGGGTGCACTAGCATGGAGAGCAAAGGCTCAAGTTCGACCCTTAAGGCCGGGGTGCACTAGCATGGAGAACGAAGGCTCAATCTGAGGTTCAAGCCTTAAGGCCGGGGTGCACTAGCATAGAGAGCAAAGGAGCAAAGGCTCAAACTCAAGTTCGAGCCTTAATGTCAGGGTGCACTAGCATGAAGAGCAAAGGCTCAAGCTCAAGTTCGAGCCTTAAGGCTGGGGTGCACTAACATGCAGAGCAAAGGCTCAAACTCAAGTTCGAGCCTTAAGGTTGAGGTGCACTAACATGGAGAACAAAGACTCAATCTAGGTCGAGCCTTAAGGCGGCCGGGGTACACTAGCATGGAGAACAAAGGCTCAATCTGAAGTTCGAGCCTTAAGACTGGGGTGCACTAGCATGGAGAGCAAAGGCTCAAGCTCAAGTTCGAGCCTTAAGACCGGGGTGCACTAACATGGAGAGCAAAGGCTCAAACTCAAGTTCGAGCCTTAAGGCCGGGGTGCACTAACATGGAGAACAAAGACTCAATCTAGGTCGAGCCTTAAGGCCGGGGTACACTAGCATGGAGAACGAAGGCTCAATCTGAAGTTCGAGCCTTTAGACTGGGGTGCACTAGCATGGAGAGCAAAGGCTCAAACTCAATTTCGAGCCTTAAGACCGGGGTGCACTAGCATGGAGAGCAAATGCTCAAACTCAAGTTCGAGCCGCCTTAAGGTTGCGGTGCACTAGCATGGAGAGCAAAGGCTCAAACTCAAGTTCGAGCCTTAAGGTCGGGGTGCACTAGCATGGAGAATGAAGGCTCAATCTGAAGTTCGAGCCTTAAGGCCGGGGTGCACTAGCATGGAGAGCAAAGGAATAAAGGCTCAAACTCAAGTTCGAGCCTTAACGCCGGGGTGCACTAACATGGAGAACAAAGACTCAATCTAGGTCGAGCCTTAAGGCCGGGGTACACTAGCATGGAGAACGAAGGCTCAATCTGAAGTTCGAGCCTTAAGACTGGGGTGCACTAGCGTGGAGAGCAAAGGCTCAAACTCAATTTCGAGCCTTAAGACCGCCGGGGTGCACTAGCATGGAGAGCAATGGCTCAAACTCAAGTTCGAGCCTTAAGGCCGGGGTGCACTAGCATGGAGAGCAAAGGCTCAAGTTCGACCCTTAAGGCCGGGGTGCACTAGCATGGAGAACGAAGGCTCAATCTGAGGTTCGAGCCTTAAGGCCGGGGTGCACTAGCATAGAGAGCAAAGGAGCAAAGGCTCAAACTCAAGTTCGAGCCTTAATGTCAGGGTGCACTAGCATGAAGAGCAAAGGCTCAAGCTCAAGTTCGAGCCTTAAGGCTGGGGTGCACTAACATGCAGAGCAAAGGCTCAAACTCAAGTTCGAGCCTTAAGGTTGAGGTGCACTAACATGGAGAACAAAGACTCAATCTAGGTCGAGCCTTAAGGCGGCCGGGGTACACTAGCATGGAGAACAAAGGCTCAATCTGAAGTTCGAGCCTTAAGACCGGGGTGCACTAGCATGGAGAGCAAAGGCTCAAACTCAAGTTCGAGCCACCTTAAGGCCGGGGTGCACTAGCATGGAGAGCAAAGGCTCAAACTCAAGTTTGAGCCTTAAGGCCGGGGTGCACTAGCATGGAGAACGAAGGCTGTATCTGAAGTTCGAGCCTTAAGGCCGGGGTGCACTAGCATGGAGAGCAAAGGAGCAAAGGCTCAAACTCAATTTCGAGCCTTAACGCCGGGGTGCACTAGCATGGAGAGCAAAGGCTCAAACTCAAGTTCGAGCCTTAAGGTCGGGGTGCACTAACATGGAGAGCAAAGGCTCAAACTCAAGTTCGAGCCTTAAGGCCGGGGTGCACTAACATGGAGAACAAAGACTCAATCTAGGTCGAGCCTTAAGGCCGGGGTACACTAGCATGGAGAACGAAGGCTCAATCTGAAGTTCGAGCCTTTAGACTGGGGTGCACTACCATGGAGAACAAAGGCTCAAACTCAATTTCGAGCCTTAAGACCGGGGTGCACTAGCATGGAGAGCAAATGCTCAAACTCAAGTTCGAGCCGCCTTAAGGCCGGGGTGCACTAGCATGGAGAGCAAAGGCTCAAACTCAAGTTCGAGCCTTAAGGCCGGGGTGCACTAGCATGGAGAACGAAGGCTCAATCTAAAGTTCGAGCCTTAAGGCCCGGGGTGCACTAGCATGGAGAGCAAAGGAGCAAAGGCTCAAACTCGAGCCTTAACGCTGGGGTGCACTAGCATGGAGAGCAAAGGCTCAAACTCAAGTTCGAGCCTTAAGGCCGGGGTGCACTAACATGGAGAGCAAAGGCTCAAACTCAAGTTCGTCGAGCCTTAAGGCCGGGGTACACTAACATGGAGAACAGAGACTCAATCTAGGTCGACCCTTAAGGCCAGGGTACACTAGCATGGAGAACAAAGGCTCAATCTAAAGTTCGAGCCTTAAGACTGGGGTGCACTAGCATGGAGAGCAAAGGCTCAAACTCAATTTCGAGCCTTAAGACCGGGGTGCACTAGCATGGAAAGCAAAGGCTCAAACTGAAGTTTGATCCGCCTTAAGGCCGGGGTGCGCTAGCATGGACAGCAAAGGCTCAAACTCAAGTTCGAGCCTTAAGGCCGGGGTGCACTAGCATGGAGAACAAAGGCTCAATCTTAAGTTCGAGCCTTAAGGCCGGGGTGCACTAGCATGTAGAGCAAAGGAACAAAGGAGCAAAGGAGCATGGAGAGCAAAGAAGCAAAGGCTCAAACTCAATTTCGAGCCTTAACGCCGGGGTGCACTAGCATGGGGAGCAAAGGCTCAAGCTCAAGTTCGAGCCTTAAGACCGGGGTGCACTAACATGGAGAGCAAAGGCTCAAACTCAAGTTCGAGTCTTAAGGCCGGGGTGCACTAACATGGAGAACAAAGACTCAATCTAGGTCGAGCCTTAAGGCCGGGGTACACTAGCATGGAGAACGAAGGCTCAATCTGAACTTCGAGCCTTAAGACTGGGGTGCACTACCATGGAGAGCAAAGGCTTAAACTCAATTTCGAGCCTTAAGACCGGGGTGCACTAGCATGGAGAGCAAATGCTCAAACTCAAGTTCGAGCCGCCTTAAGGCTGCGGTGCACTAGCATGGAGAGAAAAGGCTCAAACTCAAGTTCGAGCCTTAAGGTCGGGGTGCACTAGCATGGAGAATGAATGCTCAATCCGAAGTTCGAGCCTTAAGGCCGGGGTGCACTAGCATGGAGAGCAAAGGAGTAAAGGCTCAAACTCAAGTTCGAGCCTTAACGCCGGGGTGCACTAACATGGAGAACAAAGACTCAATCTAGGTCGAGCCTTAAGGCCGGGGTACACTAGCATGGAGAACGAAGGCTCAATCTGAAGTTCGAACCTTAAGACTGGGGTGCACTAGCATGGAGAGCAAAGGCTCAAACTCAATTTCGAGCCTTAAGACCGGGGTGCACTAGCATGGAGAGCAATGGCTCAAACTCAAGTTCGAGCCTTAAGGCCGGGGTGCACTAGCATGGATAGCAAAGGAGTAAAGGCTCAAACTCAAGTTTGAGCCTTAACACCGGGGTGCACTAGCATGGAGAGCAAAGGCTCAAACTCAAGTTTGAGCCTTAAGGCCGGGGTGCACTAACATGGAGAGCAAAGGCTCAAACTCAAGTTCGAGCCTTAAGGCCAGGGTGCACTAACATGGAGAACAAAGACTCAATCTAGGTCGAGCCTTAAGGCCGGGGTACACTAGCATGGAGAACGAAGGCTCAATCTGAAGTTTGAGCCTTAAGACTGGGGTGCACTAGCATGGAGAGCAAAGGCTCAAACTCAATTTCGAGCCTTAAGACCGGGGTGCACTAGCATGGAGAGCAAATGCTCAAACTCAAGTTCGAGCCGCCTTAAGGCCGGGGTGCACTAGCATGGAGAGCAAAGGCTCAAACTCAAGTTCGAGCCTTAAGGCCGGGGTGCACTAGCATGGAGAACGAAGGCTGTATCTGAAGTTCGAGCCTTAAGGCCAGGGCGCACTTGCATGGAGAGCAAAGGAGCAAAGGCTCAAACTCAAGTTCGAGCCTTAACGCCGGGGTGCACTAGCATGGAGAGCAAAGGCTCAAACTCAAGTTCGAGCCTTAAGGCCGGGGTGCACGAACATGGAGAGCAAAGGCTCAAACTCAAGTTTGAGCCTGAAGGCTGGGGTGCACTAACATGGAGAACAAAGACTCAATCTAGGTCGAGCCTTAAGGCCGGGGTACACTAGCATGGAGAACGAAGGCTCAATCTGAAGTTCGAGCCTTAAGACTGGGGTGCACTAGCATGGAGAGCAAAGGCTCAAACTCAAGTTCGAGCCTTAAGGCCGGGGTGCACTAGCATGGAGAGCAAAGGCTCAAACTCAAGTTCGAGCCTTAAGGTCGGGGTGCACTAACATGGAGAGCAAAGGCTCAAACTCAAGTTCAAGCCTTAAGGCCGGGGTGCACTAACATGGAGAACAAAGACTCAATCTAGGTCGAGCCTTAAGGCCGGGGTACACTAGCATGGAGAACGAAGGCTCAATCTGAAGTTCGAGCCTTTAGACTAGGGTGCACTACCATGGAGAACAAAGGCTCAAACTCAATTTCGAGCCTTAAGACCGGGGTGCACTAGCATGGAGAGCAAATGCTCAAACTCAAGTTCGAGCCGCCTTAAGGCCGGGGTGCACTAGCATGGAGAGCAAAGGCTCAAACTCAAGTTCGAGCCTTAAGGCCGGGGTGCACTAGCATGGAGAACGAAGGCTCAATCTAAAGTTCGAGCCTTAAGGCCCGGGGTGCACTAGCATGGAGAGCAAAGGAGCAAAGGCTCAAACTCGAGCCTTAACGCTGGGGTGCACTAGCATGGAGAGCAAAGGCTCAAACTCAAGTTCGAGCCTTAAGGCCGGGGTGCACTAACATGGAGAGCAAAGGCTCAAACTCAAGTTCGTCGAGCCTTAAGGCTGGGGTACACTAACATGGAGAACAGAGACTCAATCTAGGTCGACCCTTAAGGCCAGGGTACACTAGCATGGAGAACAAAGGCTCAATCTAAAGTTCGAGCCTTAAGACTGGGGTGCACTAGCATGGAGAGCAAAGGCTCAAACTCAATTTCGAGCCTTAAGACCGGGGTGCACTAGCATGGAAAGCAAAGGCTCAAACTGAAGTTTGATCCGCCTTAAGGCCGGGGTGCGCTAGCATGGACAGCAAAGGCTCAAACTCAAGTTCGAGCCTTAAGGCCGGGGTGCACTAGCATGGAGAACAAAGGCTCAATCTTAAGTTCGAGCCTTAAGGCCGGGGTGCACTAGCATGTAGAGCAAAGGAACAAAGGAGCAAAGGAGCATGGAGAGCAAAGAAGCAAAGGCTCAAACTCAATTTCGAGCCTTAACGCCGGGGTGCACTAGCATGGAGAGCAAAGGCTCAAGCTCAAGTTCGAGCCTTAAGACCGGGGTGCACTAACATGGAGAGCAAAGGCTCAAACTCAAGTTCGAGTCTTAAGGCCGGGGTGCACTAACATGGAGAACAAAGACTCAATCTAGGTCGAGCCTTAAGGCCGGGGTACACTAGCATGGAGAACGAAGGCTCAATCTGAACTTCGAGCCTTAAGACTGGGGTGCACTACCATGGAGAGCAAAGGCTTAAACTCAATTTCGAGCCTTAAGACCGGGGTGCACTAGCATGGAGAGCAAATGCTCAAACTCAAGTTCGAGCCGCCTTAAGGCTGCGGTGCGCTAGCATGGAGAGAAAAGGCTCAAACTCAAGTTCGAGCCTTAAGGTCGGGGTGCACTAGCATGGAGAATGAATGCTCAATCCGAAGTTCGAGCCTTAAGGCCGGGGTGCACTAGCATGGAGAGCAAAGGAGTAAAGGCTCAAACTCAAGTTCGAGCCTTAACGCCGGGGTGCACTAACATGGAGAACAAAGACTCAATCTAGGTCGAGCCTTAAGGCCGGGGTACACTAGCATGGAGAACGAAGGCTCAATCTGAAGTTCGAACCTTAAGACTGGGGTGCACTAGCATGGAGAGCAAAGGCTCAAACTCAATTTCGAGCCTTAAGACCGGGGTGCACTAGCATGGAGAGCAATGGCTCAAACTCAAGTTCGAGCCTTAAGGCCGGGGTGCACTAGCATGGATAGCAAAGGAGTAAAGGCTCAAACTCAAGTTTGAGCCTTAACACCGGGGTGCACTAGCATGGAGAGCAAAGGCTCAAACTCAAGTTTGAGCCTTAAGGCCGGGGTGCACTAACATGGAGAGCAAAGGCTCAAACTCAAGTTCGAGCCTTAAGGCCAGGGTGCACTAACATGGAGAACAAAGACTCAATCTAGGTCGAGCCTTAAGGCCGGGGTACACTAGCATGGAGAACGAAGGCTCAATCTGAAGTTTGAGCCTTAAGACTGGGGTGCACTAGCATGGAGAGCAAAGGCTCAAACTCAATTTCGAGCCTTAAGACCGGGGTGCACTAGCATGGAGAGCAAATGCTCAAACTCAAGTTCGAGCCGCCTTAAGGCCGGGGTGCACTAGCATGGAGAGCAAAGGCTCAAACTCAAGTTCGAGCCTTAAGGCCGGGGTGCACTAGCATGGAGAACGAAGGCTGTATCTGAAGTTCGAGCCTTAAGGCCGGGGTGCACTTGCATGGAGAGCAAAGGAGCAAAGGCTCAAACTCAAGTTCGAGCCTTAACGCCGGGGTGCACTAGCATGGAGAGCAAAGGCTCAAACTCAAGTTCGAGCCTTAAGGCCGGGGTGCACGAACATGGAGAGCAAAGGCTCAAACTCAAGTTTGAGCCTGAAGGCTGGGGTGCACTAACATGGAGAACAAAGACTCAATCTAGGTCAAGCCTTAAGGCCGGGGTACACTAGCATGGAGAACGAAGGCTCAATCTGAAGTTCGAGCCTTAAGACTGGGGTGCACTAGCATGGAGAGCAAAGGCTCAAACTCAAGTTCGAGCCTTAAGGCCGGGGTGCACTAGCATGGACAGCAAAGGCTCAAACTCAAGTTCGAGCCTTAAGGCCGGGGTGCACTAGCATAGAGAGCAAAGGAGCAAAGGCTCAAACTCAATTTCGAGCCTTAACGCTGGGGTGCACTAGCATGGAGAGCAAAGGCTCAAACTCAAGTTCGAGCCTTAAGGTCGGGGTGCACTAACATGGAGAGCAAAGGCTCAAACTCAAGTTCGAGCCTTAAGGCCGGGGTGCACTAACATGGAGAACAAAGACTCAATCTAGGTCGAGCCTTAAGGCCGGGATACACTAGCATGGAGAACGAAGGCTCAATCTGAAGTTCGAGCCTTAAGACTGGGATGCACTAGCATGGAGAGCGAAGGCTCAAACTCAATTTCGAGCCTTAAGACCGAGGTGCACTAGCATGGAGAGCAAAGACTCAAACTCAAGTTCGAGCCTTAAGGCCGGGGTGCAGTAGCATGAAGAGCAAAGGCTCAAGTTCGACCCTTAAGGCCAGGGTGCACTGGCATGGAGAACGAAGGCTCAATCTGAAGTTCGAGCCTTAAGGCCGGGGTGCACTAGCATAGAGAGCAAAGGAGCAAAGGCTCAAACTCAAGTTCGAGCCTTAACGCCGGGGTGCACTAGCATGGAGAGCAAAGGCTCAAACTCAAGTTCGAGCCTTAAGGCCGGGGTGCACTAACATGGAGAACAAAGACTCAATCTAGGTCGAGCCTTAAGGCGGCCAGGGTACACTAGCATGGAGAACAAAGGCTCAATCTGAAGTTCGAGCCTTAAGACTGGGGTGCACTAGCATGGAGAGAAAAGGCTCAAACTCAATTTCGAGCCTTAAGACCGGGTTGCACTAGCATGGAGAGCAAAGGCTCAAACTCAAGTTCGAGCCGCCTTAAGGCCGGGGTGCACTAGCATGGAGAGCAAAGGCTCAAACTCAAGTTTGAGCCTTAAGGCCGGGGTGCACTAGCATGGAGAACGAAGGCTGTATCTGAAGTTCGAGCCTTAAGGCCGGGGTGCACTAGCATGGAGAGCAAAGGAGCAAAGGCTCAAACTCAATTTCGAGCCTTAACGCCGGGGTGCACTAGCATGGAGAGCAAAGGCTCAAACTCAAGTTCGAGCCTTAAGGTCGGGGTGCACTAACATGGAGAGCAAAGGCTCAAACTCAAGTTCGAGCCTTAAGGCCGGGGTGCACTAACATGGAGAACAAAGACTCAATCTAGGTCGAGCCTTAAGGCCGGGGTACACTAGCATGGAGAACGAAGGCTCAATCTGAAGTTCGAGCCTTAAGACTGGGGTGCACTACCATGGAGAGCAAAGGCTCAAACTCAATTTCGAGCCTTAAGACCGGGGTGCACTAGCATGGAGAGCAAATGCTCAAACTCAAGTTCGAGCCGCCTTAAGGCCGCCGTGGTGCACTAGCATGGAGAGCAAAGGCTCAAACTCAAAGTCGAGCCTTAAGGCCGGAGTGCACTAGCATGGAGAACGAAGGCTCAATCTGAAGTTCGAGCCTTAAGGCCGAGGTGCACTAGGGCATGAAGAGCAAAGGAGCAAAGGCTCAAACTCGAGCCTTAACGCTGGGGTGCACTAGCATGGAGAGCAAAGGCTCAAACTCAAGTTCGAGCCTTAAGGCCGGGGTGCACTAACATGGAGAGCAAAGGCTCAAACTCAATTTCGAGCCTTAAGACCGGGGTGCACTAGCATGGAAAGCAAAGGCTCAAACTCAAGTTCGATCCGGGGTGCGCTAGCATGGACAGCAAAGGCTCAAACTCAAGTTCGAGCCTTCAGGCCGGGGTGCACTAGCATGGAGATCGAAGGCTGAATCTTAAGTTCGAGCCTTAAGGCCGGGGTGCACTAGCATGGAGAGCAAAGGAACAAAGGAGCAAAGGAGCATGGAGAGCAAAGGAGCAAAGGCTCAAACTCAATTTCGAGCCTTAACGCCGGGGTGCACTAGCATGGAGAGCAAAGGCTCAAGCTCAAGTTCGAGCCTTAAGGCCGGGGTGCACTAACATGGAGAGCAAAGGCTCAAACTCAAGTTCGAGCCTTAAGGCCGGGGTGCACTATCATGCAGAGCAAAGGCTCAAACTCAAGTTCGAGCCTTAAGGCCGGGGTGCACTAACATAGAGAACAAAGACTCAATCTAGGTCGAGCCTTAAGGCCGGGGTACACTAGCATGGAGAACGAAGGCTCAATCTGAAGTTCGAGCCTTAAGACTGGGGTGCACTACCATGGAGAGCAAAGGCTCAAACTCAATTTCGAGCCTTAAGACCGGGGTGCACTAGCATGGAGAGCAAATGCTCAAACTCAAGTTCGAGCCGCCTTAAGGTTGCGGTGCACTAGCATGGAGAGCAAAGGCTCAAACTCAAGTTCGAGCCTTAAGGTCGGGGTGCACTAGCATGGAGAATGAAGGCTCAATCTGAAGTTCGAGCCTTAAGGCCGGGGTGCACTAGCATGGAGAGCAAAGGAGTAAAGGCTCAAACTCAAGTTCGAGCCTTAACGCCGGGGTGCACTAACATGGAGAACAAAGACTCAATCCAGGTCGAGCCTTAAGGCCGAGGTACACTAGCATGGAGAACGAAGGCTCAATCTGAAGTTCGAGCCTTAAGACTGGGGTGCACTAGCATGGAGAGCAAAGGCTCAAACTCAATTTTGAGCCTTAAGACCGCCGGGGTGCACTAGCATGGAGAGCAATGGCTCAAACTCAAGTTCGAGCCTTAAGGCCGGGGTGCACTAGCATGGAGAGCAAAGGCTCAAGCTCGACCCTTAAGGCGAGGGTGCACTAGCATGGAGAACGAAGGCTCAATCTGAAGTTCGAGTCTTAACGCCGGGGTGCACTAGCATAGAGAGCAAAGGAGCAAAGGCTCAAACTCAAGTTCGAGCCTTAACGCCGGGGTGCACTAGCATGGAGAGCAAAGGCTCAAACTCAAGTTCAAGCCTTAAGGCTGGGGTGCACTAACATGCAGAGCAAAGGCTCAAACTCAAGTTCGAGCCTTAAGGCCGGGGTGCACTAACATGGAGAACAAAGACTCAATCTAGGTCGAGCCTTAAGGCGGCCGGGGTACACTAGCATGGAGAACAAAGGCTCAATCTGAAGTTCGAGCCTTAAGACTGGGGTGCACTAGCATGGAGAGCAAAGGCTCAAACTCAATTTTGAGCCTTAAGACCGGGGTGCACTAGCATGGAGAGCAAAGGCTCAAACTCAAGTTCGAGCCGCCTTAAGGCCCGGGCTGCACTAGCATGGAGAGCAAAGGCTCAAACTCAAGTTTGAGCCTTAAGGCCGGGGTGCACTAGCATGGAGAACGAAGGCTGTATCTGAAGTTCGAGCTTTAAGGTCGGGGTACACTACCATGGAGAGCAAAGGAGCAAAGGCTCAAACTCAATTTCGAGCCTTAACGCCGGGGTGCACTAGCATGGAGAGCAAAGGCTCAAACTCAAGTTCGAGCCTTAAGGTCGGGGTGCACTAACATGGAGAGCAAAGGCTCAAACTCAAGTTCGAGCCTTAAGGCCGGGGTGCACTAACATGGAGAACAAAGACTCAATCTAGGTCGAGCCTTAAGGCCGGGATACACTAGCATGGAGAACGAAGGCTCAATCTGAAGTTCGAGCCTTAAGACTGGGATGCACTAGCATGGAGAGCGAAGGCTCAAACTCAATTTCGAGCCTTAAGACCGAGGTGCACTAGCATGGAGAGCAAAGACTCAAACTCAAGTTCGAGCCTTAAGGCCGGGGTGCAGTAGCATGAAGAGCAAAGGCTCAAGTTCGACCCTTAAGGCCAGGGTGCACTAGCATGGAGAATGAAGGCTCAATCTGAAGTTCGAGCCTTAAGGCCGGGGTGCACTAGCATAGAGAGCAAAGGAGCAAAGGCTCAAACTCAAGTTCGAGCCTTAACGCCGGGGTGCACTAGCATGGAGAGCAAAGGCTCAAACTCAAGTTCGAGCCTTAAGGCCGGGGTGCACTAACATGGAGAGCAAAGACTCAATCTAGGTCGAGCCTTAAGGCGGCCAGGGTACACTAGCATGGAGAACAAAGGCTCAATCTGAAGTTCGAGCCTTAAGACTGGGGTGCACTAGCATGGAGAGAAAAGGCTCAAACTCAATTTCGAGCCTTAAGACCGGGGTGCACTAGCATGGAGAGCAAAGGCTCAAACTCAAGTTCGAGCCGCCTTAAGGCCGGGGTGCACTAGCATGGAGAGCAAAGGCTCAAACTCAAGTTTGAGCCTTAAGGCCGGGGTGCACTAGCATGGAGAACGAAGGCTGTATCTGAAGTTCGAGCCTTAAGGCCGGGGTGCACTAGCATGGAGAGCAAAGGAGCAAAGGCTCAAACTCAATTTCGAGCCTTAACGCCGGGGTGCACTAGCATGGAGAGCAAAGGCTCAAACTCAAGTTCGAGCCTTAAGGTCAGGGTGCACTAACATGGAGAGCAAAGGCTCAAACTCAAGTTCGACCCTTAAGGCCGGGGTGCACTAACATGGAGAACAAAGACTCAATCTAGGTCGAGCCTTAAGGCCGGGGTACACTAGCATGGAGAACGAAGGCTCAATCTGAAGTTTGAGCCTTAAGACTGGGGTGCACTACCATGGAGAGCAAATGCTCAAACTCAAGTTCGAGCCGCCTTAAGGCCGCCGTGGTGCACTAGCATGGAGAGCAAAGGCTCAAACTCAAAGTCGAGCCTTAAGGCCGGAGTGCACTAGCATGGAGAACGAAGGCTCAATCTGAAGTTCGAGCCTTAAGGCCGGGGTGCACTAGGGCATGAAGAGCAAAGGAGCAAAGGCTCAAACTCGAGCCTTAACGCTGGGGTGCACTAGCATGGAGAGCAAAGGCTCAAACTCAAGTTCGAGCCTTAAGGCCGGGGTGCACTAACATGGAGAGCAAAGGCTCAAACTCAAGTTAGTCGAGCCTTAAGGCCGGGGTACACTAACATGGAGAACAGAGACTCAATCTAGGTGGACCCTTAAGGCCAGGGTACACTAGCATGGAGAACAAAGGCTCAATCTAAAGTTCGAGCCTTAACACTGGGGTGCACTAGCATGGAGAGCAAAGGCTCAAACTCAATTTCGAGCCTTAAGACCGGGGTGCACTAGCATGGAAAGCAAAGGCTCAAACTCAAGTTCGATCCGGGGTGCGCTAGCATGGACAGCAAAGGCTCAAACTCAAGTTCGAGCCTTCAGGCCGGGGTGCACTAGCATGGAGAACGAAGGCTGAATCTTAAGTTCGAGCCTTAAGGCCGGGGTGCACTAGCATGGAGAGCAAAGGAACAAAGGAGCAAAGGAGCATGGAGAGCAAAGGAGCAAAGGCTCAAACTCAATTTCGAGCCTTAACGCCGGGGTGCACTAGCATGGAGAGCAAAGGCTCAAGCTCAAGTTCGAGCCTTAAGGCCGGGGTGCACTAACATGGAGAGCAAAGGCTCAAACTCAAGTTCGAGCCTTAAGGCCGGGGTGCACTAACATGGAGAACAAAGACTCAATCTAGGTCGAGCCTTAAGGCCGGGGTACACTAGCATGGAGAACGAAGGCTCAATCTGAAGTTCGAGCCTTAAGACTGGGGTGCACTACCATGGAGAGCAAAGGCTCAAACTCAATTTCGAGCCTTAAGACCGGGGTGCACTAGCATGGAGAGCAAATGCTCAAACTCAAGTTCGAGCCGCCTTAAGGTTGCGGTGCACTAGCATGGAGAGCAAAGGCTCAAACTCAAGTTGGAGCCTTAAGGTCGGGGTGCACTAGCATGGAGAATGAAGGCTCAATCTGAAGTTCGAGCCTTAAGGCCGGGGTGCACTAGCATGGAGAGCAAAGGAGTAAAGGCTCAAACTCAAGTTCGAGCCTTAACGCCGGGGTGCACTAACATGGAGAACAAAGACTCAATCCAGGTCGAGCCTTAAGGCCGAGGTACACTAGCATGGAGAACGAAGGCTCAATCTGAAGTTCGAGCCTTAAGACTGGGGTGCACTAGCATGGAGAGCAAAGGCTCAAACTCAATTTTGAGCCTTAAGACCGCCGGGGTGCACTAGCATGGAGAGCAATGGCTCAAACTCAAGTTCGAGCCTTAAGGCCGGGGTGCACTAGCATGGAGAGCAAAGGCTCAAGCTCGACCCTTAAGGCGAGGGTGCACTAGCATGGAGAACGAAGGCTCAATCTGAAGTTCGAGTCTTAAGGCCGGGGTGCACTAGCATAGAGAGCAAAGGAGCAAAGGCTCAAACTCAAGTTCGAGCCTTAACGCCGGGGTGCACTAGCATGGAGAGCAAAGGCTCAAACTCAAGTTCAAGCCTTAAGGCTGGGGTGCACTAACATGCAGAGCAAAGGCTCAAACTCAAGTTCGAGCCTTAAGGCCGGGGTGCACTAACATGGAGAACAAAGACTCAATCTAGGTCGAGCCTTAAGGCGGCCGGGGTACACTAGCATGGAGAACAAAGGCTCAATCTGAAGTTCGAGCCTTAAGACTGGGGTGCACTAGCATGGAGAGCAAAGGCTCAAACTCAATTTTGAGCCTTAAGACCGGGGTGCACTAGCATGGAGAGCAAAGGCTCAAACTCAAGTTCGAGCCGCCTTAAGGCCCGGGGTGCACTAGCATGGAGAGCAAAGGCTCAAACTCAAGTTTGAGCCTTAAGGCCGGGGTGCACTAGCATGGAGAACGAAGGCTGTATCTGAAGTTCGAGCTTTAAGGTCGGGGTACACTACCATGGAGAGCAAAGGAGCAAAGGCTCAAACTCAATTTCGAGCCTTAACGCCGGGGTGCACTAGCATAAAGAGCAGAGGCTCAAACTCAAGTTCGAGCCTTAAGGTCGGGGTGCATTAACATGGAGAGCAAAGGCTCAAACTCAAGTTTGAGCCTTAAGGCCGGGGTGCACTAACATGGAGAACAAAGACTCAATCTAGGTCGAGCCTTAAGGCCGGGGTACACTAGCATGGAGAACGAAGGCTCAATCTGAAGTTCGAACCTTAAGACTGGGGTGCACTACCATGGAGAACAAAGGCTCAAACTCAATTTCGAGCCTTAAGACCGGGGTGTACTAGCATGGAGAGCAAATGCTCAAACTCAAGTTCGAGCCGCCTTAAGGCCGGGGTGCACTAGCATGGAGAACGAAGGCTCAATCTAAAGTTCGAGCCTTAAGGCCCGGGGTGCACTAGCATGGAGAGCAAAGGAGCAAAGGCTCAAACTCGAGCCTTAACGCTGGGGTGCACTAGCATGGAGAGCAAAGGCTCAAACTCAAGTTCGAGCCTTAAGGCCGGGGTGCACTAACATGGAGAACAAAGACTCAATCTAGGTCGAGCCTTAAGGCCGGGGTACACTAGCATGGAGAACGAAGGCTCAATCTGAAGTTCGAGCCTTTAGACTGGCGTG
The DNA here is from genome assembly GCF_041138505.1 of Cibotium barometz. Lineage (NCBI taxonomy): Eukaryota > Viridiplantae > Streptophyta > Polypodiopsida > Cyatheales > Cibotiaceae > Cibotium > Cibotium barometz. The sequence continues at coordinate 18,662,721 of NC_141074.1, forward strand.
CACTAGCATGGAGAGCAAAGGCTCAAACTCAATTTCGAGCCTTAAGACCGGGGTGCACTAGCATGGAGAGCAAATGCTCAAACTCAAGTTCGTCGAGCCTTAAGGCCGGGGTACACTAACATGGAGAACAGAGACTCAATCTAGGTGGACCCTTAAGGCCAGGGTACACTAGCATGGAGAACAAAGGCTCAATCTAAAGTTCGAGCCTTAAGACTGGGGTGCACTAGCATGGAGAGCAAAGGCTCAAACTCAATTTCGAGCCTTAAGACCGGGGTGCACTAGCATGGAGAGCAAAGGCTCAAACTCAATTTCGAGCCTTAAGACCGGGGTGCACTAGCATGGAAAGCAAAGGCTCAAACTCAAGTTCGATCCGGGGTGCACTAGCATGGACAGCAAAGGCTCAAACTCAAGTTCGAGCCTTAAGGCCGGGGTGCACTAGCATGGAGAGCAAAGGAACAAAGGAGCAAAGGAGCATGGAGAGCAAAGGAGCAAAGGCTCAAACTCAATTTCGAGCCTTAACGCCGGGGTGCACTAGCATGGAGAGCAAAGGCTCAAGCTCAAGTCCGAGCCTTAAGACCGGGGTGCACTAACATGGAGAGCAAAGGCTCAATCTCAAGTTCGAGCCTTAAGGCCGGGGTGCACTAACATGGAGAACAAAGACTCAATCTAGGTCGAGCCTTAAGGCCGGGGTACACTAGCATGGAGAACGAAGGCTCAATCTGAAGTTCGAGCCTTAAGACTGGGGTGCACTACCATGGAGAGCAAAGGCTCAAACTCAATTTCGAGCCTTAAGACCGGGGTGCACTAGCATGGAGAGCAAATGCTCAAACTCAAGTTCGAGCCGCCTTAAGGTTGCGGTGCACTAGCATGGAGAGCAAAGGCTCAAACTCAAGTTCGAGCCTTAAGGTCGGGGTGCACTAGCATGGAGAATGAAGGCTCAATCTGAAGTTCGAGCCTTAAGGCCGGGGTGCACTAGCATGGAGAGCAAAGGAGTAAAGGCTCAAACTCAAGTTCGAGCCTTAACGCCGGGGTGCACTAACATGGAGAACAAAGACTCAATCCAGGTCGAGCCTTAAGGCCGGGGTACACTAGCATGGAGAACGAAGGCTCAATCTAAAGTTCGAGCCTTAAGACTGGGGTGCACTAGCATGGAGAGCAAAGGCTCAAACTCAATTTTGAGCCTTAAGACCGCCGGGGTGCACTAGCATGGAGAGCAATGGCTCAAACTCAAGTTCGAGCCTTAAGGCCGGGCTGCACTAGCATGGAGAGCAAAGGCTCAAGCTCGACCCTTAAGGCCAGGGTGCACTAGCATGGAGAACGAAGGCTCAATCTGAAGTTCGAGTCTTAAGGCCGGGGTGCACTAGCATAGAGAGCAAAGGAGCAAAGGCTCAAACTCAAGTTCGAGCCTTAACGCCGGGGTGCACTAGCATGGAGAGCAAAGGCTCAAACTCAAGTTCAAGCCTTAAGGCTGGGGTGCACTAACATGCAGAGCAAAGGCTCAAACTCAAGTTCGAGCCTTAAGGCCGGGGTGCACTAACATGGAGAACAAAGACTCAATCTAGGTCGAGCCTTAAGGCGGCCGGGGTACACTAGCATGGAGAACAAAGGCTCAATCTGAAGTTCGAGCCTTAAGACTGGGGTGCACTAACATGGAGAGCAAAGGCTCAAACTCAATTTTGAGCCTTAAGACCGGGGTGCACTAGCATGGAGAGCAATGGCTCAAACTCAAGTTCGAGCCTTAAGGCCGGGGTGCACTAGCATGGATAGCAAAGGAGTAAAGGCTCAAACTCAAGTTTGAGCCTTAACACCGGGGTGCACTAGCATGGAGAGCAAAGGCTCAAACTCAAGTTTGAGCCTTAAGGCCGGGGTGCACTAACATGGAGAGCAAAGGCTCAAACTCAAGTTCGAGCCTTAAGGCCAGGGTGCACTAACATGGAGAACAAAGACTCAATCTAGGTCGAGCCTTAAGGCCGGGGTACACTAGCATGGAGAACGAAGGCTCAATCTGAAGTTCGAGCCTTAAGACTGGGGTGCACTAGCATGGAGAGCAAACGCTCAAACTCAATTTCGAGCCTTAAGACCGGGGTGCACTAGCATGGAGAGCAAATGCTCAAACTCAAGTTCGAGCCGCCTTAAGGCCGGGGTGCACTAGCATGGAGAGCAAAGGCTCAAACTCAAGTTCGAGCCTTAAGGCCGGGGTGCACTAGCATGGAGAACGAAGGCTGTATCTGAAGTTCGAGCCTTAAGGCCGGGGTGCACTTGCATGGAGAGCAAAGGAGCAAAGGCTCAAACTCAAGTTCGAGCCTTAACGCCGGGGTGCACTAGCATGGAGAGCAAAGGCTCAAACTCAAGTTCGAGCCTTAAGGCCGGGGTGCACGAACATGGAGAGCAAAGGCTCAAACTCAAGTTTGAGCCTGAAGGCTGGGGTGCACTAACATGGAGAACAAAGACTCAATCTAGGTCGAGCCTTAAGGCCGGGGTACACTAGCATGGAGAACGAAGGCTCAATCTGAAGTTCGAGCCTTAAGACTGGGGTGCACTAGCATGGAGAGCAAAGGCTCAAACTCAAGTTCGAGCCTTAAGGCCGGGGTGCACTAGCATGGAGAGCAAAGGCTCAAACTCAAGTTCGAGCCTTAAGGCCGGGGTGCACTAGCATAGAGAGCAAAGGAGCAAAGACTCAAACTCAATTTCGAGCCTTAACGCTGGGGTGCACTAGCATGGAGAGCAAAGGCTCAAACTCAAGTTCGAGCCTTAAGGTCGGGGTGCACTAACATGGAGAGCAAAGGCTCAAACTCAAGTTCGAGCCTTAAGGCCGGGGTGCACTAACATGGAGAACAAAGACTCAATCTAGGTCGAGCCTTAAGGCCGGGATACACTAGCATGGAGAACGAAGGCTCAATCTGAAGTTCGAGCCTTAAGACTGGGATGCACTAGCATGGAGAGCGAAGGCTCAAACTCAATTTCGAGCCTTAAGACCGAGGTGCACTAGCATGGAGAGCAAAGACTCAAACTCAAGTTCGAGCCTTAAGGCCGGGGTGTAGTAGCATGAAGAGCAAAGGCTCAAGTTCGACCCTTAAGGCCAGGGTGCACTAGCATGGAGAACGAAGGCTCAATCTGAAGTTCGAGCCTTAAGGCCGGGGTGCACTAGCATAGAGAGCAAAGGAGCAAAGGCTCAAACTCAAGTTCGAGCCTTAACGCCGGGGTGCACTAGCATGGAGAGCAAAGGCTCAAACTCAAGTTCGAGCCTTAAGGCCGGGGTGCACTAACATGGAGAACAAAGACTCAATCTAGGTCGAGCCTTAAGGCGGCCAGGGTACACTAGCATGGAGAACAAAGGCTCAATCTGAAGTTCGAGCCTTAAGACTGGGGTGCACTAGCATGGAGAGAAAAGGCTCAAACTCAATTTCGAGCCTTAAGACCGGGGTGCACTAGCATGGAGAGCAAAGGCTCAAACTCAAGTTCGAGCCGCCTTAAGGCCGGGGTGCACTAGCATGGAGAGCAAAGGCTCAAACTCAAGTTTGAGCCTTAAGGCCGGGGTGCACTAGCATGGAGAACGAAGGCTGTATCTGAAGTTCGAGCCTTAAGGCCGGGGTGCACTAGCATGGAGAGCAAAGGAGCAAAGGCTCAAACTCAATTTCGAGCCTTAACGCCGGGGTGCACTAGCATGGAGAGCAAAGGCTCAAACTCAAGTTCGAGCCTTAAGGTCGGGGTGCACTAACATGGAGAGCAAAGGCTCAAACTCAAGTTCGAGCCTTAAGGCCGGGGTGCACTAGCATGGAGAACAAAGACTCAATCTAGGTCGAGCCTTAAGGCCGGGGTACACTAGCATGGAGAACGAAGGCTCAATCTGAAGTTCGAGCCTTAAGACTGGGGTGCACTACCATGGAGAGCAAAGGCTTAAACTCAATTTCGAGCCTTAAGACCGGGGTGCACTAGCATGGAGAGCAAATGCTCAAACTCAAGTTCGAGCCGCCTTAAGGCCGGGGTGCACTAGCATGGAGAGCAAAGGCTCAAACTCAAAGTCGAGCCTTAAGGCCGGAGTGCACTAGCATGGAGAACGAAGGCTCAATCTGAAGTTCGAGCCTTAAGGCCGGGGTGCACTAGGGCATGAAGAGCAAAGGAGCAAAGGCTCAAACTCGAGCCTTAACGCTGGGGTGCACTAGCATGGAGAGCAAAGGCTCAAACTCAAGTTCGAGCCTTAAGGCCGGGGTGCACTAACATGGAGAGCAAAGGCTCAAACTCAAGTTCGTCGAGCCTTAAGGCCGGGGTACACTAACATGGAGAACAGAGACTCAATCTAGGTGGACCCTTAAGGCCAGGGTACACTAGCATGGAGAACAAAGGCTCAATCTAAAGTTCGAGCCTTAAGACTGGGGTGCACTAGCATGGAGAGCAAAGGCTCAAACTCAATTTCGAGCCTTAAGACCGCGGTGCACTAGCATGGAAAGCAAAGGCTCAAACTCAAGTTCGATCCGGGGTGCGCTAGCATGGACAGCAAAGGCTCAAACTCAAGTTCGAGCCTTAAGGCCGGGGTGCACTAGCATGGAGAACGAAGGCTGAATCTTAAGTTCGAGCCTTAAGGCCGGGGTGCACTAGCATGGAGAGCAAAGGAACAAAGGAGCAAAGGAGCATGGAGAGCAAAGGAGCAAAGGCTCAAACTCAATTTTGAGCCTTAACGCCGGGGTGCACTAGCATGGAGAGCAAAGGCTCAAGCTCAAGTTCGAGCCTTAAGACCGGGGTGCACTAACATGGAGAGCAAAGGCTCAAACTCAAGTTCGAGCCTTAAGGCCGGGGTGCACTAACATGGAGAACAAAGACTCAATCTAGGTCGAGCCTTAAGGCCGGGGTACACTAGCATGGAGAACGAAGGCTCAATCTGAAGTTTGAGCCTTAAGACTGGGGTGCACTACCATGGAGAGCAAAGGCTCAAACTCAATTTTGAGCCTTAAGACCGGGGTGCACTAGCATGGAGAGCAAATGCTCAAACTCAAGTTCGATCCGCCTTAAGGTTGCGGTGCACTAGCATGGAGAGCAAAGGCTCAAACTCAAGTTCGAGCCTTAAGGTCGGGGTGCACTAGCATGGAGAATGAAGGCTCAATCTGAAGTTCGAGCCTTAAGGCCGGGGTGCACTAGCATGGAGAGCAAAGGAGTAAAGGCTCAAACTCAAGTTCGAGCCTTAACGCCGGGGTGCACTAACATGGAGAACAAAGACTCAATCCAGGTCGAGCCTTAAGGCCGGGGTACACTAGCATGGAGAACGAAGGCTCAATCTGAAGTTCGAGCCTTAAGACTGGGGTGCACTAGCATGGAGAGCAAGGGCTCAAACTCAATTTTGAGCCTTAAGACCGCCGGGGTGCACTAGCATGGAGAGCAATGGCTCAAACTCAAGTTCGAGCCTTAAGGCCGGGGTGCACTACCATGGAGAGCAAAGGCTCAAGCTCGACCCTTAAGGCCAGGGTGCACTAGCATGGAGAACGAAGGCTCATTCTGAAGTTCGAGTCTTAAGGCCGGGGTGCACTAGCATAGAGAGAAAAGGAGCAAAGGCTCAAACTCAAGTTCGAGCCTTAACGCCGGGGTGCACTAGCATGGAGAGCAAAGGCTCAAACTCAAGTTCAAGCCTTAAGGCTGGGGTGCACTAACATGCAGAGCAAAGGCTCAAACTCAAGTTCGAGCCTTAAGGCCGGGGTGCACTAACATGGAGAACAAAGACTCAATCTAGGTCGAGCCTTAAGGCGGCCGGGGTACACTAGCATGGAGAACAAAGGCTCAATCTGAAGTTCGAGCCTTAAGACTGGGGTGCACTAGCATGGAGAGCAAAGGCTCAAACTCAATTTTGAGCCTTAAGACCGGGGTGCACTAGCATGGAGAGCAAAGGCTCAAACTCAAGTTCGAGCCGCCTTAAGGCCCGGGGTGCACTAGCATGGAGAGCAAAGGCTCAAACTCAAGTTTGAGCCTTAAGGCCGGGGTGCACTAGCATGGAGAACGAAGGCTGTATCTGAAGTTCGAGCTTTAAGGTCGGGGTACACTACCATGGAGAGCAAAGGAGCAAAGGCTCAAACTCAATTTCGAGCCTTAACGCCGGGGTGCACTAGCATGGAGAGCAAAGGCTCAAACTCAAGTTCGAGCCTTAAGGTCGGGGTGCATTAACATGGAGAGCAAAGGCTCAAACTCAAGTTCGAGCCTGGAGAACAAAGACTCAATCTAGGTCGAGCCTTAAGGCCGGGGTACACTAGCATGGAGAACGAAGGCTCAATCTGAAGTTCGAGCCTTAAGACTGGGGTGCACTACCATGGAGAACAAAGGCTCAAACTCAATTTCGAGCCTTAAGACCGGGGTGCACTAGCATGGAGAGCAAATGCTCAAACTCAAGTTCGAGCCGCCTTAAGGCCGGGGTGCACTAGCATGGAGAGCAAAGGCTCAAACTCAACTTCCAGCCTTAAGGCCGGGGTGCACTAGCATGGAGAACGAAGGCTCAATCTAAAGTTCGAGCCTTAAGGCCCGGGGTGCACTAGCATGGAGAGCAAAGGAGCAAAGGCTCAAACTCGAGCCTTAACGCTGGGGTGCACTAGCATGGAGAGCAAAGGCTCAAACTCAAGTTCGAGCCTTAAGGCCGGGGTGCACTAACATGGAGAGCAAAGGCTCAAACTCAAGTTCGTCGAGCCTTAAGGCCGGGGTACACTAACCTGGAGAACAGAGACTCAATCTAGGTCGAGCCTTAAGGCCAGGGTACACTAGCATGGAGAACAAAGGCTCAATCTAAAGTTCGAGCCTTAAGACTGGGGTGCACTAGCATGGAGAGCAAAGGCTCAAACTCAATTTCGAGCCTTAAGAGCGGGGTGCACCAGCATGGAAAGCAAAGGCTCAAACTGAAGTTTGATTCGCCTTAAGGCCGAGGTGCGCTAGCATGGACAGCAAAGGCTCAAACTCAAGTTCGAGCCTTAAGGCCGGGGTGCACTAGCATGGAGAACGAAGGCTGAATCTTAAGTTCGAGCCTTAAGGCCGGGGTGCACTAGCATGGAGAGCAAAGGAACAAAGGAGCAAAGGAGCATGGAGAGCAAAGGAGCAAAGGCTCAAACTCAATTTCGAGCCTTAACGCCGGGGTGCACTAGCATGGAGAGCAAAGGCTCAAGCTCAAGTTCGAGCCTTAAGACCGGGGTGCACTAACATGGAGAGCAAAGGCTCAAACTCAAGTTCGAGCCTTAAGGCCGGGGTGCACTAACATGGAGAACAAAGACTCAATCTAGGTCGAGCCTTAAGGCCGGGGTACACTAGCATGGAGAACGAAGGCTCAATCTGAAGTTCGAGCCTTAAGACTGGGGTGCACTAGCATGGAGAGCAAAGGCTCAAACTCAATTTCGAGCCTTAAGACCGGGGTGCACTAGCATGGAGAGCAAATGCTCAAACTCAAGTTCGAGCCGCCTTAAGGTTGCGGTGCACTAGCATGGAGAGCAAAGGCTCAAACTCAAGTTCGAGCCTTAAGGTCGGGGTGCACTAGCATGGAGAATGAAGGCTCAATCTGAAGTTCAAGCCTTAAGGCCGGGGTGCACTAGCATGGAGAGCAAAGGAATAAAGGCTCAAACTCAAGTTCGAGCCTTAACGCCGGGGTGCACTAACATGGAGAACAAAGACTCAATCTAGGTCGAGCCTTAAGGCCGGGGTACACTAGCATGGAGAATGAAGGCTCAATCTGAAGTTCGAGCCTTAAGACTGGGGTGCACTAGCGTGGAGAGCAAAGGCTCAAACTCAATTTCGAGCCTTAAGACCGCCGGGGTGCACTAGCATGGAGAGCAATGGCTCAAACTCAAGTTCGAGCCTTAAGGCCGGGGTGCACTAGCATGGAGAGCAAAGGCTCAAGTTCGACCCTTAAGGCCGGGGTGCACTAGCATGGAGAACGAAGGCTCAATCTGAGGTTCGAGCCTTAAGGCCGGGGTGCACTAGCATAGAGAGCAAAGGAGCAAAGGCTCAAACTCAAGTTCGAGCCTTAACGCCGGGGTGCACTAGCATGAAGAGCAAAGGCTCAAGCTCAAGTTCGAGCCTTAAGGCTGGGGTGCACTAACATGCAGAGCAAAGGCTCAAACTCAAGTTCGAGCCTTAAGGTTGAGGTGCACTAACATGGAGAACAAAGACTCAATCTAGGTCGAGCCTTAAGGCGGCCGGGGTACACTAGCATGGAGAAGAAAGGCTCAATCTCAAGTTCGAGCCTTAAGACTGGGGTGCACTAGCATGGACAGCAAAGGCTCAAACTCAATTTCGAGCCTTAAGACCGGGGTGCACTAGCATGGAGAGCAAAGGCTCAAACTCAAGTTCGAGCCACCTTAAGGCCGGGGTGCACTAGCATGGAGAGCAAAGGCTCAAACTCAAGTTTGAGCCTTAAGGCCGGGGTGCACTAGCATGGAGAACGAAGGCTGTATCTGAAGTTCGAGCCTTAAGGCCGGGGTGCACTAGCATGGAGAGCAAAGGAGCAAAGGCTCAAACTCAATTTCGAGCCTTAACGCCGGGGTGCACTAGCATGGAGAGCAAAGGCTCAAACTCAAGTTCGAGCCTTAAGGTCGGGGTGCACTAACATGGAGAGCAAAGGCTCAAACTCAAGTTCGAGCCTTAAGGCCGGGGTGCACTAACATGGAGAACAAAGACTCAATCTAGGTCGAGCCTTAAGGCCGGGGTACACTAGCATGGAGAACAAAGGCTCAATCTGAAGTTCGAGCCTTTAGACTGGGGTGCACTACCATGGAGAACAAAGGCTCAAACTCAATTTCGAGCCTTAAGACCGGGGTGCACTAGCATGGAGAGCAAATGCTCAAACTCAAGTTCGAGCCGCCTTAAGGCCGCCTTAAGGCCGGGGTGCACTAGCATGGAGAGCAAAGGCTCAAACTCAAGTTCGAGCCTTAAGGCCGGGGTGCACTAGCATGGAGAACGAAGGCTCAATCTAAAGTTCGAGCCTTAAGGCCCGGGGTGCACTAGCATGGAGAGCAAAGGAGCAAAGGCTCAAACTCGAGCCTTAACGCTGGGGTGCACTAGCATGGAGAGCAAAGGCTCAAACTCAAGTTCGAGCCTTAAGGCCGGGGTGCACTAACATGGAGAGCAAAGGCTCAAACTCAAGTTTGTCAAGCCTTAAGGCCGGGGTACACTAACATGGAGAACAGAGACTCAATCTAGGTCGAGCCTTAAGGCCAGGGTACACTAGCATGGAGAACAAAGGCTCAATCTAAAGTTCGAGCCTTAAGACTGGGGTGCACTAGCATGGAGAGCAAAGGCTCAAACTCAATTTCGAGCCTTAAGACCAGGGTGCACTAGCATGGAAAGCAAAGGCTCAAACTGAAGTTTGATCCGCATTAAGGCCGGGGTGCGCTAGCATGGACAGCAAAGGCTCAAACTCAAGTTCGAGCCTTAAGGCCGGGGTGCACTAGCATGGAGAACGACGGCTCAATCTAAAGTTCGAGCCTTAACGCCGGGGTGCACTAGCATGTAGAGCAAAGGAACAAAGGAGCAAAGGAGCATGGAGAGCAAAGAAGCAAAGGCTCAAACTCAATTTCGAGCCTTAACGCCGGGGTGCAATAGCATGGAGAGCAAAGGCTCAAGCTCAAGTTCGAGCCTTAAGACCGGGGTGCACTAACATGGAGAGCAAAGGCTCAAACTCAAGTTCGAGTCTTAAGGCCGGGGTGTACTAACATGGAGAACAAAGACTCAATCTAGGTCGAGCCTTAAGGCCGGGGTACACTAGCATGGAGAACGAAGGCTCAATCTGAACTTCGAGCCTTAAGACTGGGGTGCACTACCATGGAGAGCAAAGGCTTAAACTCAATTTCGAGCCTTAAGACCGGGGTGCACTAGCATGGAGAGCAAATGCTCAAACTCAAGTTCGAGCCGCCTTAAGGCTGCGGTGCACTAGCATGGAGAGCAAAGGCTCAAACTCAAGTTCGAGCCTTAAGGTCGGGGTGCACTAGCATGGAGAATGAATGCTTAATCCGAAGTTCGAGCCTTAAGGCCGGGGTGCACTAGCATGGAGAGCAAAGGAGTAAAGGCTCAAACTCAAGTTCGAGCCTTAACGCCGGGGTGCACTAACATGGAGAACAAAGACTCAATCTAGGTCGAGCCTTAAGGCCGGGGTACACTAGCATGGAGAACGAAGGCTCAATCTGAAGTTCGAACCTTAAGACTGGGGTGCACTAGCATGGAGAGCAAAGGCTCAAACTCAATTTCGAGCCTTAAGACCGGGGTGCACTAGCATGGAGAGCAATGGCTCAAACTCAAGTTCGAGCCTTAAGGCCGGGGTGCACTAGCATGGATAGCAAAGGAGTAAAGGCTCAAACTCAAGTTTGAGCCTTAACACCGGGGTGCACTAGCATGGAGAGCAAAGGCTCAAACTCAAGTTTGAGCCTTAAGGCCGGGGTGCACTAACATGGAGAGCAAAGGCTCAACTCAAGTTCGAGCCTTAAGGCCAGGGTGCACTAACATGGAGAACAAAGACTCAATCTAGGTCCAGCCTTAAGGCCGGGGTACACTAGCATGGAGAACGAAGGCTCAATCTGAAGTTCGAGCCTTAAGACTGGGGTGCACTAGCATGGAGAGCAAAGGCTCAAACTCAATTTCGAGCCTTAAGACCGGGGTGCACTAGCATGGAGAGCAAATGCTCAAACTCAAGTTCGAGCCGCCTTAAGGCCGGGGTGCACTAGCATGGAGAGCAAAGGCTCAAACTCAAGTTCGAGCCTTAAGGCCGGGGTGCACTAGCATGGAGAACGAAGGCTGTATCTGAAGTTCGAGCCTTAAGGCCGGGGTGCACTTGCATGGAGAGCAAAGGAGCAAAGGCTCAAACTCAAGTTCGAGCCTTAACGCCGGGGTGCACTAGCATGGAGAGCAAAGGCTCAAACTCAAGTTCGAGCCTTAAGGCCGGGGTGCACGAACATGGAGAGCAAAGGCTCAAACTCAAGTTTGAGCCTGAAGGCTGGGGTGCACTAACATGGAGAACAAAGACTCAATCTAGGTCGAGCCTTAAGGCCGGGGTACACTAGCATGGAGAACGAAGGCTCAATCTGAAGTTCGAGCCTTAAGACTGGGGTGCACTAGCATGGAGAGCAAAGGCTCAAACTCAAGTTCGAGCCTTAAGGCCGGGGTGCACTAGCATGGAGAGCAAAGGCTCAAACTCAAGTTCGAGCCTTAAGGCCGGGGTGCACTAGCATAGAGAGCAAAGGAGCAAAGACTCAAACTCAATTTCGAGCCTTAACGCTGGGGTGCACTAGCATGGAGAGCAAAGGCTCAAACTCAAGTTCGAGCCTTAAGGTCGGGGTGCACTAACATGGAGAGCAAAGGCTCAAACTCAAGTTCGAGCCTTAAGGCCGGGGTGCACTAACATGGAGAACAAAGACTCAATCTAGGTCGAGCCTTAAGGCCGGGATACACTAGCATGGAGAACGAAGGCTCAATCTGAAGTTCGAGCCTTAAGACTGGGATGCACTAGCATGGAGAGCGAAGGCTCAAACTCAATTTCGAGCCTTAAGACCGAGGTGCACTAGCATGGACAGCAAAGACTCAAACTCAAGTTCGAGCCTTAAGGCCGGGGTGCAGTAGCATGAAGAGCAAAGGCTCAAGTTCGACCCTTAAGGCCAGGGTGCACTAGCATGGAGAACGAAGGCTCAATCTGAAGTTCGAGCCTTAAGGCCAGGGTGCACTAGCATAGAGAGCAAGGGAGCAAAGGCTCAAACTCAAGTTCGAGCCTTAACGCCGGGGTGCACTAGCATGGAGAGCAAAGGCTCAAACTCAAGTTCGAGCCTTAAGGCCGGGGTGCACTAACATGGAGAACAAAGACTCAATCTAGGTCGAGCCTTAAGCCGGCCAGGGTACACTAGCATGGAGAACAAAGGCTCAATCTGAAGTTCGAGCCTTAAGACTGGGGTGCACTAGCATGGAGAGAAAAGGCTCAAACTCAATTTCGAGCCTTAAGACCGGGGTGCACTAGCATGGAGAGCAAAGGCTCAAACTCAAGTTCGAGCCGCCTTAAGGCCGGGGTGCACTAGCATGGAGAGCAAAGGCTCAAACTCAAGTTTGAGCCTTAAGGCCGGGGTGCACTAGCATGGAGAACGAAGGCTGTATCTGAAGTTCGAGCCTTAAGGCCGGGGTGCACTAGCATGGAGAGCAAAGGAGCAAAGGCTCAAACTCAATTTCGAGCCTTAACGCCGGGGTGCACTAGCATGGAGAGCAAAGGCTCAAACTCAAGTTCGAGCCTTAAGGTCGGGGTGCACTAACATGGAGAGCAAAGGCTCAAACTCAAGTTCGAGCCTTAAGGCCGGGGTGCACTAACATGGAGAACAAAGACTCAATCTAGGTCGAGCCTTAAGGCCGGGGTACACTAGCATGGAGAACGAAGGCTCAATCTGAAGTTCGAGCCTTAAGACTGGGGTGCACTACCATGGAGAGCAAAGGCTTAAACTCAATTTCGAGCCTTAAGACCGGGGTGCACTAGCATGGAGAGCAAATGCTCAAACTCAAGTTCGAGCCGCCTTAAGGCCGGGGTGCACTAGCATGGAGAGCAAAGGCTCAAACTCAAAGTCGAGCCTTAAGGCCGGAGTGCACTAGCATGGAGAACGAAGGCTCAATCTGAAGTTCGAGCCTTAAGGCCGGGGTGCACTAGGGCATGAAGAGCAAAGGAGCAAAGGCTCAAACTCGAGCCTTAACGCTGGGGTGCACTAGCATGGAGAGCAAAGGCTCAAACTCAAGTTCGAGCCTTAAGGCCGGGGTGCACTAACATGGAGAGCAAAGGCTCAAACTCAAGTTCGTCGAGCCTTAAGGTCGGGGTACACTAACATGGAGAACAGAGACTCAATCTAGGTGGACCCTTAAGGCCAGGGTACACTAGCATGGAGAACAAAGGCTCAATCTAAAGTTCGAGCCTTAAGACTGGGGTGCACTAGCATGGAGAGCAAAGGCTCAAACTCAATTTCGAGCCTTAAGACCGCGGTGCACTAGCATGGAAAGCAAAGGCTCAAACTCAAGTTCGATCCGGGGTGCGCTAGCATGGACAGCAAAGGCTCAAACTCAAGTTCGAGCCTTAAGGCCGGGGTGCACTAGCATGGAGAACGAAGGCTGAATCTTAAGTTCGAGCCTTAAGGCCGGGGTGCACTAGCATGGAGAGCAAAGGAACAAAGGAGCAAAGGAGCATGGAGAGCAAAGGAGCAAAGGCTCAAACTCAATTTCGAGCCTTAACGCCGGGGTGCACTAGCATGGAGAGCAAAGGCTCAAGCTCAAGTTCGAGCCTTAAGACCGGGGTGCACTAACATGGAGAGCAAAGGCTCAAACTCAAGTTCGAGCCTTAAGGCCGGGGTGCACTAACATGGAGAACAAAGACTCAATCTAGGTCGAGCCTTAAGGCCGGGGTACACTAGCATGGAGAACGAAGGCTCAATCTGAAGTTTGAGCCTTAAGACTGGGGTGCACTACCATGGAGAGCAAAGGCTCAAACTCAATTTTGAGCCTTAAGACCGGGGTGCACTAGCATGGAGAGCAAATGCTCAAACTCAAGTTCGATCCGCCTTAAGGTTGCGGTGCACTAGCATGGAGAGCAAAGGCTCAAACTCAAGTTCGAGCCTTAAGGTCGGGGTGCACTAGCATGGAGAATGAAGGCTCAATCTGAAGTTCGAGCCTTAAGGCCGGGGTGCACTAGCATGGAGAGCAAAGGAGTAAAGGCTCAAACTCAAGTTCGAGCCTTAACGCCGGGGTGCACTAACATGGAGAACAAAGACTCAATCCAGGTCGAGCCTTAAGGCCGGGGTACACTAGCATGGAGAACGAAGGCTCAATCTGAAGTTCGAGCCTTAAGACTGGGGTGCACTAGCATGGAGAGCAAGGGCTCAAACTCAATTTTGAGCCTTAAGACCGCCGGGGTGCACTAGCATGGAGAGCAATGGCTCAAACTCAAGTTCGAGCCTTAAGGCCGGGGTGCACTACCATGGAGAGCAAAGGCTCAAGCTCGACCCTTAAGGCCAGGGTGCACTAGCATAGAGAACGAAGGCTCAATCTGAAGTTCGAGTCTTAAGGCCGGGGTGCACTAGCATAGAGAGCAAAGGAGCAAAGTCTCAAACTCAAGTTCGAGCCTTAACGCCGGGGTGCACTAGCATGGAGAGCAAAGGCTCAAACTCAAGTTCAAGCCTTAAGGCTGGGGTGCACTAACATGCAGAGCAAAGGCTCAAACTCAAGTTCGAGCCTTAAGGCCGGGGTGCACTAACATGGAGAACAAAGACTCAATCTAGGTCGAGCCTTAAGGCGGCCGGGGTACACTAGCATGGAGAACAAAGGCTCAATCTGAAGTTCGAGCCTTAAGACTGGGGTGCACTAGCATGGAGAGCAAAGGCTCAAACTCAATTTTGAGCCTTAAGACCGGGGTACACTAGCATGGAGAGCAAAGGCTCAAACTCAAGTTCGAGCCGCCTTAAGGCTCGGGGTGCACTAGCATGGAGAGCAAAGGCTCAAACTCAAGTTTGAGCCTTAAGGCCGGGGTGCACTAGCATGGAGAACGAAGGCTGTATCTGAAGTTCGAGCTTTAAGGTCGGGGTACACTACCATGGAGAGCAAAGGAGCAAAGGCTCAAACTCAATTTCGAGCCTTAACGCCGGGGTGCACTAGCATGGAGAGCAAAGGCTCAAACTCAAGTTCGAGCCTTAAGGTCGGGGTGCATTAACATGGAGAGCAAAGGCTCAAACTCAAGTTCGAGCCTTAAGGCCGGGGTGCACTAACATGGAGAACAAAGACTCAATCTAGGTCGAGCCTTAAGGCCGGGGTACACTAGCATGGAGAACGAAGGCTCAATCTGAAGTTCGAGCCTTAAGACTGGGGTGCACTACCATGGAGAACAAAGGCTCAAACTCAATTTCGAGCCTTAAGACCGGGGTGCACTAGCATGGAGAGCAAATGCTCAAACTCAAGTTCGAGCCGCCTTAAGGCCGGGGTGCACTAGCATGGAGAGCAAAGGCTCAAACTCAACTTCGAGCCTTAAGGCCGGGGTGCACTAGCATGGAGAACGAAGGCTCAATCTAAAGTTCGAGCCTTAAGGCCCGGGGTGCACTAGCATGGAGAGCAAAGGAGCAAAGGCTCAAACTCGAGCCTTAACGCTGGGGTGCACTAGCATGGAGAGCAAAGGCTCAAACTCAAGTTCGAGCCTTAAGGCCGGGGTGCACTAACATGGAGAGCAAAGGCTCAAACTCAAGTTCGTCGAGCCTTAAGGCCGGGGTACACTAACCTGGAGAACAGAGACTCAATCTAGGTCGAGCCTTAAGGCCAGGGTGCACTAGCATGGAGAACAAAGGCTCAATCTAAAGTTCGAGCCTTAAGACTGGGGTGCACTAGCATGGAGAGCAAAGGCTCAAACTCAATTTCGAGCCTTAAGAGCGGGGTGCACTAGCATGGAAAGCAAAGGCTCAAACTGAAGTTTGATTCGCCTTAAGGCCGGGGTGCGCTAGCATGGACAGCAAAGGCTCAAACTCAAGTTCGAGCCTTAAGGCCGGGGTGCACTAGCATGGAGAACGAAGGCTGAATCTTAAGTTCGAGCCTTAAGGCCGGGGTGCACTAGCATGGAGAGCAAAGGAACAAAGGAGCAAAGGAGCATGGAGAGCAAAGGAGCAAAGGCTCAAACTCAATTTCGAGCCTTAACGCCGGGGTGCACTAGCATGGAGAGCAAAGGCTCAAGCTCAAGTTCGAGCCTTAAGACCGGGGTGCACTAACATGGAGAGCAAAGGCTCAAACTCAAGTTCGAGCCTTAAGGCCGGGGTGCACTAACATGGAGAACAAAGACTCAATCTAGGTCGAGCCTTAAGGCCGGGGTACACTAGCATGGAGAACGAAGGCTCAATCTGAAGTTCGAGCCTTAAGACTGGGGTGCACTAGCATGGAGAGCAAAGGCTCAAACTCAATTTCGAGCCTTAAGACCGGGGTGCACTAGCATGGAGAGCAAATGCTCAAACTCAAGTTCGAGCCGCCTTAAGGTTGCGGTGCACTAGCATGGAGAGCAAAGGCTCAAACTCAAGTTCGAGCCTTAAGGTCGGGGTGCACTAGCATGGAGAATGAAGGCTCAATCTGAAGTTCGAGCCTTAAGGCCGGGGTGCACTAGCATGGAGAGCAAAGGAATAAAGGCTCAAACTCAAGTTCGAGCCTTAACGCCGGGGTGCACTAACATGGAGAACAAAGACTCAATCTAGGTCGAGCCTTAAGGCCGGGGTACACTAGCATGGAGAATGAAGGCTCAATCTGAAGTTCGAGCCTTAAGACTGGGGTGCACTAGCGTGGAGAGCAAAGGCTCAAACTCAATTTCGAGCCTTAAGACCGCCGGGGTGCACTAGCATGGAGAGCAATGGCTCAAACTCAAGTTCGAGCCTTAAGGCCGGGGTGCACTAGCATGGAGAGCAAAGGCTCAAGTTCGACCCTTAAGGCCGGGGTGCACTAGCATGGAGAACGAAGGCTCAATCTGAGGTTCGAGCCTTAAGGCCGGGGTGCACTAGCATAGAGAGCAAAGGAGCAAAGGCTCAAACTCAAGTTCGAGCCTTAACGCCGGGGTGCACTAGCATGAAGAGCAAAGGCTCAAGCTCAAGTTCGAGCCTTAAGGCTGGGGTGCACTAACATGCAGAGCAAAGGCTCAAACTCAAGTTCGAGCCTTAAGGTTGAGGTGCACTAACATGGAGAACAAAGACTCAATCTAGGTCGAGCCTTAAGGCGGCCGGGGTACACTAGCATGGAGAAGAAAGGCTCAATCTCAAGTTCGAGCCTTAAGACTGGGGTGCACTAGCATGGACAGCAAAGGCTCAAACTCAATTTCGAGCCTTAAGACCGGGGTGCACTAGCATGGAGAGCAAAGGCTCAAACTCAAGTTCGAGCCACCTTAAGGCCGGGGTGCACTAGCATGGAGAGCAAAGGCTCAAACTCAAGTTTGAGCCTTAAGGCCGGGGTGCACTAGCATGGAGAACGAAGGCTGTATCTGAAGTTCGAGCCTTAAGGCCGGGGTGCACTAGCATGGAGAGCAAAGGAGCAAAGGCTCAAACTCAATTTCGAGCCTTAACGCCGGGGTGCACTAGCATGGAGAGCAAAGGCTCAAACTCAAGTTCGAGCCTTAAGGTCGGGGTGCACTAACATGGAGAGCAAAGGCTCAAACTCAAGTTCGAGCCTTAAGGCCGGGGTGCACTAACATGGAGAACAAAGACTCAATCTAGGTCGAGCCTTAAGGCCGGGGTACACTAGCATGGAGAACAAAGGCTCAATCTGAAGTTCAAGCCTTTAGACTGGGGTGCACTACCATGGAGAACAAAGGCTCAAACTCAATTTCGAGCCTTAAGACCGGGGTGCACTAGCATGGAGAGCAAATGCTCAAACTCAAGTTCGAGCCGCCTTAAGGCCGCCTTAAGGCCGGGGTGCACTAGCATGGAGAGCAAAGGCTCAAACTCAAGCTCGAGCCTTAAGGCCGGGGTGCACTAGCATGGAGAACGAAGGCTCAATCTAAAGTTCGAGCCTTAAGGCCCGGGGTGCACTAGCATGGAGAGCAAAGGAGCAAAGGCTCAAACTCGAGCCTTAACGCTGGGGTGCACTAGCATGGAGAGCAAAGGCTCAAACTCAAGTTCGAGCCTTAAGGCCGGGGTGCACTAACATGGAGAGCAAAGGCTCAAACTCAAGTTTGTCAAGCCTTAAGGCCGGGGTACACTAACATGGAGAACAGAGACTCAATCTAGGTCGAGCCTTAAGGCCAGGGTACACTAGCATGGAGAACAAAGGCTCAATCTAAAGTTCGAGCCTTAAGACTGGGGTGCACTAGCATGGAGAGCAAAGGCTCAAACTCAATTTCGAGCCTTAAGACCGGGGTGCACTAGCATGGAAAGCAAAGGCTCAAACTGAAGTTTGATCCGCATTAAGGCCGGGGTGCGCTAGCATGGACAGCAAAGGCTCAAACTCAAGTTCGAGCCTTAAGGCCGGGTTGCACTAGCATGGAGAACGACGGCTCAATCTAAAGTTCGAGCCTTAACGCCGGGGTGCACTAGCATGTAGAGCAAAGGAACAAAGGAGCAAAGGAGCATGGAGAGCAAAGAAGCAAAGGCTCAAACTCAATTTCGAGCCTTAACGCCGGGGTGCAATAGCATGGAGAGCAAAGGCTCAAGCTCAAGTTCGAGCCTTAAGACCGGGGTGCACTAACATGGAGAGCAAAGGCTCAAACTCAAGTTCGAGTCTTAAGGCCGGGGTGTACTAACATGGAGAACAAAGACTCAATCTAGGTCGAGCCTTAAGGCCGGGGTACACTAGCATGGAGAACGAAGGCTCAATCTGAACTTCGAGCCTTAAGACTGGGGTGCACTACCATGGAGAGCAAAGGCTTAAACTCAATTTCGAGCCTTAAGACCGGGGTGCACTAGCATGGAGAGCAAATGCTCAAACTCATGTTCGAGCCGCCTTAAGGCTGCGGTGCACTAGCATGGAGAGCAAAGGCTCAAACTCAAGTTCGAGCCTTAAGGTCGGGGTGCACTAGCATGGAGAATGAATGCTCAATCCGAAGTTCGAGCCTTAAGGCCGGGGTGCACTAGCATGGAGAGCAAAGGAGTAAAGGCTCAAACTCAAGTTCGAGCCTTAACGCCGGGGTGCACTAACATGGAGAACAAAGACTCAATCTAGGTCGAGCCTTAAGGCCGGGGTACACTAGCATGGAGAACGAAGGCTCAATCTGAAGTTCGAACCTTAAGACTGGGGTGCACTAGCATGGAGAGCAAAGGCTCAAACTCAATTTCGAGCCTTAAGACCGGGGTGCACTAGCATGGAGAGCAATGGCTCAAACTCAAGTTCGAGCCTTAAGGCCGGGGTGCACTAGCATGGATAGCAAAGGAGTAAAGGCTCAAACTCAAGTTTGAGCCTTAACACCGGGGTGCACTAGCATGGAGAGCAAAGGCTCAAACTCAAGTTTGAGCCTTAAGGCCGGGGTGCACTAACATGGAGAGCAAAGGCTCAAACTCAAGTTCGAGCCTTAAGGCCAGGGTGCACTAACATGGAGAACAAAGACTCAATCTAGGTCCAGCCTTAAGGCCGGGGTACACTAGCATGGAGAACGAAGGCTCAATCTGAAGTTCGAGCCTTAAGACTGGGGTGCACTAGCATGGAGAGCAAAGGCTCAAACTCAATTTCGAGCCTTAAGACCGGGGTGCACTAGCATGGAGAGCAAATGCTCAAACTCAAGTTCGAGCCGCCTTAAGGCCGGGGTGCACTAGCATGGAGAGCAAAGGCTCAAACTCAAGTTCGAGCCTTAAGGCCGGGGTGCACTAGCATGGAGAACGAAGGCTGTATCTGAAGTTCGAGCCTTAAGGCCGGGGTGCACTTGCATGGAGAGCAAAGGAGCAAAGGCTCAAACTCAAGTTCGAGCCTTAACGCCGGGGTGCACTAGCATGGAGAGCAAAGGCTCAAACTCAAGTTCGAGCCTTAAGGCCGGGGTGCACGAACATGGAGAGCAAAGGCTCAAACTCAAGTTTGAGCCTGAAGGCTGGGGTGCACTAACATGGAGAACAAAGACTCAATCTAGGTCGAGCCTTAAGGCCGGGGTACACTAGCATGGAGAACGAAGGCTCAATCTGAAGTTCGAGCCTTAAGACTGGGGTGCACTAGCATGGAGAGCAAAGGCTCAAACTCAAGTTCGAGCCTTAAGGCCGGGGTGCACTAGCATGGAGAGCAAAGGCTCAAACTCAAGTTCGAGCCTTAAGGCCGGGGTGCACTAGCATAGAGAGCAAAGGAGCAAAGACTCAAACTCAATTTCGAGCCTTAACGCTGGGGTGCACTAGCATGGAGAGCAAAGGCTCAAACTCAAGTTCGAGCCTTAAGGTCGGGGTGCACTAACATGGAGAGCAAAGGCTCAAACTCAAGTTCGAGCCTTAAGGCCGGGGTGCACTAACATGGAGAACAAAGACTCAATCTAGGTCGAGCCTTAAGGCCGGGATACACTAGCATGGAGAACGAAGGCTCAATCTGAAGTTCGAGCCTTAAGACTGGGATGCACTAGCATGGAGAGCGAAGGCTCAAACTCAATTTCGAGCCTTAAGACCGAGGTGCACTAGCATGGACAGCAAAGACTCAAACTCAAGTTCGAGCCTTAAGGCCGGGGTGCAGTAGCATGAAGAGCAAAGGCTCAAGTTCGACCCTTAAGGCCAGGGTGCACTAGCATGGAGAACGAAGGCTCAATCTGAAGTTCGAGCCTTAAGGCCGGGGTGCACTAGCATAGAGAGCAAGGGAGCAAAGGCTCAAACTCAAGTTCGAGCCTTAACGCCGGGGTGCACTAGCATGGAGAGCAAAGGCTCAAACTCAAGTTCGAGCCTTAAGGCCGGGGTGCACTAACATGGAGAACAAAGACTCAATCTAGGTCGAGCCTTAAGCCGGCCAGGGTACACTAGCATGGAGAACAAAGGCTCAATCTGAAGTTCGAGCCTTAAGATTGGGGTGCACTAGCATGGAGAGAAAAGGCTCAAACTCAATTTCGAGCCTTAAGACCGGGGTGCACTAGCATGGAGAGCAAAGGCTCAAACTCAAGTTCGAGCCGCCTTAAGGCCGGGGTGCACTAGCATGGAGAGCAAAGGCTCAAACTCAAGTTCGAGCCGCCTTAAGGCTGCGGTGCACTAGCATGGAGAGCAAAGGCTCAAACTCAAGTTCGAGCCTTAAGGTCGGGGTGCACTAGCATGGAGAATGAATGCTCAATCCGAAGTTCGAGCCTTAAGGCCGGGGTGCACTAGCATGGAGAGCAAAGGAGTAAAGGCTCAAACTCAAGTTCGAGCCTTAACGCCGGGGTGCACTAACATGGAGAACAAAGACTCAATCTAGGTCGAGCCTTAAGGCCGGGGTACACTAGCATGGAGAACGAAGGCTCAATCTGAAGTTCGAACCTTAAGACTGGGGTGCACTAGCATGGAGAGCAAAGGCTCAAACTCAATTTCGAGCCTTAAGACCGGGGTGCACTAGCATGGAGAGCAATGGCTCAAACTCAAGTTCGAGCCTTAAGGCCGGGGTGCACTAGCATGGATAGCAAAGGAGTAAAGGCTCAAACTCAAGTTTGAGCCTTAACACCGGGGTGCACTAGCATGAAGAGCAAAGGCTCAAACTCAAGTTTGAGCCTTAAGGCCGGGGTGCACTAACATGGAGAGCAAAGGCTCAAACTCAAGTTCGAGCCTTAAGGCCAGGGTGCACTAACATGGAGAACAAAGACTCAATCTAGGTCGAGCCTTAAGGCCGGGGTACACTAGCATGGAGAACGAAGGCTCAATCTGAAGTTCGAGCCTTAAGACTGGGGTGCACTAGCATGGAGAGCAAAGGCTCAAACTCAATTTCGAGCCTTAAGACCGGGGTGCACTAGCATGGAGAGCAAATGCTCAAACTCAAGTTCGAGCCGCCTTAAGGCCGGGGTGCACTAGCATGGAGAGCAAAGGCTCAAACTCAAGTTCGAGCCTTAAGGCCGGGGTGCACTAGCATGGAGAACGAAGGCTGTATCTGAAGTTCGAGCCTTAAGGCCGGGGTGCACTTGCATGGAGAGCAAAGGAGCAAAGGCTCAAACTCAAGTTCGAGCCTTAACGCCGGGGTGCACTAGCATGGAGAGCAAAGGCTCAAACTCAAGTTCGAGCCTTAAGGCCGGGGTGCACGAACATGGAGAGCAAAGGCTCAAACTCAAGTTTGAGCCTGAAGGCTGGGGTGCACTAACATGGAGAACAAAGACTCAATCTAGGTCGAGCCTTAAGGCCGGGGTACACTAGCATGGAGAACGAAGGCTCAATCTGAAGTTCGAGCCTTAAGACTGGGGTGCACTACCATGGAGAGCAAAGGCTCAAACTCAATTTCGAGCCTTAAGACCGGGGTGCACTAGCATGGAGAGCAAATGCTCAAACTCAAGTTCGAGCCGCCTTAAGGCCGGGGTGCACTAGCATGGAGAGCAAAGGCTCAAACTCAAAGTCGAGCCTTAAGGCCGGAGTGCACTAGCATGGAGAACGAAGGCTCAATCTGAAGTTCGAGCCTTAAGGCCAGAGTGCACTAGGGCATGAAGAGCAAAGGAGCAAAGGCTCAAACTCGAGCCTTAACGCTGGGGTGCACTAGCATGGAGAGCAAAGGCTTAAACTCAATTTCGAGCCTTAAGACCGGGGTGCACTAGCATGGAGAGCAAATGCTCAAACTCAAGTTCGAGCCGCCTTAAGGCTGCGGTGCACTAGCATGGAGAGCAAAGGCTCAAACTCAAGTTCGAGCCTTAAGGTCGGGGTGCACTAGCATGGAGAATGAATGCTCAATCCGAAGTTCGAGCCTTAAGGCCGGGGTGCACTAGCATGGAGAGCAAAGGAGTAAAGGCTCAAACTCAAGTTCGAGCCTTAACGCCGGGGTGCACTAACATGGAGAACAAAGACTCAATCTAGGTCGAGCCTTAAGGCCGGGGTAAACTAGCATGGAGAACGAAGGCTCAATCTGAAGTTCGAACCTTAAGACTGGGGTGCACTAGCATGGAGAGCAAAGGCTCAAACTCAATTTCGAGCCTTAAGACCGGGGTGCACTAGCATGGAGAGCAATGGCTCAAACACAAGTTCGAGCCTTAAGGCCGGGGTGCACTAGCATGGATAGCAAAGGAGTAAAGGCTCAAACTCAAGTTTGAGCCTTAACACCGGGGTGCACTAGCATGGAGAGCAAAGGCTCAAACTCAAGTTTGAGCCTTAAGGCCGGGGTGCACTAACATGGAGACCAAAGGCTCAAACTCAAGTTCGAGCCTTAAGGCCAGGGTGCACTAACATGGAGAACAAAGACTCAATCTAGGTCGAGCCTTAAGGCCGGGGTACACTAGCATGGAGAACGAAGGCTCAATCTGAAGTTCGAGCCTTAAGACTGGGGTGCACTAGCATGGAGAGCAAAGGCTCAAACTCAATTTCGAGCCTTAAGACCGGGGTGCACTAGCATGGAGAGCAAATGCTCAAACTCAAGTTCGAGCCGCCTTAAGGCCGCGGTGCACTAGCATGGAGAGCATAGGCTTAAACTCAAGTTCGAGCCTTAAGGCCGGGGTGCACTAGCATGGAGAACGAAGGCTGTATCTGAAGTTCGAGCCTTAAGGCCGGGGTGCACTTGCATAGAGAGCAAAGGAGCAAAGGCTCAAACTCAAGTTCGAGCCTTAACGCCGGGGTGCACTAGCATGGAGAGCAAAGGCTCAAACTCAAGTTCGAGCCTTAAGGCCGGGGTGCACGAACATGGAGAACAAAGACTCAATCTAGGTCGAGCCTTAAGGCCGGGGTACACTAGCATGGAGAACGAAGGCTCAATCTGAAGTTCGAGCCTTAAGACTGGGGTGCACTAGCATGGAGAGCAAAGGCTCAAACTCAAGTTCGAGCCTTAAGGCCGGGGTGCACTAGCATGGAGAGCAAAGGCTCAAACTCAAGTTCGAGCCTTAAGGCCGGGGTGCACTAGCATAGAGAGCAAAGGAGCAAAGGCTCAAACTCAATTTCGAGCCTTAACGCTGGGGTGCACTAGCATGGAGAGCAAAGGCTCAAACTCAAGTTCGAGCCTTAAGGTCGGGGTGCACTAACATGGAGAGCAAAGGCTCAAACTCAAGTTCGAGCCTTAAGGC
Organism: Cibotium barometz; assembly: GCF_041138505.1. Taxonomy (NCBI): domain Eukaryota; kingdom Viridiplantae; phylum Streptophyta; class Polypodiopsida; order Cyatheales; family Cibotiaceae; genus Cibotium; species Cibotium barometz. The sequence goes on from NC_141074.1 coordinate 18,686,296, forward strand.
CGGGGTGCACTAACATGGAGAACAAAGACTCAATCTAGGTCGAGCCTTAAGGCCGGGATACACTAGCATGGAGAACGAAGGCTCAATCTGAAGTTCGAGCCTTAAGACTGGGATGCACTAGCATGGAGAGCGAAGGCTCAAACTCAATTTCAAGCCTTAAGACCGAGGTGCACTAGCATGGAGAGCAAAGACTCAAACTCAAGTTCGAGCCTTAAGGCCGGGGTGCAGTAGCATGAAGAGCAAAGGCTCAAGTTCGACCCTTAAGGCCAGGGTGCACTAGCATGGAGAACGAAGGCTCAATCTGAAGTTCGAGCCTTAAGGCCGGGGTGCACTAGCATAGAGAGCAAAGGAGCAAAGGCTCAAACTCAAGTTCGAGCCTTAACGCCGGGGTGCACTAGCATGGAAAGCAAAGGCTCAAACTCAAGTTCGAGCCTTAAGGCCGGGGTGCACTAACATGGAGAACAAAGACTCAATCTAGGTCGAGCCTTAAGGCGGCCAGGGTACACTAGCATGGAGAACAAAGGCTCAATCTGAAGTTCGAGCCTTAAGACTGGGGTGCACTAGCATGGAGAGAAAAGGCTCAAACTCAATTTCGAGCCTTAAGACCGGGGTGCACTAGCATGGAGAGCAAAGGCTCAAACTCAAGTTCGAGCCGCCTTAAGGCCGGGGTGCACTAGCATGGAGAGCAAAGGCTCAAACTCAAGTTTGAGCCTTAAGGCCGGGGTGCACTAGCATGGAGAACGAAGGCTGTATCTGAAATTCGAGCCTTAAGGCCGGGGTGCACTAGCATGGAGAGCAAAGGAGCAAAGGCTCAAACTCAATTTCGAGCCTTAACGCCGGGGTGCACTAGCATGGAGAGCAAAGGCTCAAACTCAAGTTCGAGCCTTAAGGTCGAGGTGCACTAACATGGAGAGCAAAGGCTCAAACTCAAGTTCGAGCCTTAAGGCCGGGGTGCACTAACATGGAGAACAAAGACTCAATCTAGGTCGAGCCTTAAGGCCGGGGTACACTAGCATGGAGAACGAAGGCTCAATCTGAAGTTCGAGCCTTAAGACTGGGGTGCACTACCATGGAGAGCAAAGGCTCAAACTCAATTTCGAGCCTTAAGACCGGGGTGCACTAGCATGGAGAGCAAATGCTCAAACTCAAGTTCGAGCCGCCTTAAGGCCGGGGTACACTAGCATGGAGAGCAAAGGCTCAAACTCAAAGTCGAGCCTTAAGGCCGGAGTGCACTAGCATGGAGAACGAAGGCTCAATCTGAAGTTCGAGCCTTAAGGCCGGGGTGCACTAGGGCATGAAGAGCAAAGGAGCAAAGGCTCAAACTCGAGCCTTAACGCTGGGGTGCACTAGCATGGAGAGCAAAGGCTTAAACTCAATTTCGAGCCTTAAGACCGGGGTGCACTAGCATGGAGAGCAAATGCTCAAACTCAAGTTCGAGCCGCCTTAAGGCTGCGGTGCACTAGCATGGAGAGCAAAGGCTCAAACTCAAGTTCGAGCCTTAAGGTCGGGGTGCACTAGCATGGAGAATGAATGCTCAATCCGAAGTTCGAGCCTTAAGGCCGGGGTGCACTAGCATGGAGAGCAAAGGAGTAAAGGCTCAAACTCAAGTTCGAGCCTTAACGCCGGGGTGCACTAACATGGAGAACAAAGACTCAATCTAGGTCGAGCCTTAAGGCCGGGTACACTAGCATGGAGAACGAAGGCTCAATCTGAAGTTCGAACCTTAAGACTGGGGTGCACTAGCATGGAGAGCAAAGGCTCAAACTCAATTTCGAGCCTTAAGACCGGGGTGCACTAGCATGGAGAGCAATGGCTCAAACTCAAGTTCGAGCCTTAAGGCCGGGGTGCACTAGCATGGATAGCAAAGGAGTAAAGGCTCAAACTCAAGTTTGAGCCTTAACACCGGGGTGCACTAGCATGGAGAGCAAAGGCTCAAACTCAAGTTTGAGCCTTAAGGCCGGGGTGCACTAACATGGAGAGCAAAGGCTCAAACTCAAGTTCGAGCCTTAAGGCCAGGGTGCACTAACATGGAGAACAAAGACTCAATCTAGGTCGAGCCTTAAGGCCGGGGTACACTAGCATGGAGAACGAAGGCTCAATCTGAAGTTCGAGCCTTAAGACTGGGGTGCACTAGCATGGAGAGCAAAGGCTCAAACTCAATTTCGAGCCTTAAGACCGGGGTGCACTAGCATGGAGAGCAAATGCTCAAACTCAAGTTCGAGCCGCCTTAAGGCCGGGGTGCACTAGCATGGAGAGCAAAGGCTCAAACTCAAAGTCGAGCCTTAAGGCCGGAGTGCACTAGCATGGAGAACGAAGGCTCAATCTGAAGTTCGAGCCTTTAGGCCAGGGTGCACTAGGGCATGAAGAGCAAAGGAGCAAAGGCTCAAACTCGAGCCTTAACGCTGGGGTGCACTAGCATGGAGAGCAAAGGCTTAAACTCAATTTCGAGCCTTAAGACCGGGGTGCACTAGCATGGAGAGCAAATGCTCAAACTCAAGTTCGAGCCGCCTTAAGGCTGCGGTGCACTAGCATGGAGAGCAAAGGCTCAAACTCAAGTTCGAGCCTTAAGGTCGGGGTGCACTAGCATGGAGAATGAATGCTCAATCCGAAGTTCGAGCCTTAAGGCCGGGGTGCACTAGCATGGAGAGCAAAGGAGTAAAGGCTCAAACTCAAGTTCGAGCCTTAACGCCGGGGTGCACTAACATGGAGAACAAAGACTCAATCTAGGTCGAGCCTTAAGGCCGGGGTAAACTAGCATGGAGAACGAAGGCTCAATCTGAAGTTCGAACCTTAAGACTGGGGTGCACTAGCATGGAGAGCAAAGGCTCAAACTCAATTTCGAGCCTTAAGACCAGGGTGCACTAGCATGGAGAGCAATGGCTCAAACACAAGTTCGAGCCTTAAGGCCGGGGTGCACTAGCATGGATAGCAAAGGAGTAAAGGCTCAAACTCAAGTTTGAGCCTTAACACCAGGGTGCACTAGCATGGAGAGCAAAGGCTCAAACTCAAGTTTGAGCCTTAAGGCCGGGGTGCACTAACATGGAGAGCAAAGGCTCAAACTCAAGTTCGAGCCTTAAGGCCAGGGTGCACTAACATGGAGAACAAAGACTCAATCTAGGTTGAGCCTTAAGGCCGGGGTACACTAGCATGGAGAACGAAGGCTCAATCTGAAGTTCGAGCCTTAAGACTGGGGTGCACTAGCATGGAGAGCAAAGGCTCAAACTCAATTTCGAGCCTTAAGAACGGGGTGCACTAGCATGGAGAGCAAAGGCTCAAACTCAAGTTCGAGCCGCCTTAAGGCCGGGGTGCACTAGCATGGAGAGCAAAGGCTCAAACTCAAGTTCGAGCCTTAAGGCCGGGGTGCACTAGCATGGAGAACGAAGGCTGTATCTGAAGTTCGAGCCTTAAGGCCGGGGTGCACTTGCATGGAGAGCAAAGGAGCAAAGGCTCAAACTCAAGTTCGAGCCTTAACGCCGGGGTGCACTAGCATGGAGAGCAAAGGCTCAAACTCAAGTTCGAGCCTTAAGGCCGGGGTGCACGAACATGGAGAGCAAAGGCTCAAACTCAAGTTTGAGCCTGAAGGCTGGGGTGCACTAACATGGAGAACAAAGACTCAATCTAGGTCGAGCCTTAAGGCCGGGGTACACTAGCATGGAGAACGAAGGCTCAATCTGAAGTTCGAGCCTTAAGACTGGGGTGCACTAGCATGGAGAGCAAAGGCTCAAACTCAAGTTCGAGCCTTAAGGCCGGGGTGCACTAGCATGGAGAGCAAAGGCTCAAACTCAAGTTCGAGCCTTAAGGCCGGGGTGCACTAGCATAGAGAGCAAAGGAGCAAAGGCTCAAACTCAATTTCGAGCCTTAACGCTGGGGTGCACTAGCATGGAGAGCAAAGGCTCAAACTCAAGTTCGAGCCTTAAGGTCGGGGTGCACTAACATGGAGAGCAAAGGCTCAAACTCAAGTTCGAGCCTTAAGGCCGGGGTGCACTAACATGGAGAACAAAGACTCAATCTAGGTCGAGCCTTAAGGCCGGGATACACTAGCATGGAGAACGAAGGCTCAATCTGAAGTTCGAGCCTTAAGACTGGGATGCACTAGCATGGAGAGCGAAGGCTCAAACTCAATTTCGAGCCTTAAGACCGAGGTGCACTAGCATGGAGAGCAAAGACTCAAACTCAAGTTCGAGCCTTAAGGCCGGGGTGCAGTAGCATGAAGAGCAAAGGCTCAAGTTCGACCCTTAAGGCCAGGGTGCACTAGCATGGAGAACGAAGGCTCAATCTGAAGTTCGAGCCTTAAGGCCGGGGTGCACTAGCATAGAGAGCAAAGGAGCAAAGGCTCAAACTCAAGTTCGAGCCTTAACGCCGGGGTGCACTAGCATGGAGAGCAAAGGCTCAAACTCAAGTTCGAGCCTTAAGGCCGGGGTGCACTAACATGGAGAACAAAGACTCAATCTAGGTCGAGCCTTAAGGCGGCCAGGGTACACTAGCATGGAGAACAAAGGCTCAATCTGAAGTTCGAGCCTTAAGACTGGGGTGCACTAGCATGGAGAGAAAAGGCTCAAACTCAATTTCGAGCCTTAAGACCGGGGTGCACTAGCATGGAGAGCAAAGGCTCAAACTCAAGTTCGAGCCGCCTTAAGGCCGGGGTGCACTAGCATGGAGAGCAAAGGCTCAAACTCAAGTTTGAGCCTTAAGGCCGGGGTGCACTAGCATGGAGAACGAAGGCTGTATCTGAAGTTCGAGCCTTAAGGCCGGGGTGCACTAGCATGGAGAGCAAAGGAGCAAAGGCTCAAACTCAATTTTGAGCCTTAACGCCGGGGTGCACTAGCATGGAGAGCAAAGGCTCAAACTCAAGTTCGAGCCTTAAGGTCGGGGTGCACTAACATGGAGAGCAAAGGCTCAAACTCAAGTTCGAGCCTTAAGGCCGGGGTGCACTAACATGGAGAACAAAGACTCAATCTAGGTCGAGCCTTAAGGCCGGGGTACACTAGCATGGAGAACGAAGGCTCAATCTGAAGTTCGAGCCTTAAGACTGGGGTGCACTAGCATGGAGAGCAAAGGCTCAAACTCAATTTCGAGCCTTAAGACCGGGGTGCACTAGCATGGAGAGCAAATGCTCAAACTCAAGTTCGAGCCGCCTTAAGGCCGGGGTGCACTAGCATGGAGAGCAAAGGCTCAAACTCAAAGTCGAGCCTTAAGGCCGGAGTGCACTAGCATGGAGAACGAAGGCTCAATCTGAAGTTCGAGCCTTAAGGCCGGGGTGCACTAGGGCATGAAGAGCAAAGGAGCAAAGGCTCAAACTCGAGCCTTAACGCTGGGGTGCACTAGCATGGAGAGCAAAGGCTCAAACTCAAGTTCGAGCCTTAAGGCCGGGGTGCACTAACATGGAGAGCAAAGGCTCAAACTCAAGTTCATCGAGCCTTAAGGCCGGGGTACACTAGCATGGAGAACAAAGGCTCAATCTAAAGTTCGAGCCTTAAGATTGGGGTGCACTAGCATGGAGAGCAAAGGCTTAAACTCAATTTCGAGCCTTAAGACCGGGGTGCACTAGCATGGAAAGCAAAGGCTCAAACTCAAGTTCGATCCGCCGGGGTGCGCTAGCATGGACAGCAAAGGCTCAAACTCAAGTTCGAGCCTTAAGGCCGGGGTGCACTAGCATGGAGAACGAAGGCTCAATCTTAAGTTCGAGCCTTAAGGCCGGGGTGCACTAGCATGGAGAGCAAAGGAACAAAGGAGCAAAGGAGCATGGAGAGCAAAGGAGCAAAGGCTCAAACTCAATTTCGAGCCTTAACGCCGGGGTGCACTAGCATGGAGAGCAAAGGCTCAAGCTCAAGTTCGAGCCTTAAGACCGGGGTGCACTAACATGGAGAGCAAAGGCTCAAACTCAAGTTCGAGCCTTAAGGCTGGGATGCACTAACATGGAGAACAAAGACTCAATCTAGGTCGAGCCTTAAGGCCGAGGTACACTAGCATGGAGAACGAAGGCTCAATCTGAAGTTCGAGCCTTAAGACTGGGGTGCACTACCATGGAGAGCAAAGGCTCAAACTCAATTTCGAGCCTTAAGACCGGGGTGCACTAGCATGGAGAGCAAATGCTCAAACTCAAGTTCGAGCCGCCTTAAGGTTGCGGTGCACTAGCATGGAGAGCAAAGGCTCAAACTCAAGTTCGAGCCTTAAGGTCGGGGTGCACTAGCATGGAGAATGAAGGCTCAATCTGAAGTTCGAGCCTTAAGGCCGGGTGCACTAGCATGGAGAGCAAAGGAGTAAAGGCTCAAACTCAAGTTCGAGCCTTAACACTGGGGTGCACTAACATGGAGAACAAAGACTCAATCTAGGTCGAGCCTTAAGGCCGGGGTACACTAGCATGGAGAACGAAGGCTCAATCTGAAGTTCGAGCCTTAAGACTGGGGTGCACTAGCGTGGAGAGCAAAGGCTCAAACTCAATTTCGAGCCTTAAGACCGAGGTGCACTAGCATGGACAGCAATGGCTCAAACTCAAGTTCGAGCCTTAAGGCCGAGGTGCACTAGCATGGAGAGCAAAGGCTCAAGTTCGACCCTTAAGGCCGGGGTGCACTAGCATGGAGAACGAAGGCTCAATCTGCGGTTCGAGCCTTAAGGCCGGGGTGCACTAGCATAGAGAGCAAAGGAGCAAAGGCTCAAACTCAAGTTCGAGCCTTAACGCCGGGGTGCACTAGCATGGAGAGCAAAGGCTCAAACTCAAGTTCGAGCCTTAAGGCCGGGGTGCACTAACATGGAGAACAAAGACTCAATCTAGGTCGAGCCTTAAGGCGGCCGGGGTACACTAGCATGGAGAACAAAGGCTCAATCTGAAGTTCGAGCCTTAAGACTGGGGTGCACTAGCATGGAGAGCAAAAGCTCAAACTCAATTTCGAGCCTTAAGACCGGGGTGCACTAGCATGGAGAGCAAAGGCTCAAACTCAAGTTCGAGCCGCCTTAAGGCCGGGGTGCACTAGCATGGAGAGCAAAGGCTCAAACTCAAGTTTGAGCCTTAAGGCCGGGGTGCACTAGCATGGAGAACGAAGGCTGTATCTGAAGTTCGAGCCTTAAGGCCGGGGTGCACTAGCATGGAGAGCAAAGGAGCAAAGGCTCAAACTCAATTTCGAGCCTTAACGCCGGGGTGCACTAGCATGGAGAGCAAAGGCTCAAACTCAAGTTCGAGCCTTAAGGTCGGGGTGCACTAACATGGAGAGCAAAGGCTCAAACTCAAGTTCGAGCCTTAAGGCCGGGGTGCACTAACATGGAGAACAAAGACTCAATCTAGGTCGAGCCTTAAGGCCCGGGGTACACTAGCATGGAGAACGAAGGCTCAATCTGAAGTTCGAGCCTTAAGACTGGGGTGCACTACCATGGAGAGCAAAGGCTCAAACTCAATTTCGAGCCTTAAGACCGGGGTGCACTAGCATGGAGAGCAAATGCTCAAACTCAAGTTCGAGCCGCCTTAAGGCCGGGGTGCACTAGCATGGAGAGCAAAGGCTCAAACTCAAAGTCGAGCCTTAAGGCCGGGGTGCACTAGCATGGAGAACGAAGGCCTAATCTGAAGTTCGAGCCTTAAGGCCTAGGGCATGGAGAGCAAAGAGGCAAAGGCTCAAACTCGAGCCTTAACGCTGGGGTGCACTAGCATGGAGAGCAAAGGCTCAAACTCAAGTTCGAGCCTTAAGGCCGGGGTGCACTAACATGGAGAGCAAAGGCTCAAACTCAAGTTCATCGAGCCTTAAGGCCGGGGTACACTAGCATGGAGAACAAAGGCTCAATCTAAAGTTCGAGCCTTAAGACTGGGGTGCACTAGCATGGAGAGCAAAGGCTGAAACTCAATTTCGAGCCTTAAGACCGGGGTGCACTAGCATGGAAAGCAAAGGCTCAAACTCAAGTTCGATCCGCCGGGGTGCGCTAGCATGGGCAGCAAAGGCTCAAACTCAAGTTCGAGCCTTAAGGCCGGGGTGCACTAGCATGGAGAACGAAGGCTCAATCTTAAGTTCGAGCCTTAAGGCCGGGGTGCACTAGCATGGAGAGCAAAGGAACAAAGGAGCAAAGGAGCATGGAGAGCAAAGGAGCAAAGGCTCAAACTCAATTTCGAGCCTTAACGCCGGGGTGCACTAGCATGGAGAGCAAAGGCTCAAGCTCAAGTTCGAGCCTTAAGACCGGGGTGCACTAACATGGAGAGCAAAGGCTCAAACTCAAGTTCGAGCCTTAAGGCCGGGGTGCACTAACATGGAGAACAAAGACTCAATCTAGGTCGAGCCTTAAGGCCGAGGTACACTAGCATGGAGAACGAAGGCTCAATCTGAAGTTCGAGCCTTAAGACTGGGGTGCACTACCATGGAGAGCAAAGGCTCAAACTCAATTTCGAGCCTTAAGACCGGGGTGCACTAGCATGGAGAGCAAATGCTCAAACTCAAGTTCGAGCCGCCTTAAGGTTGCGGTGCACTAGCATGGAGAGCAAAGGCTCAAACTCAAGTTCGAGCCTTAAGGTCGGGGTGCACTAGCATGGAGAATGAAGGCTCAATCTGAAGTTCGAGCCTTAAGGCCGGGTGCACTAGCATGGAGAGCAAAGGAGTAAAGGCTCAAACTGAAGTTCGAGCCTTAACGCCGGGGTGCACTAACATGGAGAACAAAGACTCAATCCAGGTCGAGCCATAAGGCCGGGGTACACTAGCATGGAGAACGAAGGCTCAATCTGAAGTTCGAGCCTTAAGACTGGGGTGCACTAGCGTGGAGAGCAAAGGCTCAAACTCAATTTCGAGCCTTAAGACCGGGGTGCACTAGCATGGACAGCAATGGCTCAAACTCAAGTTCGAGCCTTAAGGCCGGGGTGCACTAGCATGGAGAGCAAAGGCTCAAGTTCGACCCTTAAGGCCGGGGTGCACTAGCATGGAGAACGAAGGCTCAATCTGAGGTTCGAGCCTTAAGGCCGGGGTGCACTAGCATAGAGAGCAAAGGAGCAAAGGCTCAAACTCAAGTTCGAGCCTTAACGCCGGGGTGCACTAGCATGGAGAGCAAAGGCTCAAACTCAAGTTCGAGCCTTAAGGCCGGGGTGCACTAACATGGAGAACAAAGACTCAATCTAGGTCGAGCCTTAAGGCGGCCGGGGTACACTAGCATGGAGAACAAAGGCTCAATCTGAAGTTCGAGCCTTAAGACTGGGGTGCACTAGCATGGAGAGCAAAGGCTCAAACTCAATTTCGAGCCTTAAGACCGGGGTGCACTAGCATGGAGAGCAAAGGCTCAAACTCAAGTTCGAGCCGCCTTAAGGCCGGGGTGCACTAGCATGGAGAGCAAAGGCTCAAACTCAAGTTTGAGCCTTAAGGCCGGGGTGCACTAGCATGGAGAACGAAGGCTGTATCTGAAGTTCGAGCCTTAAGGCCGGGGTGCACTAGCATGGAGAGCAAAGGAGCAAAGGCTCAAACTCAATTTCGAGCCTTAACGCCGGGGTGCACTAGCATGGAGAGCAAAGGCTCAAACTCAAGTTCGAGCCTTAAGGTCGGGCTGCACTAACATGGAGAGCAAAGGCTCAAACTCAAGTTCGAGCCTTAAGGCCGGGGTGCACTAACATGGAGAACAAAGACTCAATCTAGGTCGAGCCTTAAGGCCGGGGTACACTAGCATGGAGAACGAAGGCTCAATCTGAAGTTCGAGCCTTAAGACTGGGGTGCACTACCATGGAGAGCAAAGGCTCAAACTCAATTTCGAGCCTTAAGACCGGGGTGCACTAGCATGGAGAGCAAATGCTCAAACTCAAGTTCGAGCCGCCTTAAGGCCGGGGTGCACTAGCATGGAGAGCAAAGGCTCAAACTCAAGTTCGAGCCTTAAGGCCGGGGTGCACTAACATGGAGAACGAAGGCTCAATCTGAAGTTCGAGCCTTAAGGCCGGGGTGCACTAGGGCATGGAGAGCAAAGGAGCAAAGGCTCAAACTCGAGCCTTAACGCTGGGGTGCACTAGCATGGAGAGCAAAGGCTCAAACTCAAGTTCGAGCCTTAAGGCCGGGGTACACTAACATGGAGAGCAAAGGCTCAAACTCAAGTTCATCCAGCCTTAAGGCCGGGGTACACTAACATGGAGAACAGAGACTCAATCTAGGTCCACCCTTAAGGCCAGCGTACACTAGCATGGAGAACAAAGGCTCAATCTAAAGTTCGAGCCTTAAGACTGGGGTGCACTAGCATGGAGAGCAAAGGCTTAAACTCAATTTCGAGCCTTAAGACCAGGGTGCACTAGCATGGAAAGCAAAGGCTCAAACTCAAGTTCGATCCACCGGGGTGCGCTAGCATGGACAGCAAAGGCTCAAACTCAAGTTCGAGCCTTAAGGCCGGGGTGCACTAGCATGGAGAACGAAGGCTCAATCTTAAGTTCGAGCCTTAAGGCCAGGGTGCACTAGCATGGAGAGCAAAGGAACAAAGGAGCAAAGGAGCATGGAGAGCAAAGGAGCATGGAGAGCAAAGGAGCAAAGGCTCAAACTTAATTTCGAGCCTTAACGCCGGGGTGCACTAGCATGGAGAGCAAAGGCTCAAGCTCAAGTTCGAGCCTTAAGACCGGGGTGCACTAACATGGAGAGCAAAGGCTCAAACTCAAGTTCGAGCCTTAAGGCCGGGGTGCACTAACATGGAGAACAAAGACTCAATCTAGGTCGAGCCTTAAGGCCGGGGTACACTAGCATGGAGAACGAAGGCTCAATCTGAAGTTCGAGCCTTAAGACTGGGGTGCACTACCATGGAGAGCAAAGGCTCAAACTCAATTTCGAGCCTTAAGACCGGGGTGCACTAGCATGGAGAGAAAATGCTCAAACTCAAGTTCGAGCCGCCTTAAGGCTGCGGTGCACTAGCAGGGAGAGCAAAGGCTCAAACTCAAGTTCGAGCCTTAAGGTCGGGGTGCACTAGCATGGAGAATGAAGGCTCAATCTGAAGTTCGAGCCTTAAGGCCGGGGTGCACTAGCATGGAGAGCAAAGGAGTAAAGGCTCAAACTCAAGTTCGAGCCTTAACGCCGGGGTGCACTAACATGGTGAACAAAGAGTCAATCTAGGTCGAGCCTTAAGGCCGGGGTACACTAGCATGGAGAACGAAGGCTCAATCTGAAGTTCGAGCCTTAAGACTTGGGTGCACTAGCATGGAGAGCAAAGGCTCAAACTCAATTTCGAGTCTTAAGACCGGGGTGCACTAGCATGGAGAGCAATGGCTCAAACTCAAGTTCGAGCCTTAAGGCCGGGGTGCACTAGCATGGAGAGCAAAGGCTCAAGTTCGACCCTTAAGGCCGGGGTGCACTAGCATGGAGAACGAAGGCTCAATATGAAGTTCGAGCCTTGTGAGATCCCTGTTCCCCACCGATCAACGGATTCGGGGTACTAGCAGCGGAAGTAGCACATCATGCGTGGGTAGGGGTCTCACACTCGGGGCCTCGCCCACGGATATCCGGACAAGAGACTAATCCGTCGGTTTGTCCAAAACCGAAACTGGAAAAACTTCCTTTACTCGGAAAGCATGGGCGATTCCACCAGGATAACTCTTTACTCTAACGTAGTCAAGATCATTACGGATCAACTGATCTGAGTGCACCTTTAACGGTACTTGGTCAATTCAAGGTAGAAACTTGCACTTGGATCATTGGGATCAACGCTTTTTTCCCCACCAAGAGGCACAGCCGTTGATTCCTATCCATAGAACAATTTCTATCCGGGATTTACTTTATCTATCGTAAAAAACAAAGTTGAGTCTCGATTTATGGATCCATCAGTCCAGCCTAACCCCATCCGATCCCATGGGTTAGCCAACCGCCCAACCACTGTAGTGATGGGATCCAATTTGGAATTTGGTTAGGTTTTGTCCCGGGTACCAAGGAAAAGAGTTCCAAGGCCCCCTAGCCGGAATTTCATGCAAACATAAAACTAGCCACACCACTTACACACCCAATATGAAAATTGCCTTTTTCTTAGCATCAGCTAACTTTAAAACAATCCTTTAATGAAACCATAGTACCACTGATCACAATCTCCCAATTTATCCAGTTGATTCATAATTTCCCATCATTCCTTCATCAGAGTATCTATGGCATCATTGGCAACTAGAACGCTCACCACCTGTCCACACAGAGGCCGTTTCCATAGTTCCTAGCCCATAATACTCGGCAATATAATCACTTATCAAGATGGACTCTCGTTGAAGATCAGCAAGATCAACCAACAGATCCATATAAAAGAGCCATGGACTCATCCGTTGAGGACCAGCAAGGTCAGTCAACCAGATCCATGCCCGGTTTCACAAAACAACTCTTACTCCTTGTTCCAATATCTTCCTCGACGCACGCGTGGGTATCCTAGGCGACCCAGAGCCCGAGCACCGTATGGTCAGCACCCTCTAGGATCCTTCGCAGGTGACCTAGCGCTTCACTCATAGGCCGCTTCCTTGGTCCCTCATCCACCGTACCGGAAGCTCACCATTTTAATCGAACCGAGGCTGGTCAAGACCTCGGCCGACCTTGCTACGCGAGACGTCCTCCATTGACTCTCCGTCAGCAGTTGCAACTTTAATAGTTAGGTCTCCACGACCTTAATCACAAGACGGTCAAAATGCTTTCCCAGCATTCTTGACATAAAACAGCCATTTACAAACAGCATTTACAACAGTTTACAAATACAGTTTCTATATTAACTCTCATTTTTCCACATTATCCCTCATTAATCCACATTACTTATTCCACATTCCATTTATATATGTACTCATCCAATCACATCATTTTCCATCTCTTCACTTCAGATTCCTTCACATCACATATCATATATTCACATCTATATCCACATCCACATCCACATTCACATCTATACATTCACATCTACATGCTTACCTCCATTTTCACATCCTCATTTATACATCCACATCTCGTATCCATATTCATACATATACATCCATATCCACATCCATACATCCACACCCACATGTATACATCCACTATCACGTCCTCATTCATACATCTACATCCACATACATACATACATCCACATCCACATTCCCATTCACATCTATACATCCACATCTACATCCACATACATACATCCATCCACATCCACATTCCACATTCACATCTATACATTCACATCTACATCCACATTCACATACATCCACATCCACATTCCCATTCACATCTATACATCCACATCTACATCCACATTCACATCTATGCATATACATCCTCATGCATACATCCACATTCACATTCACATCTATACATCCACATCTACATCCACATTCACATCTATGCATATACATCTTCATGCATACATCCACTTTCACATTCATACATATGCATCTACATGCATACATCCACATCTACATTCATACATCCACATCCACCTCTTCATTCACATTCACATCCATACATTCACATCTACATCCACATTCACATACATCCACATCCACATTCCCATTCACATCTATACATCCACATCTACATCCACATTCACATCTATGCATATACATCCTCATGCATACATCCACATTCACATTCACATCTATACATCCACATCTACATCCACATTCACATCTATGCATATACATCTTCATGCATACATCCACTTTCACATTCATACATATGCATCTACATGCATACATCCACATCTACATTCATACATCCACATCCACCTCTTCATTCACATTCACATCCATACATCCACACCCACATGTATACATCCACTATCACGTCCTCATTCATACATCCACATCCACATACATACATACATCCACATCCACATTCCCATTCACATCTATACATCCACATCTACATCCACATACATACATCCATCCACATCCACATTCCACATTCACATCTATACACATCTTATCACATCTTTTTACATCTCATACACCTCTTATCACATCCTATCACTTTCCATACGCATCTTATCAATTCTTATCACATCTCATACACCTCTTATCACATCTTATCACATTTCATATCTTTAAAAAAAAAAAAAAGAGAATTCTTATATTTGATATCAGATTTCTCTACACATTTATTTATACATAAATTCCATTTAAGGAGACTAACACTTTCGAATTTAAAATCAATCTTTTATGCATCTTCTTATGCATAAATTCAATTTGGTAGGAAATTACACTTTTAGAATAAAAGAATTTCTCTTATGTATCTAAGTTATGCATAAAATCCATTTATGAGGAAAATCACACTTTTAGTATAAAAAGGAATATCTTTTATGCATACCTATATGCATGAAATCCAATATGATAAAAGTAACACTCTTACAATAAAATAATCAACTTTTATGCATACCTCTATGCATGAAATTCAATTATGATAAAAGTCACACTTTTATAATAAAATAATCAACTTTTATGCATACCTCTATGCATGAAATCCAATATGATAAAAGTAACACTTTTGATATAAAAAATTTTCCTTTATGCATACTTCTATGCATGAAAATTAAAAATGATAAAAGTAACACTTTTGATATAAAATTTTTTCCTTTATGCATACTTCTATGCATGAAAATTAAAAATGATAAAAGTAACACTTTTAATATAAAAAAATTATCCTTTATGCATACTTCTATGCATGAAAATTAAAAATGATAAAAGTAACACTTTTGATATAAAAAAAATTTTCCTTTATGCATAATATTAAAATTCAATTTCTCCATGATTATAATGAAATTCTTTCAATTAATCTAGGATGATGATTCCTAGAATATGGTAGGAAGTCCTCTTTTTATGCTTTGAATGAAAATTTTTTTATGCATAATTTTTATAAAAATTTTGCCATAGCTCCGCTGCTATGACTGATAAATCTCAATTTTTCTAAGGGATAAAGCTTATCATTAAGGAAATAATTAAAATGATTCTCTAATTGGATCCTTAATCCATAATGGATTGAATCATCAATATACATAAACTAAAAGCATAAGAAAAAGCCATTAATTTGGCCTCAAGCATAGCTTTATCTTGGGTTAAGGAAAAGCTTTATGAAAAGCTTGATTTGGATTGAGAATGGGTCATGAGTATGACCATTTCTTGAGTGAGAGAGAGAATTTACATAAGAATCATTAGAATTTAAACATAAATGAAAATTAACTTCAATAGCATTTATTAAATTATGTAACTCTTCACTACTATTCAAACTTCAATAGCATTTAAAAAAAAACCATACCAATTAAACTTCTCAAGCTTGAGAGGGGTTGAGAAGAGAGAAACATTGAGAAATTATAGAAAGATGAATATTCACTAATTACCTTACAACTTGCTTGATTCTTTGTTCACGGTAGAGGCCCCCAACCAATCAATTGGTTAAGTATGTTGATGGAGCCACTAATGGGGATTGAAGAAAGAGGGAAGCTCCAAAAACTAGTGAATTATTAAATGAATTCACAGTTCTTGGCTTAGGTGGAGTAGAGTAACGATGCATAAACACTATCTATTTTTCAACAAGGGGGAGGCTTCTATTTATAGGAAAAATTGAGCTCCTAACCAAACAAACTGATTCTAGAATTTTCTAAATCAGTTTGGTCAATATTTGACTATTTTTAGGTCAGTTAAGCTAACTTTTTGGAACTAGACTTGAATGAGGAGAGAGGAGAGATGAAATATCTCAATTTTTATGAGTTTAAAACTCATTCAAGCATGTGAAATATGCACCTCCTTTAAAGAACTCCCCTTCCTTACATATGTGTCATAATGGAATCATTTTAATATTGCTCATAGTTTTTTACTAATAAACCTTGTACATTTTCAACTCTTCATCTTATGTGAAATATGCACCTCCTTTAAAGAACTCCCCTTCCTTACATATGTGTCATAATGGAATCATTTTAATATTGTTCATAGTTTTTTACTAATAAACCTTGTACATTTTCAACTCTTCATCTTATGTAAGCATTTACTCATTTTTGGATACCCAAAATATCTCATATTTTTAATATTGCTCATAGTTTTTTACTAATAAACCTTGTACATTTTCAACTCTTCATCTTATGTGAGCATTTACTCATTTTTTGGGTATCTTCTTTTTACAAATTTGGATTTATCTCTTCCCTACACATGGATTGATGCTATTGGCCCATAGGAACCTTAATTGGACCATAGTCTAAAGATTTCTAAAAATCTAGACCCTTAGACTAAGGTTCTTTATACCTATTTCCAATTAATTCCAATTGCACATTGGAAAATTCTTTTTGAATTTATGTTTCAGGGGAACTCATCTGAATTATAAGAGATATTTTTCTATCCAAAAATATTCAAAATCTGAATATTCTCTCTCTAGAATATTTTTCTCTCTCTAGGCTAAAACAGATAGAAACAAGGTCTTTATATTTCTGAAGAGGAATTGATTACAGGGAAAGATACTAGACATCAAAAAGGGGGTGGGGGAGGAATCTTACATTCTACCCCACTTAAAAAAATGCGAGATGTCCTCATCTCGCAAACTGGGATAATTTCGCAAGATGCACGAATATGAGACTTAGAGAAAAATTTTAATCAAGATTAACCACCAAGATAAGTCTTAAAGAGAGCAAGATTCAAAATACGAACAAGATTTAAACTTTATTCATTCTCGGAACTTATACAGTAAAGATAGAGGAACTCTTTACACTTCCATAAGCCCGTCCATCATATGGTCACAAAAGCAGTCCTCACAAGCTGCACAAGTATAAGGTAACTCATCTATGGGAATGATTCTGTGGGTTATTGCTGCGCCTATCTCAGTGGTATGAGGTGTTCTAAGAAAAGGACCTCTGAGAGGCAAGCCAAAAACGGGGTAAAGGCATATCTTTTCATGAGGAAGAAAACACGCCAGTAAGAAGACCCGCTCAGAAAACCCAGGATGCCTTGATCTCATGACGCAGTAGTATCGGGGACCCAAACCCAAAGCTTCAATAACCATGGCCAAGCGGACATTGTTACGAAAGTGCTGCTGACCCCAGGGTGTTACCCTAGTTATGTCTTGATAGGTCCGCCATTTTGTCTGCGCTACGGAAGTTCCCAAGTGAGGGAAAAGTGAGCGCTCATACTGCTCTATAAAATCTTTCTTCACAGACTCCCTTGCGTCTTGAAGGTGAGAAATCATCATGGATAAAACTAATTCTTGTTGCCAAGCCATGAAGGAGATTAAGAAAGAAAGGAGATCGATGGAAGTAAGATTACTGTGAACGACAAGTAAAAGTTACGACTTATATAAAGGAAGGAGCTAGCGTAACTTAGAAGCCAACGGTAACTTGCCACTGAAGTTTTACCGTCTTTCCATGATTTGGGTTTGGCACATTTTTCTATAGAAGGCATTCAAACTTTGAGATGAGGAGATAAAAGAAGCTCGTAAGCTAAATCACCTACTTTCTTTGGTCCACAATATCTGGGAGATAACTTCTTCCCAAGAGATAAAGAACTTCTTTTGGGCCGTACTCGAATGAAGACCAAAACCTTGATATCCAAAACATCGATTCTCCTTCTGAACTCATTGTTCTGAATTCCTTAAAACAGGTGGGACTCTTGAGAAGTATTCAGGGAAAAGGTTCTTCCTTTTTTTAAACAGAATCTTTCTTTTATTTTAGAGAGAGAATAATTATAAGATCAGAAAGGGAGATTCTTACTCCTGTATACCTCAAAGGCTGGGGGAGAATCTTACATTCTACCCCACTTGAAAAGTGCGAGATGTCCTCATCTTGCAAGGTAGAGGACAACTCTTTTTCTTAAGATCCAATTTTTTTCCTGGGTTCCTTATATTCTGGTCAACCCAACAGAATACTGGGTAATTATCCCCTTAAATGGAACTCATCATTAAATGACAATTCATTCAAATCATATCATTCATATCTTTAACATGATAATGGTCCATTAGACCAAAAATTTCCCTCCTGAATATTCCTCCACGGAAATTTTAGTTAAGCAAGTTCTCAATTTGCCATCCCTTAACTTGATCTACGGGTCAAGTGTTAACAATAGCAATCTGACAGCACAATCCACTAATCTCATAGTGATTTGCTGAAATCATTATTATCATTCCAGTTATGAATATCATCACAGGGACTCGTCCCATTCATCCTCATTGAGGTTTCGCTCAGCTTATTACATTTCAACCAATTTTCAGGGATCATCATTTTTCAATCAGAATCCAAATCAATTCATCAATTCTCAAACAGAATTAAAAATCATATCAACCACATTCGAAATCATCCTCTGGATAGCATTAACGCTTATAATTTCAAGTCTTAGATTTACTCGTATATACTATCAGTAAAGAGCTGCAGTATACTCTCGGTATATACGAGTAGTCACGGCCCTTGGAATTATAACGTAAATACCATCATGTCTAGGCCTCAAGCAAGTCAGGGATTCTATATAATTACGGTACTTCCATCTGAAGACCCAATTACCAAATTACGAATTTCAGTTTGAATATCAAATTGTATGAATTATATCACACAATTAAAACCTTTTTGTGCTTCTTGATAAATTTTTGACATTTTTGGCTTCTCAGTTGATCTTTATTAACCAATTCGCTCTGATACCAACTGTGAGATCCCTGTTCCCCACCGATCAACGGATTCGGGGTACTAGCAGCGGAAGTAGCACATCATGCGTGGGTAGGGGTCTCACACTCGGGGCCTCGCCCACGGATATCCGGACAAGAGACTAATCCGTCGGTTTGTCCAAAACCGAAACTGGAAAAACTTCCTTTACTCGGAAAGCATGGGCGATTCCACCAGGATAACTCTTTACTCTAACGTAGTCAAGATCATTACGGATCAACTGATCTGACTGCACCTTTAACGGTACTTGGTCAATTCAAGGTAGAAACTTGCACTTGGATCATTGGGATCAACGCTTTTTTCCCCACCAAGAGGCACAGCCGTTGATTCCTATCCATAGAACAATTTCTATCCGGGATTTACTTTATCTATCGTAAAAAACAAAGTTGAGTCTCGATTTATGGATCCATCAGTCCAGCCTAACCCCATCCGATCCCATGGGTTAGCCAACCGCCCAACCACTGTAGTGATGGGATCCAATTTGGAATTTGGTTAGGTTTTGTCCCGGGTACCAAGGAAAAGAGTTCCAAGGCCCCCTAGCCGGAATTTCATGCAAACATAAAACTAGCCACACCACTTACACACCCAATATGAAAATTGCCTTTTTCTTAGCATCAGCTAACTTTAAAACAATCCTTTAATGAAACCATAGTACCACTGATCACAATCTCCCAATTTATCCAGTTGATTCATAATTTCCCATCATTCCTTCATCAGAGTATCTATGGCATCATTGGCAACTAGAACGCTCACCACCTGTCCACACAGAGGCCGTTTCCATAGTTCCTAGCCCATAATACTCGGCAATATAATCACTTATCAAGATGGACTCTCGTTGAAGATCAGCAAGATCAACCAACAGATCCATATAAAAGAGCCATGGACTCATCCGTTGAGGACCAGCAAGGTCAGTCAACCAGATCCATGCCCGGTTTCACAAAACAACTCTTACTCCTTGTTCCAATATCTTCCTCGACGCACGCGTGGGTATCCTAGGCGACCCAGAGCCCGAGCACCGTATGGTCAGCACCCTCTAGGATCCTTCGCAGGTGACCTAGCGCTTCACTCATAGGCCGCTTCCTTGGTCCCTCATCCACCGTACCGGAAGCTCACCATTTTAATCGAACCGAGGCTGGTCAAGACCTCGGCCGACCTTGCTACGCGAGACGTCCTCCATTGACTCTCCGTCAGCAGTTGCAACTTTAATAGTTAGGTCTCCACGACCTTAATCACAAGACGGTCAAAATGCTTTCCCAGCATTCTTGACATAAAACAGCCATTTACAAACAGCATTTACAACAGTTTACAAATACAGTTTCTATATTAACTCTCATTTTTCCACATTATCCCTCATTAATCCACATTACTTATTCCACATTCCATTTATATATGTACTCATCCAATCACATCATTTTCCATCTCTTCACTTTAGATTCCTTCACATCACATATCATATATTCACATCTATATCCACATCCACATCCACATTCACATCTATACATTCACATCTACATGCTTACCTCCATTTTCACATCCTCATTTATACATCCACATCTCGTATCCATATTCATACATATACATCCATATCCACATCCATACATCCACACCCACATGTATACATCCACTATCACGTCCTCATTCATACATCCACATCCACATACATACATACATCCACATCCACATTCCCATTCACATCTATACATCCACATCTACATCCACATACATACATCCATCCACATCCACATTCCACATTCACATCTATACATTCACATCTACATCCACATCCACATTCCCATTCACATCTATACATCCACATCTACATCCACATTCACATCTATGCATATACATCCTCATGCATACATCCACATTCACATTCACATCTATACATCCACATCTACATCCACATTCACATCTATGCATATACATCTTCATGCATACATCCACTTTCACATTCATACATATGCATCTACATCATACATCCACATCTACATTCATACATCCACATCCACCTCTTCATTCACATTCACATCCATACATTCACATCTACATCCACATTCACATACATCCACATCCACATTCCCATTCACATCTATACATCCACATCTACATCCACATTCACATCTATGCATATACATCCTCATGCATACATCCACATTCACATTCACATCTATACATCCACATCTACATCCACATTCACATCTATGCATATACATCTTCATGCATACATCCACTTTCACATTCATACATATGCATCTACATGCATACATCCACATCTACATTCATACATCCACATCCACCTCTTCATTCACATTCAAAAAGGGGGTGGGGGAGGAATCTTACATTCTACCCCACTTAAAAAAATGCGAGATGTCCTCATCTCGCAAACTGGGATAATTTCGCAAGATGCACGAATATGAGACTTAGAGAAAAATTTTAATCAAGATTAACCACCAAGATAAGTCTTAAAGAGAGCAAGATTCAAAATACGAACAAGATTTAAACTTTATTCATTCTCGGAACTTATACAGTAAAGATAGAGGAACTCTTTACACTTCCATAAGCCCGTCCATCATATGGTCACAAAAGCAGTCCTCACAAGCTGCACAAGTATAAGGTAACTCATCTATGGGAATGATTCTGTGGGTTATTGCTGCGCCTATCTCAGTGGTATGAGGTGTTCTAAGAAAAGGACCTCTGAGAGGCAAGCCAAAAACGGGGTAAAGGCATATCTTTTCATGAGGAAGAAAACACGCCAGTAAGAAGACCCGCTCAGAAAACCCAGGATGCCTTGATCTCATGACGCAGTAGTATCGGGGACCCAAACCCAAAGCTTCAATAACCATGGCCAAGCGGACATTGTTACGAAAGTGCTGCTGACCCCAGGGTGTTATCCTAGTTATGTCTTGATAGGTCCGCCATTTTGTCTGCGCTACGGAAGTTCCCAAGTGAGGGAAAAGTGAGCGCTCATACTGCTCTATAAAATCTTTCTTCACAGACTCCCTTGCGTCTTGAAGGTGAGAAATCATCATGGATAAAACTAATTCTTGTTGCCAAGCCATGAAGGAGATTAAGAAAGAAAGGAGATCGATGGAAGTAAGATTACTGTGAACGACAAGTAAAAGTTACGACTTATATAAAGGAAGGAGCTAGCGTAACTTAGAAGCCAACGGTAACTTGCCACTGAAGTTTTACCGTCTTTCCATGATTTGGGTTTGGCACATTTTTCTATAGAAGGCATTCAAACTTTGAGATGAGGAGATAAAAGAAGCTCGTAAGCTAAATCACCTACTTTCTTTGGTCCACAATATCTGGGAGATAACTTCTTCCCAAGAGATAAAGAACTTCTTTTGGGCCGTACTCGAATGAAGACCAAAACCTTGATATCCAAAACATCGATTCTCCTTCTGAACTCATTGTTCTGAATTCCTTAAAACAGGTGGGACTCTTGAGAAGTATTCAGGGAAAAGGTTCTTCCTTTTTTTAAACAGAATCTTTCTTTTATTTTAGAGAGAGAATAATTATAAGATCAGAAAGGGAGATTCTTACTCCTGTATACCTCAAAGGCTGGGGGAGAATCTTACATTCTACCCCACTTGAAACTGTGAGATCCCAATTCCCCACCGATCAATGGATTCGGGGTACTAGCAGCGGAAGTAGCACATCATGCGTGGGTAGGGGTCTCACACTCGGGGCCTCGCCCACGGATATCCGGACAAGAGACTAATCCGTCGGTTTGTCCAAAACCGAAACTGGAAAAACTTCCTTTACTCGGAAAGCATGGGCGATTCCACCAGGATAACTCTTTACTCTAACGTAGTCAAGATCATTACGGATCAACTGATCTGACTGCACCTTTAACAGTACTTGGTCAATTCAAGGTAGAAACTTGCACTTGGATCATTGGGATCAACGCTTTTTTCCCCACCAAGAGGCACAGCCGTTGATTCCTATCCATAGAACAATTTCTATCCGGGATTTACTTTATCTATCGTAAAAAACAAAGTTGAGTCTCGATTTATGGATCCATCAGTCCAGCCTAACCCCATCCGATCCCATGGGTTAGCCAACCGCCCAACCACTGTAGTGATGGGATCCAATTTGGAATTTGGTTAGGTTTTGTCCCGGGTACCAAGGAAAAGAGTTCCAAGGCCCCCTAGCCGGAATTTCATGCAAACATAAAACTAGCCACACCACTTACACACCCAATATGAAAATTGCCTTTTTCTTAGCATCAGCTAACTTTAAAACAATCCTTTAATGAAACCATAGTACCACTGATCACAATCTCCCAATTTATCCAGTTGATTCATAATTTCCCATCATTCCTTCATCAGAGTATCTATGGCATCATTGGCAACTAGAACGCTCACCACCTGTCCACACAGAGGCCGTTTCCATAGTTCCTAGCCCATAATACTCGGCAATATAATCACTTATCAAGATGGACTCTCGTTGAAGATCAGCAAGATCAACCAACAGATCCATATAAAAGAGCCATGGACTCATCCGTTGAGGACCAGCAAGGTCAGTCAACCAGATCCATGCCCGGTTTCACAAAACAACTCTTACTCCTTGTTCCAATATCTTCCTCGACGCACGCGTGGGTATCCTAGGCGACCCAGAGCCCGAGCACCGTATGGTCAGCACCCTCTAGGATCCTTCGCAGGTGACCTAGCGCTTCACTCATAGGCCGCTTCCTTGGTCCCTCATCCACCGTACCGGAAGCTCACCATTTTAATCGAACCGAGGCTGGTCAAGACCTCGGCCGACCTTGCTACGCGAGACGTCCTCCATTGACTCTCCGTCAGCAGTTGCAACTTTAATAGTTAGGTCTCCACGACCTTAATCACAAGACGGTCAAAATGCTTTCCCAGCATTCTTGACATAAAACAGCCATTTACAAACAGCATTTACAACAGTTTACAAATACAGTTTCTATATTAACTCTCATTTTTCCACATTATCCCTCATTAATCCACATTACTTATTCCACATTCCATTTATATATGTACTCATCCAATCACATCATTTTCCATCTCTTCACTTCAGATTCCTTCACATCACATATCATATATTCACATCTATATCCACATCCACATCCACATTCACATCTATACATTCACATCTACATGCTTACCTCCATTTTCACATCCTCATTTATACATCCACATCTCGTATCCATATTCATACATATACATCCATATCCACATCCATACATCCACACCCACATGTATACATCCACTATCACGTCCTCATTCATACATCCACATCCACATACATACATACATCCACATCCACATTCCCATTCACATCTATACATCCACATCTACATCCACATACATACATCCATCCACATCCACATTCCACATTCACATCTATACATTCACATCTACATCCACATCCACATTCCCATTCACATCTATACATCCACATCTACATCCACATTCACATCTATGCATATACATCCTCATGCATACATCCACATTCACATTCACATCTATACATCCACATCTACATCCACATTCACATCTATGCATATACATCTTCATGCATACATCCACTTTCACATTCATACATATGCATCTACATGCATACATCCACATCTACATTCATACATCCACATCCACCTCTTCATTCACATTCACATCCATACATTCACATCTACATCCACATTCACATACATCCACATCCACATTCCCATTCACATCTATACATCCACATCTACATCCACATTCACATCTATGCATATACATCCTCATGCATACATCCACATTCACATTCACATCTATACATCCACATCTACATCCACATTCACATCTATGCATATACATCTTCATGCATACATCCACTTTCACATTCATACATATGCATCTACATGCATACATCCACATCTACATTCATACATCCACATCCACCTCTTCATTCACATTCACATCCATACATCCACACCCACATGTATACATCCACTATCACGTCCTCATTCATACATCCACATCCACATACATACATACATCCACATCCACATTCCCATTCACATCTATACATCCACATCTACATCCACATACATACATCCATCCACATCCACATTCCACATTCACATCTATACACATCTTATCACATCTTTTTACATCTCATACACCTCTTATCACATCCTATCACTTTCCATACGCATCTTATCAATTCTTATCACATCTCATACACCTCTTATCACATCTTATCACATTTCATATCTTAAAAAAAAAAAAAAGAGAATTCTTATATTTGATATCAGATTTCTCTACACATTTATTTATACATAAATTCCATTTAAGGAGACTAACACTTTCGAATTTAAAATCAATCTTTTATGCATCTTCTTATGCATAAATTCAATTTAGTAGGAAATTACACTTTTAGAATAAAAGAATTTCTCTTATGTATCTAAGTTATGCATAAAATCCATTTATGAGGAAAATCACACTTTTAGTATAAAAAGGAATATCTTTTATGCATACCTATATGCATGAAATCCAATATGATAAAAGTAACACTCTTACAATAAAATAATCAACTTTTATGCATACCTCTATGCATGAAATTCAATTATGATAAAAGTCACCCTTTTATAATAAAATAATCAACTTTTATGCATACCTCTATGCATGAAATCCAATATGATAAAAGTAACACTTTTGATATAAAAAATTTTCCTTTATGCATACTTCTATGCATGAAAATTAAAAATGATAAAAGTAACACTTTTGATATAAAATTTTTTTCCCTTTATGCATACTTCTATGCATGAAAATTAAAAATGATAAAAGTAACACTTTTGATATAAATTTTTTTCCTTTATGCATACTTCTATGCATGAAAATTAAAAAAGATAAAAGTAACACTTTTAATATAAAAAAATTATCCTTTATGCATACTTCTATGCATGAAAATTAAAAATGATAAAAGTAACACTTTTGATATAAAATTTTTTTTCCTTTATGCATAATATTAAAATTCAATTTCTCCATGATTATAATGAAATTCTTTCAATTAATCTAGGATGATGATTCCTAGAATATGCTAGGAAGTCCTCTTTTTATGCTTTGAATGAAAATTTTTTTATGCATAATTTTTATAAAAATTTTGCCATAGCTCCGCTGCTATGACTGATAAATCTCAATTTTTCTAAGGGATAAAGCTTATCATTAAGGAAATAATTAAAATGATTCTCTAATTGGATCCTTAATCCATAATGGATTGAATCATCAATATACATAAACTAAAAGCATAAGAAAAAGCCATTAATTTGGCCTCAAGCATAGCTTTATCTTGGGTTAAGGAAAAGCTTTATGAAAAGCTTGATTTGGATTGAGAATGGGTCATGAGTATGACCATTTCTTGAGTGAGAGAGAGAATTTACATAAGAATCATTAGAATTTAAACATAAATGAAAATTAACTTCAATAGCATTTATTAAATTATGTAACTCTTCACTACTATTCAAACTTCAATAGCATTTAAAAAAAAACCATACCAATTAAACTTCTCAAGCTTGAGAGGGGTTGAGAAGAGAGAAACATTGAGAAATTATAGAAAGATGAATATTCACTAATTACCTTACAACTTGCTTGATTCTTTGTTCACGGTAGAGGCCCCCAACCAATCAATTGGTTAAGTATGTTGATGGAGCCACTAATGGGGATTGAAGAAAGAGGGAAGCTCCAAAAACTAGTGAATTATTAAATGAATTCACAGTTCTTGGCTTAGGTGGAGTAGAGTAACGATGCATAAACACTATCTATTTTTCAACAAGGGGGAGGCTTCTATTTATAGGAAAAATTGAGCTCCTAACCAAACAAACTGATTCTAGAATTTTCTAAATCAGTTTGGTCAATATTTGACTATTTTTAGGTCAGTTAAGCTAACTTTTTGGAACTAGACTTGAATGAGGAGAGAGGAGAGATGAAATATCTCAATTTTTATGAGTTTAAAACTCATTCAAGCATGTGAAATATGCACCTCCTTTAAAGAACTCCCCTTCCTTACATATGTGTCATAATGGAATCATTTTAATATTGCTCATAGTTTTTTACTAATAAACCTTGTACATTTTCAACTCTTCATCTTATGTGAAATATGCACCTCCTTTAAAGAACTCCCCTTCCTTACATATGTGTCATAATGGAATCATTTTAATATTGTTCATAGTTTTTTACTAATAAACCTTGTACATTTTCAACTCTTCATCTTATGTGAGCATTTACTCATTTTTGGATACCCAAAATATCTCATATTTTTAATATTGCTCATAGTTTTTTACTAATAAACCTTGTACATTTTCAACTCTTCATCTTATGTGAGCATTTACTCATTTTTTGGGTATCTTCTTTTTACAAATTTGGATTTATCTCTTCCCTACACATGGATTGATGCTATTGGCCCATAGGAACCTTAATTGGACCATAGTCTAAAGATTTCTAAAAATCTAGACCCTTAGACTAAGGTTCTTTATACCTATTTCCAATTAATTCCAATTGCACATTGGAAAATTCTTTTTGAGTTTCTGTTTCAGGGGAACTCATCTGAATTATAAGAGATATTTTTCTATCCAAAAATATTCAAAATCTGAATATTCTCTCTCTAGAATATTTTTCTCTCTCTAGGCTACAGATAGAAACAAGGTCTTTATATTTCTGAAGAGGGATTGATTACAGGGAAAGATACTAGACATCAAAAAGGGGGTGGGGGAGGAATCTTACAAGCCTTAAGGCCGGGGTGCACTAGCATAGAGAGCAAAGGAGCAAAGGCTCAAACTCAAGTTCGAGCCGCCTTAAGGCTGCGGTGCACTAGCATGGAGAGCAAAGGCTCAAACTCAAGTTCGAGCCTTAAGGTCGGGGTGCACTAGCATGGAGAATGAAGGCTCAATCTGAAGTTCGAGCCTTAAGGCCGGGGTGCACTAGCGTGGAGAGCAAAGGAGTAAAGGCTCAAACTCAAGTTCGAGCCTTAACGCCGGGGTGCACTAACATGGAGAACAGAGACTCAATCTAGGTCGAGCCTTAAGGCAGCATGGAGAACAAAGGCTCAATCTGAAGTTCGAGCCTTAAGAGTAGGGTGCACTAGCATGGAGAGCAAAGGCTCAAACTCAATTTCGAGCCTTAAGAACGGGGTGCACTAGCATGGAGAGCAAAGGCTCAAACTCAAGTTCGAGCCGCCTTAAGGCCGGGTGCACTAGCATGGAGAGCAAAGGCTCAAACTCAAGTTTGAGACTTAAGGCCGGGGTGCACTAGCATTGAGAACGAAGGCTGTATCTGAAGTTCGAGCCTTAAGGGCGGGGTGCACTAGCATGGAGAGCAAACGAGCAAAGGCTCAAACTCAATTTCGAGCCTTAACGCTGGGGTGCACTAGCATGGAGAGCAAAGGCTCAAACTCAAGTTCGAGCCTTAAGGTCGGGGTGTACTAACATGGAGAGCAAAGGCTCAAACTCAAGTTCGACCCTTAAGGCCGGGGTGCACTAACATGGAGAACAAAGACTCACAATCTAGGTCGAGCCTTAAGGCTGGGATACACTAGCATGGAGAACGAAGGCTCAATCCGAAGTTCGAGCCTCAAGACTGGGGTGCACTAGCATGGAGAGCAAAGGCTCAAACTCAATTTCGAGCCTTAAGACCGAGGTGCACTAGCATGGAGAGCAAAGACTCAAACTCAAGTTCGAGCCTTAAGGCCGGGGTGCACTAGCATGGAGAGCAAAGGCTCAAGTTCGACCCTTAAGGCCGGGGTGTACTAGCATGAGGAACGAAGGCTCAATCTGAAGTTCGAGCCTTAAGGCCGGGGTGCACTAGCATAGAGAGCAAAGGAGCAAACGCTCAAACTCAAGTTCGAGCCTTAACGCCGGGGTGCACTAGCATGGAGAGCAAAGGCTCAAACTCAAGTTCGAGCCTTAAGGCTGGAGTGCACTAACATGGAGAACAAAGACTCAATCTAGGTCCCGCGGTGCACTAGCATGGAGAGCAAACTCAAGTTCGAGCCTTAAGGCCCCGCGGTGCACTAGCATGGAGAGCAAAGGAGCAAAGGCTCAAACTCGAGCCTTAACGCTGGGGTGCACTAGCATGGAGAGCAAAGGCTCAAACTCAAGTTCGAGCCTTAAGGCCGGGGTGCACTAACATGGAGAGCAAAGGCTCAAACTCAAGTTCGTCGAGCCTTAAGGCCGGGGTACACTAACATGGAGAACAGAGACTCAATCTAGGTCGACCCTTAAGGCCAGGGTACACTAGCATGGAGAACAAAGGCTCAATCTAAAGTTCGAGCCTTAAGACTGGGGTGCACTAGCATGGAGAGCAAAGGCTCAAACTCAATTTCGAGCCTTAAGACCGGGGTGCACTAGCATGGAAAACAAAGGCTCAAACTCAAGTTCGATCCGCCTTAAGGCCGGGGTGCGCTAGCATGGACAGCAAAGGCTCAAACTCAAGTTCGAGCCTTAAGGCCGGGGTGCACTAGCATGGAGAACGAAGGCTCAATCTTAAGTTCGAGCCTTAAGGCCGGGTGCACTAGCATGGAGAGCAAAGGAACAAAGGAGCAAAGGAGCATGGAGAGCAAAGGAGCAAAGGCTCAAACTCAATTTCGAGCCTTAACGCCGGGGTGCACTAGCATGGAGAGCAAAGGCTCAAGCTCAAGTTCGAGCCTTAAGACCGGGGTGCACTAACATGGAGAGCAAAGGCTCAAACTCAAGTTCCAGCCTTAAGGCCGGGGTGCACTAACATGGAGAACAAAGACTCAATCTAGGTCGAGCCTTAAGGCCGGGGTACACTAGCATGGAGAACGAAGGCTCAATCTGAAGTTCGAGCCTTAAGACTGGGGTGCACTACCATGGAGAGCAAAGGCTCAAACTCAATTTTGAGCCTTAAGACCGGGGTGCACTAGCATGGAGAGCAAATGCTCAAACTCAAGTTCGAGCCTCCTTAAGGTTGCGGTGCACTAGCATGGAGAGCAAAGGCTCAAACTCAAGTTCGAGCCTTAAGGTCGGGGTGCACTAGCATGGAGAATGAAGGCTCAATCTGAAGTTCGAGCCTTAAGGCCGGGGTGCACTAGCATGGAGAGCAAAGGAGTAAAGGCTCAAACTCAAGTTCGAGCATTAACGCCGAGGTGCACTAACATGGAGAACAAAGACTCAATCTAGGTCGAGCCTTAAGGCCGGGGTACACTAGCATGGAGAACGAAGGCTCAATCTGAAGTTCGAGCCTTAAGACTGGGGTGCACTAGCATGGAGAGCAAAGGCTCAAACTCAATTTTGAGCCTTAAGACTGGGGTGCACTAGCATGGAGAGCAATGGCTCAAACTCAAGTTCGAGCCTTAAGGCCGGGGTGCACTAGCATGGAGAGCAAAGGCTCAAGTTCGACCCTTAAGGCCGGGGTGCACTAGCATGGAGAACGAAGGCTCAATCTGAAGTTCGAGCCTTAAGGCCGGGGTGCACTAGCATAGAGAGCAAAGGAGGAAAGGCTCAAACTCAAGTTCGAGCCTTAACGCCGGGGTGCACTAGCATGGAGAGCAAAGGCTCAAGCTCAAGTTCAAGCCTTAAGGCTGGGGTGCACTAACATGCAGAGCAAAGGCTCAAACTCAAGTGCGAGCCTTAAGGCCGGGGTGCACTAACATGGAGAACAAAGACTCAATCTAGGTCGAGCCTTAAGGCGGCCGGGGTACACTAGCATGGAGAACAAAGGCTCAATCTGAAGTTCGAGCCTTAAGACTGGGGTGCACTAGCATGGAGAGCAAAGGCTCAAACTCAATTTCGAGCCTTAAGACCGGGGTGCACTAGCATGGAGAGCAAAGGCTCAAACTCAAGTTCGAGCCGCCTTAAGGCCGGGGTGCACTAGCATGGAGAGCAAAGGCTCAAACTCAAGTTTGAGCCTTAAGGCCGGGGTGCACTAGCATGGAGAACGAAGGCTGTATCTGAAGTTCGAGCCTTAAGGCCGCCGGGGTGCACTAGCATGGAGAGCAAAGGAGCAAAGGCTCAAACTCAATTTCGAGCCTTAACGCCGGGGTGCACTAGCATGGAGAGCAAAGGCTCAAACTCAAGTTCGAGCCTTAAGGTCGGGGTGCACTAACATGGAGAGCAAAGGCTCAAACTCAAGTTCGAGCCTTAAGGCCGGGGTGCACTAACATGGAGAACAAAGACTCAATCTAGGTCGAGCCTTAAGGCCGGGGTACACTAGCATGGAGAACGAAGGCTCAATCTGAAGTTCGAGCCTTAAGACTGGGGTGCACTACCATGGAGAACAAAGGCTCAAACTCAATTTCGAGCCTTAAGACTGGGGTGCACTAGCATGGAGAGCAAATGCTCAAACTCAAGTTCGAGCCGCCTTAAGGCCGGGGTGCACTAGCATGGAGAGCAAAGGCTCAAACTCAAGTTCGAGCCTTAAGGCCGGGGTGCACTAGCATGGAGAACGAAGGCTCAATCTAAAGTTCGAGCCTTAAGGCCAGGGTGCACTAGCATGGAGAGCAAAGGAGCAAAGGCTCAAACTCGAGCCTTAACGCTGGGGTGCACTAGCATGGAGAGCAAAGGCTCAAACTCAAGTTCGAGCCTTAAGGCCGGGGTGCACTAACATGGAGAGCAAAGGCTCAAACTCAAGTTCGTCGAGCCTTAAGGCCGGGGTACACTAACATGGAGAACAGAGACTCAATCTAGGTCGAGCCTTAAGGCCAGGGTACACTAGCATGGAGAACAAAGGCTCAATCTAAAGTTCGAGCCTTAAGACTGGGGTGCACTAGCATGGAGAGCAAAGGCTCAAACTCAATTTCGAGCCTTAAGACCGGGTGCACTAGCATGGAAAGCAAAGGCTCAAACTGAAGTTCGATCCGCCTTAAGGCCCGGGGTGCGCTAGCATGGACAGCAAAGGCTCAAACTCAAGTTCGAGCCTTAAGGCCGGGGTGCACTAGCATGGAGAACGAAGGCTCAATCTTAAGTTCGAGCCTTAAGGCCGGGGTGCACTAGCATGGAGAGTAAAGGAACAAAGGAGCAAAGGAGCATGGAGAGCAAAGGAGCAAAGGCTCAAACTCAATTTCGAGCCTTAACGCCGGGGTGCACTAGCATGGAGAGCAAAGGCTCAAGCTCAAGTTCGAGCCTTAAGACCGGGGTGCACTAACATGGAGAGGAAAGGCTCAAACTCAAGTTCGAGCCTTAAGGCCGGGGTGCACTAACATGGAGAACAAAGACTCAATCTAGGTCGAGCCTTAAGGCCGGGGTACACTAGCATGGAGAACGAAGGCTCAATTTGAAGTTCGAGCCTCAAGACTGGGGTGCACTAGCATGGAGAGCAAAGGCTCAAACTCAATTTCGAGCCTTAAGACTGGGGTGCACTAGCATGGAGAGCAAATGCTCAAACTCAAGTTCGAGCCGCCTTAAGGCCCGGGGTGCACTAGCATGGAGAGCAAAGGCTCAAACTCAAGTTCGAGCCTTAAGGCCGGGGTGCACTAGCATGGAGAACGAAGGCTGTATCTGAAGTTCGAGCCTTAAGGCCGGGGTGCACTAGCATGGAGAGCAAAGGAGCAAAGGCTCAAACTCAAGTTCGAGCCTTAACGCCGGGGTGCACTAGCATGGAGAGCAAAGGCTCAAACTCAAGTTCGAGCCTTAAGGCCGGGGTGCACGAACATGGAGAGCAAAGGCTCAAACTCAAGTTTGAGCCTGAAGGCTGGGGTGCACTAACATGGAGAACAAAGACTCAATCTAGGTCGAGCCTTAAGGCCGGGGTATACTAGCATGGAGAATGAAGGCTCAATCTGAAGTTCGAGCCTTAAGACTGGGGTGCACTAGCATGGAGAGCAAAGGCTCAAACTCAAGTTCGAGCCTTAAGGCCGGGGTGCACTAGCATGGAGAGCAAAGGCTCAAACTCAAGTTCGAGCCTTAAGGCCGGGGTGCACTAGCATGGAGAGCAAAGGCTCAAACTCAAGTTCGAGCCTTAACGTCTGGGTACACTAGCATGGAGAGTAAAGGCTCAAACTCAAGTTCGAGCCTTAAGATCGGGGTGCACTAACATGGAGAACAAAGACTCAATCTAGGTCGAGCCTTAAGACCGAGGTACACTAGCATGGAGAACGAAGGCTCAATCTGAAGTTCGAGCCTTAAGGCCGAGGTGCACTAGCATGGAGTGCAAACAATGTACGACGAGCAATGATTGACAAATGGCACACTTAGCGTGCAATCAAGTAAGCGTTTATATTGATATAGACAATCAATTAAAGAAGGACTTACTTGTTGCATAAAGTATTCAATTAGATAAGGGAACACACGAAACGTAGATAGGCGCACGAAAGTCTCCGATGTCGCACTGACGTGACGGATGCTTGAAGTCTCCGATGGCGTGTGGGCGTGATGGTTTTGTAGGAAACAGAGGTCGAAACCAACGGAGGGCTGAGCGAGTACTTCACAGACAGGAAACACAGATGATTACGCGGGCGCCGCGCGGGGGGGAATTTGAAATCCAAATTTGAATTTGGTGAAAATTTGAAATTCAAATTTCAAATAGAGAGGGTCGAAATTGTGGCACGAGCACCGAGCAGGGGAAAATTTGAAATTCAAATTTTGAATTTGGTGGAACAAATGGAGAGGGGGAAAATTTGAAATTCAAATTTCAAATGGGGGGGCGGGGCGCTGGTGATGACGAGAGGAAGGGGGGGCGGTTTGCGAGAGGGGGGCTGGCATGGCGATCTGCAAGGGAGGGGGGCTGGCATGGGAGACGAGAGGGAGAGGGGGAAATTTGAAATTCAAATTTCAAAAGGGAAAAATTTGAAATTCAAATTTCAAATGGGGGGAGCGGGGCATGGCGAGAGGGGGAAATTTGAAATTCAAATTTCAAAAAATGGGGGTCTGGCGATGGCGTGGCTGCGAGAGGGAGGGGGCGCTGGCGAGTCTGCGAGAGGCATGGGGGGTTGGCGATGGCGTGGAGACGAGAGGGGGGTGGGCAGAGGGGGGGTCTGGCGAGAGGGAGAGGGGGGGTCTGGGCGTGGAGATGGCGATGGCGATGGCGTGGAGACTGGGAGTGGCTACGAGAGGGAGAGGGGGGGTCTGGGCGTCGAGATGGCGATGGCGTGGCTGCGAGAGGCAGAGGGGGGGTGGGCGTGCTGTGAGAGACGAGAGGGGTGGGCGTGCTGCGAGGGGCTGGCGATGGCTGCGAGAGGCAGAGGGGGGGCTGGCGAGGGGGGTGGGCATGCTGCGAGGGGCTGGCGATGGCTGCGACGAGAGGCAGAGGGGGGGTGCGTGGCTGCGAGAGACGGGAGGGGGGCTGGCGATGGTGCGAGAGACGAGAGGGGTGGGCATGCTGCGAGGGGCTGGCGATGGGGATGCGAGAGGCAGAGGGGTGCGTAGCTGCGAGAGACGGGAGGGGGGCTGGCGATGGTGCGAGAGACGAGAGGGGTGGGCGATGGTGCGAGAGGCAGAGGGGGGGTGCGTGGCTGCGAGAGACGGGAGGGGGGCTGGCGATGGTGCGAGAGATGAGAGGGGCTGGCGATGGCGACGAGAGGGGTGGGCGTGCTGCGAGGGGCTGGCGATGGTCCGAGAGGGGTCTGGGCGTGGAGATGGTCATAGGCTCCGATCAATTGCGATGGTCTGAATTGATAGGCATAGGCTCTGATCAATTATTTCTTGGTCTGAATTAGGCTCCGATTCATACTTCTTGTCCTCTGACATTCAACGGGGGCGCAAGCTCTGTCATGCAGAAAGGAATTTCGATTTTGATTTCCAAGCCCAAGCCCAAGCCCAAGCCCAGGCCCAGGCCCCAGGTCCCAGGTCTTTTGATTATAGTTAGTTTCACTTTTGTCTATATACCCTTCTTCACCCACACCCCACTTGTTCTCTGGGATTATTCTAGTTTCCCTTCTATTCCTACTTGCTTGTGTAATAGACAAGGCTCAAACTCAAGTTTGAGCCTGGAGCTTGAGCTTGAGATTTCTTCTTCTCTTCTCTCTTTCCCCATACACCCAAATATACTTTCTAGCTTCCCTCTCTATTCCTACTTGCTTGTGTAATAGACAAGGCTCAAACTCAAGTTTGAGCCCCTACTTGCTTATGTAATAGACAAGGCTCAAACTCAAGTTTGAGCCTTGAGCTTGAGCTTGAGATTTCTTCTTTTCTTCCCTCTTTCCCCATACACCCAAATATACTTTCTAGCTTCCCTCTCTATTCCTACTTGCTTGTGTAATAGACAAGGCTCAAACTCAAGTTTGAGCCTTGAGCTTGAGCTTGAGATTTCTTCTTTTCTTCCCTCTTTCCCCATACACCCAAATATACTTTCAGCTTCCTACAACTTTACTTTCAGCTTCCTAGAAGCGAACTAGCATCCGCGGGTGAGGCTCAAACTTTTGTTGGAGGAGCCTACCCTTCTAGCTAACATATGCAAACTAATATATTATGCAAGTGAGGATGATAACTTTAATTGGAGTCTCCTAACAAACTAATATATGATGGTGAGGCTCATGAAGCCTCCTACTAACAAGCTAGCATTAGATGGATGGAGCCTAGCCTCCTAGCAAACTAGCATTGATAGATGATTCAAACTTTGGTTAGAGCCTAAACTCATGTTGAGATTGAATTACATTTATAGTTCTGTGTACTGCCGTAAAAACATCGCTTTAATCTTTCTTATTGAGATCTTGATTTTCTCAGGGATTGGAGGGTCTAAAACAAGGTGCTTCAGTGTTTCTCATTGATGGTTCTGCAAAGGAAGGCACACGGGTTTATTCATTCCATTGATGCATCTCAAACATGACATTGTGGTTTTCAATTCATTGGTGAGACATGTGCAGCAATACATGTTCAACAAAGCTTTGATGACACATTTCTCATTCCATTTGCCACAATGGATGCAAGAACAATGTATCAAGCAGTTGGAAGCATCATCAAATGGCCATTGGTCAACCTTGTTATGGACAAAGACATTACTAATACCAAAGAGGATAATTTTGCGGAACTTCTTGTTGATCAAGAAGATCACTTTATAGATAGGGAGAGCTGAAAAGAGAAAAGTGTCATCCTCTAGGATGACAACAGATCTACAAAACTTGGCAATGGAGTAGGTATTGTTGGTCCATCCATACGAGGCTATAAATTATAGAGAACTAGGGGAGAGTAGCTTGGGTGTCATTATAGAAGGATCTTTGCATCCTAGTTCAACTTGTGTTTCAGTTAGTTTGCCGATCAGGCAACTCACATTTGAGAATGGTGAACCATTAGTGAAGGACACAGAATCTTCTTCTAATGATGAGGGTATTCAAGATCACTTCATGCAAAAAAATATTGACAGCCTAAACAATTCAAGTGATGAAAAAGAGGATGATGATGTAGAGAGCAATGATGGCGATAGTTCTGATGAGACAGACACCATGATGCCATGATCACTGACTATGATATCATTGAAGGGATAAATAAGAAAAGGAGCTATGTCCATAGGGTAAGGGTAATGAAAAATTATGATAAAACCCATGGAGCTAGCAAAAAATGTGATGTTGCAAACATTCACAATGTCGCAACCATTGATTGTTGCGAGAAGCGATGCCAATTTGGAGATAGATCCAAAATCATGCAAGCTAGGGTACACTTTTGGGGACCAGAGCTATAGTACACGATACACATTTGTACGAGATTGCATGGGCATGAAATAGACAAGGTCAAGATGACGAGTGCTTTGAGTTCACATTTGATGGGAAGAAGGTTTGTAGTAAAGCATGGTATGTAATGCATGGCATTGGTAAGTCAACGTTCTATAGGCTCAGAAAGAAGTTCTTGAATGGTGCATGTAATGTCAGTCATGGCAACAGTGGGATAATACGGAAGGGCATGACACATGTTGAGATGGCAAAATCAATCATACAGGGCTTCATAGATAATAATGCCGATCAAATGGCACATAGGTCAAGGACAACTATGCATAGAGCCCGCGAGACCCAACGTGTTCTACCAGCAATGTACAAACAGGTGGACATATTGCGTGAAGTGAATGACACACTTGTCTCATTCGAATACCGGCCACTGTCACAACCATCATTCTCTCAAGATTGTGGAACACAGAGTTCAAGACAGTTAGTTTATCAAAAACTAGTACCTTCTCAAAATGCGACATTTGTATGGCAATCAAGGTCAAGTTGGAATCAACATGTAAGATTCCTCCCCCAACCCCTTTTTTGATGTCTAGTATCTTCCCCTGTAATCAACCCTCTTCAGAAATATAAAGACCTTGTTTCTATCTGTTTTAGCCTAGAGAGAGAAAAATATTCTAGAGAGAGAATATTCAAATTTTGAATATTTTTGGATAGAAAAATATCTCTTATAATTCAGATGAGTTCCCCTGAAATAGAAATTCAAAAAGAATTTTCCAATGTGCAATTGGAATTAATTGGAAATAGGTATAAAGAACCTTAGTCTAAGGGTCTAGATTTTCAGAAATCTTTAGACTATGGTCCAATTAAGGTTCCTATGGGCCAATAGCATCAATCCATGTGTAGGGAAGAGATAAATCCAAATTTGTAAAAAAGAAGATACCCAAAAATGAGTAAATGCTCACATAAGGTGAAGAGTTGAAAATGTACAAGGTTTATTAGTAAAAAACTATGAGCAATATTAAAAATATGAGATATTTTGGGTATCCAAAAATGAGTAAATGCTCACATAAGATGAAGAGTTGAAAATGTACAAGGTTTATTAGTAAAAAACTATGAGCAATATTAAAATGATGCCATTATGACACATATGTAAGGAAGGGGAATTCTTTAAAGGAGGTGCATATTTCACATAAGATGAAGAGTTGAAAATGTACAAGGTTTATTAGTAAAAAAACTATGAGCAATTTTAAAATGATTCCATTATGACACATATGTAAGGAAGGGGAATTCTTTAAAGGAGGTGCATATTTCACATAAGATGAAGAGTTGAAAATGTACAAGGTTTATTAGTAAAAAAAAACTATGAGCAATATTAAAATGATTCCATTATGACACATATGTAAGGAAGGGGAGTTCTTTAAAGGAGGTGCATATTTCACATGCTTGAATGAGTTTTAAACTCATAAAAATTGAGATATTTCATCTCTCCTCTCTCCTCATTCAAGTCTAGTTCCAAAAAGTTAGCTTAACTGACCTAAAAATGGTCAAATATTGACCAAACTGATTTAGAAAATCCTAGAATCAGTTTGTTTGGTTAGGAGCTCAATTTTTCCTATAAATAGAAGCCTCCCCCTTGTTGAAAAATAGTTAGTGTTTATGCATCGTTACTCTACTCCACCTAAGCCAAGAACTGTGAATTCATTTAATAATTCACTAGTTTTTGGAGCTTCCCTCTTTCTTCAATCCCCATTAGAGACTCCATCAACATACTTAACCAATTGATTGGTTGGGGCCTCTACCGTGAACAAAGAATCAAGCAAGTTGTAAGGTAATTAGTGAATATTGATCTTTCTATAATTTCTCAATGTTTCTCTCTTCTCAACCCCTCTCAAGCTTGAGAAGTTTAATTGGTATGGTTTTTTTTTAAATACTATTGAAGTTTGAATAGTAGTGAAGAGTTACATAAGTTAATAAATGCTATTGAAGTTAATTTTCATTTATGTTTAAATTCTAATGATTTTTATGTAAACTCTCTCTCTCACTCAAGAAATGGTCATACTCATGACCCGTTCTCAATCCAAATCAAGCTTTTCATAAAGCTTTTCCTTAACCCAAGATTAAGCTATGCTTGAGGCCAATTTAATGGCTTTTTTCTATGCTTTTAGTTTATGCATATTGATGATTCAATCCACTATAGATTAATGATCCAATTAGAGATCATTTTAATTATTTCCTTAATGATAAGCTTTATCCCTTAGAAAAAATTGAGATTTATCAGTCATAGCAGCGGAGCTATGGCAAAATTTTTATAAAAATTATGCATAAAATAATTTCATTCAAAGCATAAAAAGAGGACTTCCTACCATATTCTAGGAATTATCATCCTAGATTAATTGAAAGAATTTCATTATAATCATGGAGAAATTGAATTTTAATATCATGCATAAAGGATAATTTTTTTATATCAAAAGTGTTACTTTTATCATTTTTAATTTTCATGCATAGAAGTATGCATAACGAAAAAATTTTTATATCAAAAGTGTTACTTTTATCATTTTTTTTAATTTTTCATGCATAGAAGTATGCATAAAGGAAAAATTTTATATCAAAAGTGATACTTTTATCATTTTTAATTTTCATGCATAGAAGTATGCATAAAGGAAAAATTTTTATATCAAAAGTGTTACTTTTATCATTTTTTTTAATTTTTCATGCATAGAAGTATGCATAAAGGAAAAATTTTATATCAAAAGTGATACTTTTATCATTTTTAATTTTCATGCATAGAAGTATGCATAAAGGATAATTTTTTTATATTAAAAGTGTTATTTTTATCATTTTTAATTTTCATGCATAGAAGGATGCATAAAGGAAAATTTTTTATATCAAAAGTGTTACTTTTATCATTTTTAATTTTCATACATAGAAGTATGCATAAAGGATAATTTTTTTATATCAAAAGTGTTACTTTTATCATATTGGATTTCATGCATAGAGGTATGCATAAAAGTTGAATATTTTATTATAAAAGTGTTACTTTTAGCATAATTGAATTTCATGCATAGAGGTATGCATAAAAGATATGGGAAATGATAAGATATGATAAGATGCATGTGGATGTGGATGTGGATGTATGAATGTGGATGTATGGATGTGAATGTGGATGTGGATGTGGATGTATGAATGTGGATGTATGGATGTGGATGTGGATGTATGAATGTGGATGTATGGATGTGGATGTATGGATGTGGATGTGGATGTATGGATGTATGAATGTGGATGTATGGATGCGAATGAGGATGTAGATGTGGATGCATGGATGTAAATGTGGATGTGGATGTATGGATGTATGCATGTAGATGTGGATACATGAATGTGGATGTATGGATGTGAATGAGGATATAGATGTGGATGTATGGATGTGAATGTACATGTAGATAAAGATGTATATATGTGAATGGGAATGTGGATGTGGATGTATGTATGCATGTGGATGTGGATATGGATGTGTATGTATGAATGTGGATATGGGATGTGGATGTATAAATGAGGATGTGAAAATGGAGATAAGCATGTAGATGTGGATGCATGAATGTGGATGTATGGATGTGAATGAGGATATAGATGTGGATGTATGGATGTGAATGTGCATGTAGATATGGATGTATATATGTGAATGAGAATGTGGATGTGGATGTATGTATGCATGTGGATGTGGATATGGATGTATATGTATGAATGTGGATATGGGATGTGGATGTATAAATGAGGATGTGAAAATGGAGATAAGCATGTAGATGTGGATGTATGGATGTGAATGTGGATGTGGATGAGGATGTATGAATGTGGATGTATGGATGTGAATGAGGATGTGGATGTGGATGCATGGATGTAAATGTGGATGTGTATGTATGAATGTATGCATGTAGATGTAGATACATGAATGTGGATGTATGGATGTGAATGAGGATATAGATGTGGATGTGTGGATGTGAATGTGCATGTAGATATGGATGTATAGATGTGAATGGGAATGTGGATGTGGATGTATGTATGTATGTGGATGTG
This sequence comes from Cibotium barometz, assembly GCF_041138505.1. Taxonomy (NCBI): domain Eukaryota; kingdom Viridiplantae; phylum Streptophyta; class Polypodiopsida; order Cyatheales; family Cibotiaceae; genus Cibotium; species Cibotium barometz. The sequence goes on from NC_141074.1 coordinate 18,726,463, forward strand.
GATGTATGAATGAGGACGTGATAATGAATGTATGCATGTGGATGTGGATATGGATGTGTATGTATGAATGCGGATATAGATGTGGATATGGATGTGTATGTATGAATGTGGATATGGGATGTGGATGTATAAATGAGAATGTGAAAATGGAGTAAGCATGTAGATGTGGATGTATGGATGTGAATGTGGATGTGGATGTGGATGTATGGATGTGGATATGGATGTGAATATATGATATGTGATGTGAAAGAATCTGAAGTGAAGAGATGGAAAATGATGTGATTGGATGAGTACACATATAAATGGAATGTGGAATAAGTAATGTGGATTAATGAGGGATAATGTGGAAAAATGAGAGTTCGATTTAGAAACTGTATTTTGTGACTGTTTGTAAATGACTGTTTTATGTCAAGAATGCTGGGGAAGCATTTTGACCATCTTGTGGATTAAGGTCATGAAGACCTAACTGTTAAAGTTGCAACTGCTGACGGCGAGTCAATGGAGGACGTCTCGCGTAGCAAAGTCAGCCGAGGTCTTGACCAGCCTCGGTTCGATTAAAATGGTGAGCTTCCGGTACGGTGGATGAGGGACCAAGGAAGCGGCCTATGAGTGAAGCGCTAGGTCACCTGCGAAGGATCCTAGAGGGTGCTGACCATACGGTGCTCGGGCTCTGGGTCGCCCAGGATACCCACGCGTGCGTCGAGGAAGATATTGGAACAAGGAGTAAGAGTTGTTTTCTGGAACCGGGCATGGATCTGGTTGACTGACCTTGCTGGTCCTCAACGGATGTGTCCATGGCTCTTTTATATGGATCTGTTGGTTGATCTTGCTGATCTTCAACGAGAGTCCATCTTGATAAGTGATTATATTGTTGAGTATTATGGGCTAGGAACTATTGAAACGGCCCCTGTGTGGACAGGTGGTGAGCGTTCTAGTTGCCAATGATGCCATAGATACTCTGATGAAGGAATGATGGGAAATTATGAATCAACTGGATAATTTGGGAGATTGTGATCAGTGGTACTATGGTTTCATTAAAGGATTGTTTTAAAGTTAGCTGATGCTAAGAAAAAGGCAATTTTCATATTGGGTGTGTAAGTGGTGTGGCTAGTTTTATGTTTGCATGAAATTCCGGCTAGGGGGCCTTGGAACTCTTTTCCTTGGTACCCGGGACAAAACCTAACCAAATTCCAAATTGGATCCCATCACTACAGTGGTTGGGCGGTTGGCTAACCCATGGGATCGGATGGGGTTAGGCTGGATTGATGGATCCGTAAATCGAGACTCAATTTCCGTTATTACGATAGATGAAGTAAGTCCCGGATAGTAATTGTTCTATGGATAGGAATCAACGGCTGTGCCTCTTGATGGGGAAAAAAGCGTTGATCCCAATGATCCAAGTGCAAGTTTCTTCCTTGATCTGACCAAGTATCTTTATAGATGCAGTCGGATCTGTTTGATCAGTAAGAGTTTTGACTACGTTAGAGTAAAAATTATCCTGGTGGAATCGCCCGTGCTTTCCGGATAAGGGAAGTTTTTCCGGGTCTGGTTTTGGAAAAACCGACGGATTAGTCTTTTGTCCGGATATCCGTGGACGAGGCCCCGAGTGTGGGACCCTGCCTCGCGCAAGAAGTGCTACTTCCGCTGCTAGTACCCCGAATCCGTTGCGCGGTGGGAACAGGGATCTCACAGTTGGTATCAGAGCATTTGGTTAATAAAGATCAATTGAGAAGACAAATATGTCAAAAATTTATCAAGAAGCACAAAAAGGTTGTAATTGTGTGATATAATTCATACAATTTGATATTCAAACTGAAATTCGTAATTTGGTAATTGGGTCTTCAGATGGAAGTACCGCAATTATATAGAATCCCTGACTTGCTTGAGGCCTAGACATGATGGTATTTACCTTATAATTCCAAGAGCCACGACTACCCGTATATACCGAGAGTATACTGCAGCTCTTTACTGACAGTATATACGAGTAAATCTAAGACTTGAAATTATAAGCGTTAATGCTATCCAGATGATGAATTCGAATGTGGTTGATATGATTTTTAATTCTGTTTGAGAATTGATGAATTGAATTGGATTCTGATTGAAAATTCTGATTGAAAAATGATGATTTCTGAAATTAGTTGAAATATAAAAATCTGAACAAAACCACAATGAGGATGAATGGGACGAGTCCCAGTGATGATATTCATAACTGGAATGATGATAATGAATTCAGCAAATCACTATGAGATTAGTGGGTTGTGCTGTCAAATTGTTACTGTTAACACTTGATCAGTAGATCAAGTTAAGGGATGACAAATTGAGAACTTGCTTGACTGAAATTCCCGTGGAGGAATGTTCAGAAGGAAATTTTTCGGTCTAATGGACCATTATCATGTTAAAGATATGAATGATATGATCTGAATATTAATGATGAGTTCTATATAAGGGATATTTATCCCAGTGTTCTGCTGGGTTGACCAGAATATAAGGAACCCCAAAATAAAATTGGATGTTAAGAAAAAGAGTTGTCCTCTACCTTGCGAGATGAGGACATCTCGCACTTTTTAAGTGGGGTAGAATGTAAGATTCCTCCCCAGCCTTCGAGGTATACAGGAGTAAGAATCTCCCTTTCTGATCTTATAATTATTTCCTCTCTAAAATAAAAGAAAGTTCTGTTTAACAAAGGAAGACCCTTTTCCTAGAATACTTCTCAAGAGTCCCACCTGTTTTAAGGATTCAGAACAATGAGTTCAGAAGTGAGAATCGATGTTTTGGATATCAAGGTTTTGGTCTTCATTCGAGTACGGCCCAAAAGAAGTTCTTTATCTCTTGGGGAGTATATGAAGTTATCCCCCAGATATTGTGAGCCTTATATCTGAATTCAATGAAAGTAGGTGACTTAGCCTACAAGCTTCTTTTATCTCTTCATCTCAAAATTCTTAATGCCTTCTATAGAAAAATGTGTCAAATCCAAATCATGGAAAGACGGTAAAACTTCAGTGGCAAGTTACCGTTGGCTTCTAAGTTACGCTAGCTCCTTCCTTTATATAAGTCGTAACTTTTACTTGTCGCTCACAGTAATCTTACTTCCATCGATCTTCCTTCTTTCTTAATTTCCTTCATGGCTTGGCAACAGGAATTAGTATTATCCATAATGATTCCTCACCTTCAAGACACAAGTGAGTCTGTGAAGAAGGATTTTATAGAACAGTATGAGCGCTCACTTTTTCCTCACCTAGGAACTTCTGTAGCGCAGACCAAATGGCGGACCTATCAAGACATAACTAGGGTAACACCCTGGGGTCAGCAGCACTTTCGTAACAATGTCCGCTTGGCCATGGTTATTGAAGCTTTGGGTTTGGGTCCCCGATACTACTGCGTCATGAGATCAAGGCATCCTGGGTTTTCTGAGCGGGTCTTCTTACTGGCGTGTTTTCTTCCTCATGAGAAGATATGCCTTTACCCCGTTTTTGGCTTGCCTCTCAGAGGTCCTTTTGTTAGAACACCTCATACCACTGAGATAGGCGCAGCAATAACCCACAGAATCATTCCCATAGATGAGTTACCTTATACTTGTCCAGCTTGTGAGGACTGCTTTTGTGATCATATGATGGACGGGCTTATGGAAGTGTAAAGAGTTCTTCTATCTTTACTGTATAAGTTCCGAGAATGAATAAAGTTTAAATCTTGTTCTTATTTTGAATCTTGCTCTCTTTAAGACGTTTCTTGGTGGTTAATCTTGATTAAAATTTTTCTCTAAGTCTCATATTCGTGAATCTTGCGAAATTATCACAAGTTGCGAGATGAGGACATCTCGCGTTTTTTAAGTGGGGTAGAATGTAAGATTCCTCCCCCAACCCCTTTTTTGATGTCTAGTATCTTCCCCTGTAATCAACCCTCTTCAGAAATATAAAGACCTTGTTTCTATCTGTTTTAGCCTAGAGAGAGAAAAATATTCTAGAGAGAGAATATTCAAATTTTGAATATTTTTGGATAGAAAAATATCTCTTATAATTCAGATGAGTTCCCCTGAAATAGAAATTCAAAAAGAATTTTCCAATGTGCAATTGGAATTAATTGGAAATAGGTATAAAGAACCTTAGTCTAAGGGTCTAGATTTTCAGAAATCTTTAGACTATGGTCCAATTAAGGTTCCTATGGGCCAATAGCATCAATCCATGTGTAGGGAAGAGATAAATCCAAATTTGTAAAAAAGAAGATACCCAAAAATGAGTAAATGCTCACATAAGGTGAAGAGTTGAAAATGTACAAGGTTTATTAGTAAAAAACTATGAGCAATATTAAAAATATGAGATATTTTGGGTATCCAAAAATGAGTAAATGCTCACATAAGATGAAGAGTTGAAAATGTACAAGGTTTATTAGTAAAAAACTATGAGCAATATTAAAATGATGCCATTATGACACATATGTAAGGAAGGGGAATTCTTTAAAGGAGGTGCATATTTCACATAAGATGAAGAGTTGAAAATGTACAAGGTTTATTAGTAAAAAAACTATGAGCAATTTTAAAATGATTCCATTATGACACATATGTAAGGAAGGGGAATGCTTTAAAGGAGGTGCATATTTCACATAAGATGAAGAGTTGAAAATGTACAAGGTTTATTAGTAAAAAAAAACTATGAGCAATATTAAAATGATTCCATTATGACACATATGTAAGGAAGGGGAGTTCTTTAAAGGAGGTGCATATTTCACATGCTTGAATGAGTTTTAAACTCATAAAAATTGAGATATTTCATCTCTCCTCTCTCCTCATTCAAGTCTAGTTCCAAAAAGTTAGCTTAACTGACCTAAAAATGGTCAAATATTGACCAAACTGATTTAGAAAATCCTAGAATCAGTTTGTTTGGTTAGGAGCTCAATTTTTCCTATAAATAGAAGCCTCCCCCTTGTTGAAAAATAGTTAGTGTTTATGCATCGTTACTCTACTCCACCTAAGCCAAGAACTGTGAATTCATTTAATAATTCACTAGTTTTTGGAGCTTCCCTCTTTCTTCAATCCCCATTAGAGACTCCATCAACATACTTAACCAATTGATTGGTTGGGGGCCTCTACCGTGAACAAAGAATCAAGCAAGTTGTAAGGTAATTAGTGAATATTGATCTTTCTATAATTTCTCAATGTTTCTCTCTTCTCAACCCCTCTCAAGCTTGAGAAGTTTAATTGGTATGGTTTTTTTTTAAATACTATTGAAGTTTGAATAGTAGTGAAGAGTTACATAAGTTAATAAATGCTATTGAAGTTAATTTTCATTTATGTTTAAATTCTAATGATTTTTATGTAAACTCTCTCTCTCACTCAAGAAATGGTCATACTCATGACCCGTTCTCAATCCAAATCAAGCTTTTCATAAAGCTTTTCCTTAACCCAAGATTAAGCTATGCTTGAGGCCAATTTAATGGCTTTTTTCTATGCTTTTAGTTTATGCATATTGATGATTCAATCCACTATAGATTAATGATCCAATTAGAGATCATTTTAATTATTTCCTTAATGATAAGCTTTATCCCTTAGAAAAAATTGAGATTTATCAGTCATAGCAGCGGAGCTATGGCAAAATTTTTATAAAAATTATGCATAAAATAATTTCATTCAAAGCATAAAAAGAGGACTTCCTACCATATTCTAGGAATTATCATCCTAGATTAATTGAAAGAATTTCATTATAATCATGGAGAAATTGAATTTTAATATCATGCATAAAGGATAATTTTTTTATATCAAAAGTGTTACTTTTATCATTTTTAATTTTCATGCATAGAAGTATGCATAACGGAAAAATTTTTATATCAAAAGTGTTACTTTTATCATTTTTTTTAATTTTTCATGCATAGAAGTATGCATAAAGGAAAAATTTTATATCAAAAGTGATACTTTTATCATTTTTAATTTTCATGCATAGAAGTATGCATAAAGGAAAAATTTTTATATCAAAAGTGTTACTTTTATCATTTTTTTTAATTTTTCATGCATAGAAGTATGCATAAAGGAAAAATTTTATATCAAAAGTGATACTTTTATCATTTTTAATTTTCATGCATAGAAGTATGCATAAAGGATAATTTTTTTATATTAAAAGTGTTATTTTTATCATTTTTAATTTTCATGCATAGAAGGATGCATAAAGGAAAATTTTTTATATCAAAAGTGTTACTTTTATCATTTTTAATTTTCATACATAGAAGTATGCATAAAGGATAATTTTTTTATATCAAAAGTGTTACTTTTATCATATTGGATTTCATGCATAGAGGTATGCATAAAAGTTGAATATTTTATTATAAAAGTGTTACTTTTAGCATAATTGAATTTCATGCATAGAGGTATGCATAAAAGATATGGGAAATGATAAGATATGATAAGATGCATGTGGATGTGGATGTGGATGTATGAATGTGGATGTATGGATGTGAATGTGGATGTGGATGTGGATGTATGAATGTGGATGTATGGATGTGGATGTGGATGTATGAATGTGGATGTATGGATGTGAATGTGGATGTGGATGTGGATGTATGAATGTGGATGTATGGATGTATGAATGTGGATGTATGGATGCGAATGAGGATGTAGATGTGGATGCATGGATGTAAATGTGGATGTGGATGTATGGATGTATGCATGTAGATGTGGATGCATGAATGTGGATGTATGGATGTGAATGAGGATATAGATGTGGATGTATGGATGTGAATGTACATGTAGATAAAGATGTATATATGTGAATGGGAATGTGGATGTGGATGTATGTATGCATGTGGATGTGGATATGGATGTGTATGTATGAATGTGGATATGGGATGTGGATGTATAAATGAGGATGTGAAAATGGAGATAAGCATGTAGATGTGGATGCATGAATGTGGATGTATGGATGTGAATGAGGATATAGATGTGGATGTATGGATGTGAATGTGCATGTAGATATGGATGTATATATGTGAATGAGAATGTGGATGTGGATGTATGTATGCATGTGGATGTGGATATGGATGTATATGTATGAATGTGGATATGGGATGTGGATGTATAAATGAGGATGTGAAAATGGAGATAAGCATGTAGATGTGGATGTATGGATGTGAATGTGGATGTGGATGAGGATGTATGAATGTGGATGTATGGATGTGAATGAGGATGTGGATGTGGATGCATGGATGTAAATGTGGATGTGTATGTATGAATGTATGCATGTAGATGTAGATACATGAATGTGGATGTATGGATGTGAATGAGGATATAGATGTGGATGTGTGGATGTGAATGTGCATGTAGATATGGATGTATAGATGTGAATGGGAATGTGGATGTGGATGTATGTATGTATGTGGATGTGGATGTATGAATGAGGACGTGATAATGAATGTATGCATGTGGATGTGGATATGGATGTGTATGTATGAATGCGGATATAGATGTGGATATGGATGTGTATGTATGAATGTGGATATGGGATGTGGATGTATAAATGAGAATGTGAAAATGGAGTAAGCATGTAGATGTGGATGTATGGATGTGAATGTGGATGTGGATGTGGATGTATGGATGTGGATATGGATGTGAATATATGATATGTGATGTGAAAGAATCTGAAGTGAAGAGATGGAAAATGATGTGATTGGATGAGTACACATATAAATGGAATGTGGAATAAGTAATGTGGATTAATGAGGGATAATGTGGAAAAATGAGAGTTCGATTTAGAAACTGTATTTTGTGACTGTTTGTAAATGACTGTTTTATGTCAAGAATGCTGGGGAAGCATTTTGACCATCTTGTGGATTAAGGTCATGAAGACCTAACTGTTAAAGTTGCAACTGCTGACGGCGAGTCAATGGAGGACGTCTCGCGTAGCAAAGTCAGCCGAGGTCTTGACCAGCCTCGGTTCGATTAAAATGGTGAGCTTCCGGTACGGTGGATGAGGGACCAAGGAAGCGGCCTATGAGTGAAGCGCTAGGTCACCTGCGAAGGATCCTAGAGGGTGCTGACCATACGGTGCTCGGGCTCTGGGTCGCCCAGGATACCCACGCGTGCGTCGAGGAAGATATTGGAACAAGGAGGAGACAAGGAGTAAGAGTTGTTTTCTGGAACCGGGCATGGATCTGGTTGACTGACCTTGCTGGTCCTCAACGGATGTGTCCATGGCTCTTTTATATGGATCTGTTGGTTGATCTTGCTGATCTTCAACGAGAGTCCATCTTGATAAGTGATTATATTGTTGAGTATTATGGGCTAGGAACTATTGAAACGGCCCCTGTGTGGACAGGTGGTGAGCGTTCTAGTTGCCAATGATGCCATAGATACTCTGATGAAGGAATGATGGGAAATTATGAATCAACTGGATAATTTGGGAGATTGTGATCAGTGGTACTATGGTTTCATTAAAGGATTGTTTTAAAGTTAGCTGATGCTAAGAAAAAGGCAATTTTCATATTGGGTGTGTAAGTGGTGTGGCTAGTTTTATGTTTGCATGAAATTCCGGCTAGGGGGCCTTGGAACTCTTTTCCTTGGTACCCGGGACAAAACCTAACCAAATTCCAAATTGGATCCCATCACTACAGTGGTTGGGCGGTTGGCTAACCCATGGGATCGGATGGGGTTAGGCTGGATTGATGGATCCGTAAATCGAGACTCAATTTCCGTTATTACGATAGATGAAGTAAGTCCCGGATAGTAATTGTTCTATGGATAGGAATCAACGGCTGTGCCTCTTGATGGGGAAAAAAGCGTTGATCCCAATGATCCAAGTGCAAGTTTCTTCCTTGATCTGACCAAGTATCTTTATAGATGCAGTCGGATCTGTTTGATCAGTAAGAGTTTTGACTACGTTAGAGTAAAAATTATCCTGGTGGAATCGCCCGTGCTTTCCGGATAAGGGAAGTTTTTCCGGGTCTGGTTTTGGAAAAACCGACGGATTAGTCTTTTGTCCGGATATCCGTGGACGAGGCCCCGAGTGTGGGACCCTGCCTCGCGCAAGAAGTGCTACTTCCGCTGCTAGTACCCCGAATCCGTTGCGCGGTGGGAACAGGGATCTCACACAACAAAAAATCAAGAGGAGCGTGCTAGATACATGGCACAAAGAAGGGCACACATGTTGCAGCAAATGAGTCGTAGAAATCTATACTATGCTTGGAGGAGCTCTTCCGAAATGAACCCAAATAGGTATTTGTGTATTATACATGATAAGATGGACCAGAGCAAGACTGCCATACCACAAATTAAACTAGTTCCTAAATCTCTCAATGGGGTTGCGAGGCTTCCAGTATCCTTAAGAGGAATGCTCACTCATGGTGGATATGGACAAACAGCTTATGGTCACTTTGCCTTGGGGTTATGGCCAAAGTGATCCCAAGAGTCACAATTTCATCTCTCTCAAAATGTTTAAGAAACTTAGAAAGAGGAGAGCAACACATGTATGGTGACTTGAGCTGACAAAACTCAGATGCAGAACCACGAAGAGATCTTTTTTATTGTGTTTTGTCTACTATGGCCCTGTATTAGCATATGGAAGTGCTAAAGGAGAGAAACGCATATTGTAAGCAGAGCATTGAGGATGCACATGCAGAGACACATGTAGAAACAAATGTGGATACAGAGGGAAATTGTTCTTCACATATGCAGTCAGTCTTTCATATGGAAGTGCTAAAGGAGAGAAACGCATATTGCAAGCAGAGCATTGAGGATGCAGATGCAGAGACACATGTAGAAACAAATGTGGATACAGAGGGAAATTGTTCTTCACATATGCAGTCAGTCTTTCATATGGAAGTGCTAAAGGAGAGAAACGCATATTGTAAGCAGAGCATTAAGGATGCAGATGCAGAGACACATGTAGAAACAAATGTGGATACAGAGAGAAATTGTTCTTCACATATGCAGTCAGTCTTTCATATGGAAGTGCTAAAGGAGAGAAACACATATTGCAAGCAGAGCATTAAGCATTAGGGAAAAAGGGAGCTCATTTTGGGGCCCTGTAAGAAATTCACTATTTTTCGATTTATTTCTCTCCTAAAAGATCTCAAAAATAATAAAATATGAAAACGTGGCTCAGAACTGTCAGTAAGGACCACTGAACTGTCAGTTCAGAAAAGAATAAGATAATCTTTTGTCTAACTAACACGATTTTGCATTAAATATCTCCTTAATTTTTTTTGTTTCTCGAAGATTTTGCATCTCTTTTGACGACATATGCAGGCCTCTCATAAAGAATCCATCACTGAACTTAATGATTGTATGGATACCGCCACACTTCCACAATTCATGTTACAAAAAGACTATGAGATTGACAAGCCAACTTTGCAACCTCAGAAGCACAAAAAATGGCCGATACTAGTGAGTTACAATCTCAGAAGAAGCGATTATACCATCTTCACATCGACTTAGAAGAACAATATGCTCCAGCACAAAAAAGACGAAAGGATACGGTGCTAAATGCTCAACAACGGGAAAATATGAGAAGAGAAGGGCTCCAACATATTGACTTATGGTGTGATGGAAGTATATATCCAAAATGTCTAGTAAAAAACTCTACACCTCCATTTGTCAATCCAACCACACTACTGAGGTTTGCGGGCGATGGACAAAATGGACTTCTTGGTTATATCTCAGCACAGTCTCCATTTGCAGAAACATATAAAACAATGTACCTACAAGAAAAGGGAGCCAGGATTCAAGAGATAGCTATTCGTGCAGAATTGGAGCAGCAGTTTGCAGAATGAAATTGAGGAGCATTGAAAGAGTAAAAAAGAGTTGACAAGATCAAGAAGGAAGAGAACTGTGCTTGGAGACAGACAACGAAGCAGGAAGATTAAAAACATTGCAAATTTGAAGGCTGGGACTGGTGGATGCAAGCGAAGAATTCAAGAAGCAAGGTTAGTTTGTAATTTTTTATTTTTTATACTAAAAAATGCTCTCAAATGACTATATCTATTTTGTCCATTAATGCAAAACAGGATTGGAAGTGTTGAATAATATAGGCATATTGTGTTGTTACTATATTGTTACTATAGGAAACTATTGGAGCCTGCAAAAGAAAATATGGATCCCAACCTTCTTCCAGTTAAACAAATGAAAGGATTGCTTTTTTGTGGTGTAGCAAAAGGTTTGATTGAAGAAAAAAAATACAAAACAATCAAACGCAATGTTGTAGAGGACTTTATATCCAATAATCAAGTTGATGGTACTACAATCCAAGAGGCTCTTGATGTTAGTGGAGTTAGCAGGAAGGGATATAGTTCGATTTTCCATGCGATATCCTCAACTTTGAGAGATCAAAGGATTAAACGAGTTTTACTGCCAAATCCAGCAACAGTGTGGAAGATAAGAGGTTATTTGAATGAAAGTATAGATGAGTTTATTGGACCATATATCCATATTGAAGAAATATTTCATGGTGCTAAAGGAACCACTGTGTATGACCCTTGGAACAATATATTTGTAGATCTACAACAACTTCAAAGAAGAATGGTCGAGTTTTATGGAATAACATTTGAAGAGTGCAAAGGCATTTTGAAATTTGTTATCAAACTGGATGAGTGTGAGGTTGTAAAGGAAAAGAAAATGGAAAGGATTACTATCACATTGATGAATGGAGCACTTGATACATCATTGAATGAAGCGAGTTCGAAGTATTTTAGTGTGCAGTCGGAGAAACACATATGGTGGTTGGGCTCATTCCAGGTATGATCATTTTTTATTTCGTACTTGATTTTAGTCAATGTTTTCAAATCTTTTATAGTAAGACTTTTGTTTTGTATAATCACACAGGTAAAGATAGAAGACCATGAAACACTAGATTGGGTGTTTCACCACACGGAAATACCAAGAATAATTAAAAGACAAGTGCAAGGAGAGAATCTCCATGTTGCAGGAAAAGGTGATTTTCAAGTAGAGTGGCATATGGCGGGGGATCTTAAAACACTTAAGTGCATGTATAACGTTAGTAAAGGAGGTAACTCAAAGTCTCCTTGTCTTTACTGCAAAGAATCAGCTCAAGTAATGGATTCCAAATGGTGGAAGAGAGCACCTAATAGAGATAAAGTTGACCCTGACTTCAAGGCCATTCTTGACATTCCACTATGTAATGTTCACATATGCACATTGCATGCTCTATGTCGAATTATTGAGAAATTGGTATTTTTGTATATTGGATTTGCTTGGAAACTCCGTCCCAAAAGAAATAGAAAGGATGCTCTTCATGCATTGGAAAAAGTGTTATCCGATATAGGTCTACATGGAGGTGATGTTCATATCACAAAGGATTTTAAAAAGTCTACCAATGGCAAGGAGGTACCAATCAAGCCCTCTATTGGTGGTGTTAAGGCAAGAAGATTCTTGTCTCAACCCAAACACAATAGTAAGTAAGGTAAGGTAGAACAGTTTCAAGGATTAGTTATGGATTGTGGAAGCAAGTCCATAATGCCGTGAAAGATCATGAGGCAGATGGGGAAGCACGAAATGTGAAGGCAGAGGTGTGGAGGTCTCTTGATCAACTCTTCATGTTCTGTGACAATGTAACATGGACAAAGAGTGATTACAAGAACTTTGAAGAGGCAATTAAACATTTTGGGAAGTCAATGAAAGACGCATGGACAGCCTGCAATATAACTCACTACATGGTAAAGTGATGTCTTCTTCTTTTACTTAAGTGTGATCCTCTTTTCTTTTATAACTTACTATGCATTCTTATGTCTTTGTGAAAACAGCATATCATCTACAACCACCTTCCCTATTTTGTCAAAAAGTATGGATGCCCAGCAATTTGGTCTACCCAAGGCATGGAGAAGTCTCACTACATGGCACGTAATGCATTTTTCAGACACACACAACACTATGGAGGGAGTCAAAAGGCAAATCGTCTGAAGGAAGTCTTCCAATGGTTTTACCGAGGCATTCTACAAAGGCTGCATGCTAAAAGAAAAGTTGCTAGTTCCAAAGTCAAGCTTGCTTTTATTCTAGCCCAAAAGCAAAGATAAAGACAAACTTTGGACAATTCAATGGCAGCAGAGAGACATAGACAGTGGAGGGATTCGAAGATATTTAGAAACCATAAATGGACAAGTAAACATGAATAGCAGTTTGTAACTTATTGGTGTTATGTCCACATGTTTTCAAACTCAATCAATAGATTTTTATTCTGTGGAACAAGTGACTCTTGGTGTTATGCCTATATGTTTTGAGACTCCATCAAAAGTATTTCTTTTGTGAAACATGTGATCTATATTAACAAGCATCAATACATCCATATATTAACACACAAAAAGTTCAATCAATACTACTTAATTATGCTAGACACACTGTTGATCCTTACCAATAAAGTACTGAGTGTCAAACGCTTTTAGAAGCTACTGAGTGTGGGAAGAGTACTGAAGTGTCGTACGGTGATGGGACAAATGCAAAAGGGTATTGATCGTCCGTACGGACAAGGAACTGATGAGGATCAAAGACTTTGTACAAATCAGTTCAACTTCAACATAATGTTTGTGCTATATTTGATGACTAAATCCTATTACTCCCAAGGCTTGCGAGTCGGAACTCTCTTTTTGAACTTGATTGGACTCTTTTTCTTCCTTATTGGCTTGATGTTATCAATGCTTGCCTCTGTTGCTTGTCTGAGAGGGGTCCTTGTCTTCAGCTATCTCCACGTGTTCTTCTTCTTGGATTGTGTGGCCTGATGCAATCATGGGTGGCTCTCGAAACCTTATGAGCTTGTGTTTTCCATAGCCCTCTAGACATTTGGGCTCCTTAACACCACATGCTAATGCATAAGAAGTGTAAGACAAAAAGTAAGAGGCCCTAGAGGCTTGATTATTCACATAATCCCCAAATATATCTATGGCGGACAACCTCTCTATTAAAATGATCTTTTCCTTTTGCCATGGAAGATCATGTCCACCTAAAACCCTAGACAAACATTTAAAGAAGTAAACAATGGCTTCTCCATTGTTGCTCAACTGCCTATGGTAAATCAAGATCTTAGCACTGCCTAGATCATGAATATAATGAGCTAGGCTTGATATTTTGCCAAACCCAGCCGGCCTGCTTCCACTTGTTCTCTGGAGGAATGTGTCATCCTCAATTTGTAGCTGCCATGTATCAAAAGATTGGAGTGAGACAATAATACATAACTACAAAACATTTAAACACAAGATAAAGTATTTGATTTGAAGTAATAATATCATACCTTCTCATTTTCATCAGCAACAAGAAGTTCATCTTTCCAAAGATTTATTCCTCTCCCCTCCAGTCCAGCCTCTTCTTTAAGTTTTTCCTTATGAAGTGCTGAGAGATTCATAGCTTCCTGGGTGAGCTGGAAGGCAGCTTCATCTGGCTCTTGGAAATTTTCAGCCTCTTTGAAACAAATAGTAAGGGCCTCTGCAGGATCAAAAGTTGTTTCCAAAGCTAGCAGTGAATGGTCATCCTCTATGCCAACCTCCTTGTCAAGCCTTGAAGCCTGGGCAATAAGGGAAATGGCATAGTCCTCCCTCAAATTGAACATACACTCTATATCATGGAGGAAAACATAATCTTTACCACCAATCAAGACACCTGGAAGCATGGGCACTGCATAGTTGCTGCTCTGAACATCAAAATCTTCAACTGGCTGTGCTGCCCTAAGAGTTTCAGTCCTCAGTTGAACAAGGTCAAGAGCAGCCACTTGCAACCCCTCATCCTCGAGGTTGATATCTTCTTCCTACTCTGCCATATCTGTTGCCACAGGAATATCCTCTTTTACCTCCGCTACAGATATATCTTCTTCTTCAGTCTCTTGCCCTTGCTCTTCTAGATATTGCTGTTGAAAGACAATGTACATAAGGAATGCCATGTTTTCCTCAAGCACTCTACACTTTCTGGTGTGCAAGTTATAGCTGAATTTATATTCCTCAGGCAGGCTGTCAAACCTTCTATTCACATGGTACCTCAGCCTGTCAATGGAGACAATATGATTTAAATGCACAAAAACCTTTTCACCTTCCACAATCCTTCCTGCCTCTGTCAGTTGTTTGAAGGTATCCCAATGGTCTGAAAGAAAATCTCTGTGATGGTCCAAAAGAGAGCTCATAGTGAACTCCCTGTTGAAAATACTGTGGTATATGTGGAAATTCCTCTGAGCCTTGCACTTGTGAAGAAAGTCAAATAGGAGCAAATCTGGAGATTTGTCCTCTTCTGGTTCCCTTTGTTTTGAAAGGAAAGACTCACCTTTCTGCTCAAGTCTCTTGCTTTTGCCTGAACCAAAATTTATATAACATGAATTCTATATGCTGACATATGCAATCAGATAATGTATAGGATATCACCAAACAACTCTCTTCATGAGCACACATGAATCACTTGGTGATTGCTGTGGTCTGAGTATAGCAGCAGAAAAGTCCAGCTTCCTCTTGAAAGGAGGGGCCTGAGAATCAACTGTTCCAAAGCAAAAACCTTTCTCATCATCAAGAAAGACATCCCCAGGGACATAGAAAGCAAAACAATGAGGAAACAGTAAAAACCAAAAGGGACACAAGAATTTGCAACAAAACGCGATGCAGAACCATTTGAAAAATGTAAAGTGCTCTCCTCGCATTTTGTTGCAAATTCTAAATTTCTATTGACATCCATCTCCAATCAAATGCTAGGGACATCTCACAATGTTCAGGATAGTAAATGGTATTAGGAGGAATTCCCCAGGGCAAAAGAGAGCAAAACAAAGAGGAAGAAATAGAAACTGAAACAAATGTAAAGCACTATAATCGCATTTTGTTGCAAAATTCTAAGTCCTATTCATATCCATCTCTAATCAAATCCTAGGGTGATCTACTAGATTTCTAGGCACTGAGATTCAAGAATTCTATAGATGGAAGAAATATATATCAGAAAACATTGGAAAGGGTATAGATCTCTGACCTTTCTTTTCCTCTTCCATACTGTTGTAGTAGCCCTGGAGATTCTCCTGCTCTCTTCCAAACTTGAGCTGCAGCACTGGTAACCTGGAGATCTGGCAATGGTAGTAGTCTTCAGACAGGTTGTAGAGTGGATGGAGTGTGTTGGGTAGAAAGTGATCAGAGTGGGAAAGAAAAGGATGATGGGAGGGTGCTGGCAGGGATGGAAGACGGGGAGGGAAAGGTGTTAATGGATCTAATTATGAAATCATGATTGGCACAATTTCCAAGGCAAAAAGTGACTTTCACACGTGTCAAATTTCAAATTCCAAAAGATTTGGGTGGGACCCACACGTGTTAAAAAACGACTATATTTCACGCGTGTGGTATTTAATAACTCATTTATTTGTATTTTGTAATAATCTACTCTCCTAACTCAGTTCTCTTGCATCTCTACCTCCTTACTCTACACCATCAGCATCCAGACCAGCAGCAGAGGTTCATCCCCAACCAGCACAGGATACTCATCATCAGCACAGCACACCTGCAGATAGCTTCCAGGTTAGTAAGACAATCTCTTTCCTTCTCTTCTTGTTTAATAGTATATTAGGGTAAGGTACTAATTGATGTGATGTAGGTTAGATATTATGATAAATATTATATGCATTTCTTAGATTTTCTCCACTACATGTAGAAGCAGGAAGACTTTTTATTTGGGCCTGTTGAGTGAGAGCTTGATCACTTCTTGATGTCTATAGGCTCAATCCATGTTGCACCAAGCTGTATACACACTGAAATGACTAAAGGCATGTTCAAGTATGCAGCCTCTAGAATTTGCAGTAAAACGCGAGGAGAGGGCTTTAGAAATCTCAAACAGCCCAAATCGCATTTTGTTGCAAATTTGAAAATGCTTCTTCATCCACAAATTTCATTGTGATTTTGTAACTTTCTAGGCTATTCAGGGCTGCATACTTCTTGCATAAACTCAATACATATTGTTTATAATTGACAAGACAGAGAATTCACTGTAGGGATGCAATAGCATGTTGTTTCAAGTATTTGCAAAAAAACGCGATGATGAGCTGTTAGAAATTTTAAATTATCATAATCGCGTTTTGTTACAAATTGTTCAACTTTGCTTTATCCAATTTGTCATCACCTTCTTTTATCATTCCATGTTCTCCATGGTTATAATCTTTTTCCATTGCTTTGTATGGACCTTTTCAGAGTGATGGCAAGAACCAAGGCAACTGCAAGGAGGTTTGGCAAGGGGCCAGGGCTTGCAGCAGCAGCAGCTGGGGCTGATGTCAAGGAATCTAGTGTGCCTCCAAAGGGAAGAGTTGCACATGGCAGGAAGGGGAAGCCAATGAGCATGCTGCAGCAAAAGTCCAAGAGGTTAAAACATTTTGCAGGTGTGCTAAAGGAGATCAGGAAACAACAAAAAGCTATAGGCTTTGCAATCCCCAAGGCACCTTTTCAGAGGCTAGTGAGAGAAATTTGTGATAGCTGGCACCTTGGTTTTAGGTGGAACAGGACTACCATTCTTTCCTTACAAGAAATGGCAGAGGATTACTTGGAGAAGTACTTCGAAGATGCAATGCTTGTAGCAGCCCATGCTCACAGGGTAACTCTGATGGCCAAGGACTTCAACACATTGTCCAGAGTGAGGTGGAGGTATGACAAGCTGGTCCATCCTGTGGAATGGCAGGACATAAAAATGAGAGATATATTATTAATTCCACCTACAAGGAAATTGAAGGCAGACAAGGTGAAGGTTGTTGAAGTGACCCACTCAGAGGGAAAGCTGCTTATGAGGAGTCACTGAAGCAGCAAATAGAAGAATCCAAATCTGCTCTATAGATGTGGAGACTGTACAGATGGAGCTACAGATACAGAGAAGGTTGCAGGAGCTGGGCCCTAACATAGTTGTCCATATTGAAGATGATTTTTCAGAGAATAATTTTGACTTGACAAAAGCATGCTTGGCAGCATTGGCTCATAAGAATGAGTATTGCTCAGATACTATCATTCTTGCAATGCTCTAGTAAGTGTCTTTTATTTTACATTTGTTTGCAAAATAATCCTTATTGTACCTCCTCCCTTACACCTTACCTTAATTATTGTTTTGTCCAATGTAGCATGATGAGAAGCTGGCTGAACCATGCTGTACAGCATACAGTTTATATTATTGATCTTGCAATTTCCTTCAAGTTAAGAGATCCAAAGGAAACTCCCATGGATATTTCCAATTGGTTCAGACACTGTGATTTTGATCATGTTGATATTTTGCTACTTCCATACCATAACAAGTATGTGTGTGGCTGCTTCTTTTGGGATTTTTCTTCAAGATTGAGTACTCTTGTAGCCTTTGATTTCTTAATGCTTTTTTCCTTATGCAGTGACCACTGGAGCTTTGCTTCTATTGACATCCAGCAGAAGCAATGCTTTTTATTTAACTCTCTTAGAAACACACACAAAGAGGTGAAATTATAAGTGGTTTGTGTGCTATTTTTAACTTTAAACTTCATTATTTGGATTTAATGCACACTAACTGAATTATATGTATTGCAGTTGTATTAGAAGACTTCTAGATGCATTGGATCAGTGTCCTCCTAATGTCAATCTTTTGGATTCAATAGAGCCAATAGATTTAGAGGTAGAAAGTTGTTCCCTCTACTACTGATGTCTATTTCATGCTATGCCTTTGAACTTATTGAATAATTTTATTTTGTTCAGACATTAACAGTTTCTAACATATCTTTCCAACTATCCAGACACCACAACAAGATGATTCAAGTAGCTGTGGCTGGAGAGTGCTGATTAGTGCCAAATATATACTTTCAAGCTATTTTGAGATAGGACAGCCAGAGCTTGTAAGAAAAAATAATTTTCATTTAGCTTCAAAAAATTTGATATTGGTACAAAGTGTTCTAAATCATCATATCTCATTGCAGATGAGAGAAGATAGCTTCAACTTGAACTATGTGTATAGTTTCAGAGCTGATATGATTTGGAAGTTTTTGAAGTATGCCTCCCCCAAAACCTATTATACCACCTACTACTGTCGAGTTGGGTGAGAGCTCTAAAGTCCGAGAAGGTGTCATACACCTTGATGACACAGATGGTGCAGATGTGGTGCCACACGAGCAAGGACCTAGTGCTGATGAGGAGAAGCCACAAGAACAAGGACCTGCTGCTCTACTGATGTTATTGAGGAGATGATGGAGCAGCAGCAAACAGATGCTCCAGGGGTAGTAGAGGAGACAATGGAGCAGCACCAAGAGACTGTACACAACAGGATGGAGCAACAGAAAGTAGATTCTCCAAATAAAGATGATACGGTGAGCTTGGACCATGTAGAGCAGCCTCTAGATCAGCCTGTAGATAATTAAAAAATTGTTGTCAAGAATATGTTCTACATATATAATTAAACACTTCTGTACAGAATTTTACATTATTAAATATAATACCTTTGTTTATGGAGTCTGTGTTATCTCAATTTTTAAATTTTCAATGTCTTTGCATTTTATTGAACTCTCTCTTCTTTTGAGCACCTGCAAAAAAGCAATATGAAACAATAGGGTAAAGTAAACTAATAGCAGTGCTTAATGAGACTAGGATAAGTCACATGGTATACCTTCTTATTGTTGTAGATAAATAAAAAGTCCTTTGAAATAGAACCTTCTGTCTCAAATAGAATGTCATTGCGCAATTGAGCTAGGGAGCAACATTGTCTTAATGAGATATTGACTAGCACATCACCATTCTCAACAACATCAATATCAAGAAGTTTATTTTCTACACCAAAAGAATCTTCATCTTGATCCATTGGGACTAGTTTTGTACCTAGCATTCGACTGCGCTTATAATAAAAAGAAAAAATGAAATTTTGTGATGCAACCATGTACTTCAGTTGCATAGAAGGTTGGACAACCTCACAAAACACTGAACTACATGTCTTCTTATCCCAACCTTTATCCAAAAATTGTGGCATGCATGCCAGACTTGTTGCTTTAACTGTGAACATTGTTTTTGAAACCTTCACTGGAAAGGTATTAAACAAGTCTACAAAAACTGTGAGAGGCATGCATAAAGAAATTTTTATTATCCTTGTGGCAATATTGGGCCTCAGAGCTTTCTGTACTTCTTTGAAAAGCTTGGCTCTATATGCCTCTGTAACACTAAAATGTGGGAGAGGCCAATCCACTGAATTCCATGCCGGAAGGTCTTGTTTTCTTAACACACCATGTGTGTTTGCATTGTCCAGCAAACAACTGATAAAAATGATCAGTAAAAAATATACCGGATTGAGCTAGCTCTGTTGCACATCGACCTTGGTATTGTTGTTCTCCTATCGATCCATGCAAAACATCTATAAATCCCAGAATACAATCGATGTTTTGCCATGTCTCATACGATGAAGGGTATAAATCTGAAATAAAATAACACAAGAATATCAATAAGCAAAGAAAGAAAGCTTTGTCTTAAAAATCCATGCACCTCATAAAGAACAAAACCACAATAGAAAAATATACAATTAGGCCTGTGTTGCAGAAGATCATTTGGATAGTCTTGCAAGACAAGTTCTTTATGCATGTACACATGCTGAATCAAAACTTCTTTCACCAATATCTTCCCTCTGGTGATTTTAAAATCTCGTACTCTTCCCTTCCATGATGCCAAGAAAATGTTTTTTGTCTGGGGTCTCTTTCTTTTACTAGGTTGCATGAGCACCCATGCTCCTTTCGAAACAGTAAACCTTTCCCAAGTTCCTTCCGTTTTGACTGTACTTGAATTCTCTACCGAAGAAATAGAAGAAGCAGGTCGACGGGGTAAGGATGTGTGGTATAATTCTGCCTTCATAGCATTATCATCCACAGAGCGTCTTCCACAAGAACGACCATAGTTTTTATTCACCATGGAGACCTTGTGAATCTGTAACCACAGCAAAGTAATGTAAACAAGATAACAAAGTGAAGTTTCAAGAAAGAGAAAGTGGGCAGACAGATAGTTGACAAGAAACATCTTACTCTAAGCCAAACAGGATCAAGGGAGCAGTTTTGGAAAAGAAGAGGTTGCTGCACAATGAGGCAGTGGTGTAGAATGGTAGACCTTTCGAAGGAAAGGCAGCACAACATTTCAAAGTTCAAAGGAAGGTGGAAGCGAGAAGGCCCTTGTCAGAGAAAATGTCAGACTAGATTCTATCTTCATGTCCAAAGATCTTGTGAGAATAAAAAACCAATCTCCACATTAATGTAGCACGCTTGTACCTACATAAAATATTGTTTCTTTTATCTATTTTCTTTTATTTTTGTGAATTTCCAACGTTACGTTGGCCCTCTGTTCATTGGTTGAGAGCTTATTTTTCCAAACCGTAAAAGGCCCCAAAATGAGCTCCCTTTTTCCCTAATGGATGCAGATGCAGAGACACATGTAGAAACAAATGTGGATACAGAGGGAAATTGTTCTTCACATATGCAGTCAGTCTTTCGTACTAACACACATGTGCAGGATAGGGGCAATGTCAATGCCTCAAGTTTAATGCCATCAAATTCAAGGACATTTTTCAAGAGATTGCCAAGGACGTTGTTGTTGCAACTTGACAATTGTGGTTCTGAAAATAAGAATCGTTATGTATTTGCCACCCTTTAAGTATGTTAAGGAAAATGAGAAGGTTGTGGAGGGCTTAAAAAACATGTCAATTGGTGGAAAGAGAACTTGCAAGAGAAAGGAGACCAAGATTATGCTAAGTGGATCAATCCGGTCCTTGCCTATTGGGAGAATCTTATGCTAAACATGCAGACCCCTAGTGCAAGGGAAGACATTGGATTTCATGACTTTTGGCCAAGGAGTGTATGCAAAAAAGCTGAGCCTCTTAACCTTCAAGTGGAGGATGATGTAGATGAAAGGTTTGATGTAAATGAGGACCATTATTGTGGTCCAATGCGCAACAGACCTGCTGAAGAGTTCAACCCGACTCTTGATGTGTCTAAAGGAGATTTTGTGCTTGTACAACCTTGTGATGCAAATTACCCAATATGGTTGGGAGTGAAAACAAGTGATGTTGATCAAAACAACAACTCGATAAACTACCTACAAGTTTAGATACAATATTGGGCACCAATTTCAAAGAAGAAGAATGCAAGTGATTTGGAGGTTTATAAGGATTGCTGGAACAAGTATTGGCAAGAGAACAGAAATGATCCTCAGCGCTGGGAAGACACTAGCTACATCATTTGGGCATGGAAGCCCAAGGGTGGACGACTTCCAGAGAAAATCAAGATTCCAAAGGCTATAATACTCAAGGCCAAACAGAAGGCCAAACAGAATCAATTGAATCAACATGAAAGTGAGGCACCATCACACGTCAGTGCAATTGAGCAAGAATGATTTGTTAGCACATGGGCAACTAGCTTCGTAATCTTTTAGCAATGTTGTATGAAGCTACCAAACTCATAGTTCAATCATTATTCAGATTGTAAGGCTTTCTTAAGCTTTTAAATTTATGGTTTACCCATTGTTTAAGAATTTTGATTCAATACAGATGGTGATCTTTTTAATTCTATCACCTAGTCTTTCTTACAACGTAAAGTTACATTGAATATCCTTTCTTTGTTAAAGTTTTTGTGTTTGATGGTCAACTGGAGGCTATGTGATATAAACAAACTTAATTCTTGGTGTGCATGTGTGTGTGTGTGTGTAGGCAAATTTACATCCCACCAACATTCATATATACTTGTTACAAATGTACAATAGTACATAACTCATATCGCATTATTCAAATGCTTGTTGAGAACATCCAATAATAAATCTTGCATATCGCATAGTAAACATTGTATTGGATCTAACAAAGAATTGTCCCAAAATTGTGCATATTTCCCAAAATTCCTAAATTTGAGTTCTTTTATATTTATATCTATTGTGGCCATACATAAACAAATATATATATATATATATATATATATATATATATATATATATATATATATATAAACTAGCATCATGTCTACATTCAAAAAACGATCACATCTTTGACTACATTGAGAGAGGTACAAAATCATGGCCTTCGTTGATAATGTTGAGATTCAAGCTCGATGTCAGTGTGAGCCAGCTATGGTATGTGCTGGCAGATTAGGTAGGAACATGTGTGAGACATAAATGACCGCGTGTCCAGCTGGTCATAGTGTGTGGACATTAGCTAGGGTTAGTAGAGTGTGGACACAACTCATTGTGTGTTGTGTGGATTATGGATTAGTGCATTATGCTTTGGGTGAGAGAGGACATGGCTTCCCTCTATGGTTAGGGTTTGCAATATACATTAGGGTTTGCTCCTGTGTGTGTGTCTCCTCCTCCTCTACCGTTCTTTCAACATGGTATCAGAGCCTTGTGCTGTTTATTAGGGTTTATGAGTGAGTGAGTGAAGAGGGAAAAGAAGAAGCTGTGAAGAGAAGCTGTGAAGCTTGCCATTGGAGCTGTGAAGCTTGGAGCACACCGAATCTTATCAGATCTAAAAGCTTGGCCTACCGGGTAAGGTCTTCTAAACATCCTTGAGCGGATTGCAGGTGAAACAGGCAAAAGCAAAGCAAAATAGAGCAAATCAAAGCAAAGCAAAATTGTGGTTTTTGAAGCTTTCCATTAAAGCTTGGCAACATTGATGTATGGTGGAAATACAAGTGATTCTGGCAAAAGACATATGTATTTGACAAAGAGGGATGTATTAGCAACCCATGTGCAAGCCTTGAACAATTTTTGGAGCAATTTACATGCATTGATTGAGTGAAATTACTGGTTTTTTGAGCTCTCACAAAACAGAGAAGAGGAAGCCCAAAATTGATGCATTTGGAGTGAGGTTTTTGCAAAAATCCAAGAATTAGTGGATTGCACATGTACCTATGTGTGTTGGGCACCTATAACTATCATCAATTGACATTATAAACACTCCCAAACACCTCAATTGCAGGCGGCGCAGCCAGACAGGAGAAAACAGGGCAGTTTTCTGGTTTTTTGCCTACGAGGAGGTCAATTTCTCATTGGATGCTTGGTCCCTTCCACAACTTCCTTAGCAATTGGATGCTTTACACCTTGGAGAAGAGGGCTATGTGATTTTTTTGGTCAATGATGCTTAATTGAGCTGGGAATGAGCTGATTAAAACAGGCTGTCCACTGGTTGCAGAGAAACAGAGCATTTTAATCGAGCAATTAATCTTTGGTGTTTTACAATTGGAAAAATTCCTCTTACATGGAGTTGATGGACACTATTGCTAAGCCAATGAATGCCTGGTTGCTCAATTTGGTCAAATATTGAAGAAATTAGAGCCAAATCATTACTGGTTTTTCTGGTTTTTCTGGTTTTTCTGGTTTTTCCAAAAACAGAAAAAGGGGTTTTCAAAAATTGATAATTACACATGTCAGATGGAGTTGATACTCAACATTGAGGTTAATTAGGTGTCAATGCAAGTTGCCTATACTTGATTGCACCATTACATTGTGATTTGGAGCCTTGGAAGGCGTGTCAATACAGGGTATCCCGCACTGAGTGAGTCAGTTCATCTTGGATGACTACAGGTTGATTTTCTACATCAAATTTGGAGTTTGTTGGCTATCTTGGAGTATCTGGAACACTCATTGGAGTGTGGTTGAGCTGAGGAAGGCTCGGTTTCAGATTTAGACAAGTGCGGAAGGTGTACGCATTGAGCAACATGTCGGACAATCCAGTTCAGATTGTTGGTGAAAAGCTAGATAGGAAGAACTTCCAGGCATGGAAGTACAGGATAAAGAGTTTCTTGAAAGGGAAAGGATTTTGGAATCTCATTACAGGTGCTGAGCCTGAGCCTGAGCCTGAGCTACCTCGGCAACCTACACAGCAGCAGCTTATTGCTCATAAGCAATGGTCAGAGAGAGCATTCAAAGTGCTGCATTATTTGTCTATATGCATTTCTGATGCTATGCTCATACACATTCAGGATGCTGAGAATCCCAAAGATGCATGGGATACTTTGGTCAAGATGTTTGATACAGATACGAGTGCTCGCAAGTCTCAATTGCGACAGCAGATACACAATGTGAAAAGGAATAAAAGGAGCATACATGATTATGTGCAAGAAATCAAGAAGTTTGCAGATGCATTGGCCACAATAAATGCCCCCATGCCTGATGATGATTTGGTGGATATTACCTTGCGTGGTCTTGGCAAGGAATACAAATCCTTTGATACATCTATCTAAGTGAGGAGTACAGGTCTACCCGAATTCGATGAGTTGGTTTCACTCTTATTGGTTGAGGAAATCAAGCTCAGTGATTCATTTTTGGATGCATCTACTAGCCATGATGATGGCAGAAATCAGGCTTTCTACTCGCAGAGAGGCTTTAGAGGAAGGGGGAGATTTGCATCACGTGGACGTGGTGGTAATGGTTGTGGATGGCAGGATAGGCCTCCATAATAGAATTTTCAGCCTTCTTATGGTGCTCGAGGTGGTCGTGGTTATGCACCTCAGCGAGGCAGAGGTACCCCCCCGTGGTCGAGGACGTTGGCAAGGCCAACAAAATGCTATGCAAGATGTGGAATGCCATTATTGTGGCAAATATGGTCATATGGCGAGAGATTGCTTTCGCAAACAGAATGATTTGAGAGGGGGAAGAGCACAATGTGGTGGTCATTATGGTGGAAACTATGCACAACATGGTGGTAACTATGCATCAAGCAGCAATGATGGAACTGCAAATCATTTGTTTGCCATGAAGCATGTTGTGGGTTCTATGACAACAAATGCTGAGAATGATGATACATGGTATATGGACTCAGGAGCATCAAACCATATGACATGCCATGGTGAATGGTTTGACCATATGAAGCCAATGGATGTCAAAGGCTATGTGGAAACAGGTGATGATACCCAGCATGTCATTACACATGTTGGAAGTGTACCATTGGTCATGCATAATGGTCAGACAAAGTCTATGTCAGATGTGCTGTATGTGCCTTCGATCACTAAAAGCTTGGCCTCAGTTGGTTAAATGGTAGAACAGGGATTACAGGTTAGATTCAATGAGCATGGATGCTTCGTTGAAGATTTTAAACATGGATGTAGAGTGATTGCTAAAGGCAAGAAAGAAGGAAGATTGTTTAAGCTGGATGCTGGAATTCCTGAGCTAAAATCAGCCATGTTTTCAAAGAGCAGAAATGTGGTACAGGATATTGATATGTGGCACAAGAGGATTGGTCATGTAAATATACAGAGATTAAAGAACATGCAAACAAGAGGCATTGTCAATGGATTGCCTAGGTTCAAATATGATGGACATATGCATGTTTGTGAAGCCTGTCAGTTTGGGAAGCAGGCAAGGTTGAGGTTTCCTAGAGAAGGAAATATGAGTAACAAGCCACTTGAGATCGTGTACAGTGATGTATGGGGTCCTGCACAAAACCCATCTATCAAAGGCAGTTTATACTATGTTACATTCATAGATGATTTTAGCAGGATGACATGGATATACTTTCTCAAAGAGAAGAGTGAAGTGTTGGAAAAATTCATGGATTTCAAAGCTTTTGCAGAGAAGCAGTATGGCTGTTGGATTAAATGTCTGAGGATAGATGGAGGTGGTGAATACACCTCAAAAGCTTTTGAGCATTTCTTGAGGAAGCATGGAATAAGAAGACAGTTGACATGCAGGTATACACCTCAGCAGAATGGTGTGGCTGAGAGAAAGAATAGAGTTATATGTGAAGTGGCAAGGGCAATGCTTAATGAAAAGAGCATGCTAGATTACTATTGGGCAGAAGCATGTGCTACTGCAGTTTATATATTGAACAAAACACCTACAGCAGCCATTCATGGAAGCACGCCAGAGATGCGGCTCACAGGTTACAGGCCAGACATTGGACATCTTAAAGTTTTTGGATGCATAGCTTATGTGCATGTGCCTGATGAAAGAAGAAGGTAGTTGGATCCTAAAGGAGAGAAATGTTTATTTGTTGGATATGCACAGGATTGAAAGGCCTACAAGTGTTATAATCCACAAACTAGACAAGTGGTCATCTCACGTGATGTGGTGTTTGATGAGCTTGCTAGTTGGTATAAAGCAAAAGATGAGGGTGTTATTGAGTCACTTGAGGCTGATGTACATGTGAACTTGCCATCACAAGCAAGTTCTAGTTCTACTACTATGTCTGGGCCAGCAACAGAAGCTGAGAGTAGCAGTGTACGTCCATGGTCAGGACGTTTGAGGCATGAGAGTGTAAGCACTGGGAGTAGTGCTATGGATAAAGGCAAAAAGAAAATCGAAGGAATTGGAATCACAGGATATGAGTCATCTAGTTCTGAGAGTTTGGATGAGGAGCTTGGCATACCTGTTTTACGCACACCTGGTGCGAGACAGACAGATATGTGCCACCACATGCTAGAGTTACAGGTGTACAGAGTGACCCGCAGGCATTGCGGAGATCCCAGAGAGTCAGATATCCTGTTGACAGATTGACATACAGAGATTTTGCTATGCACTATGCATATATGACATCTATGGTGAAGCATGTGGAACCTACATGCTATACAGAGGCTGTTGGAGAGCATGTATGGGAAAAAGCAATGGATGTGGAGATGGATGCATTGGTCCATAATGATACATGGGATTTGGTTGCACTACCAAAGGACAAGAATGTTATTGGATGTAAATGGGTTTACAAAGTGAAGTGCAAATCTGATGGTTCTATTGAGAGACACAAAGCAAGATTGGTAGCAAAGGGTTATGCACAGACCCAAGGATTGGATTATGATGAGATGTTTAGTCCAGTGGCTAAGATGGGCACAGTGAGAGCAGTCATTGCTATGGCTGTAGCTAATGGCTGGGAAATGCATCAGATGGATGCTAAGAATGCATTTTTGAATAGAGATCTACAAGAGGAAGTATACATGGCACAGCCAGAAGGGTATGTACACCCTAGATATCCCACTCACGTATGCAGGTTGAAAAAGGCATTGTATGGTCTGAAGCAAGCACCACGTGCTTGGAGTGATAAGATGAGCAGATATCTTATCTCACTTGGTTTTCAGATTTCTACAGCAGATTCTTCACTCTATGTGAAGAAGACACAGCATGGAATTGTTTTATTAGTCATCTATGTGGATGATTTGATTATTACAGGTGATCATAGTGCAGATGTGATGCATGTCAAGAAAGCTTTGAGTGGGCAATTTGACATGAAAGATCTTGGTGAGTTGAGATACTTCCTTGGCATTGAAGTGGTGAAAGATCATGCAGGTACTTGGTTAGTACAGCGCCAATATGCATTGGATATGTTGGCAAAGTATGGCATGACAGGGTGTAAGCCTATGAGTACACCATTGGAGCAAAATGTGAAGTTGCGGGCTGATTATGGAGAGGAATTGGATGATCCTTCGATGTACAGGAAGATGGTTGGTAGTCTCATATATATGACTATCACACGCCCGGATTTGAGTTATGCA
The DNA here is from genome assembly GCF_041138505.1 of Cibotium barometz. Taxonomy (NCBI): domain Eukaryota; kingdom Viridiplantae; phylum Streptophyta; class Polypodiopsida; order Cyatheales; family Cibotiaceae; genus Cibotium; species Cibotium barometz. Next base: position 18,754,812 of record NC_141074.1, read on the forward strand.
GTGGGGCTAGTCAGCCAGTTTATGCAGAGCCCCAGGAAACCACATTTGGATGCAGTGAGACGCATCATGAGATATGTGAAGACCACAGCACATTATGGTTTATTTTATGAGAGTGGTAAAAGCTTGGACATACATGGCTACACAGATGCTGATTGGGTAGGTAGCGCATATGACAGGAGGTCTACTAGTGGATATGCTTTTACACTTGGAAGTGCCGTGGTGAGTTGGAGTAGCAAAAAGCAACCTACAGTTGCTTTGTCCAGTACAGAGGCTGAGTACAGAGGTGCAGCCATTGCTACTTGTGAGGCTATATGGTTAAAGAGTCTCTTGGCAGATTTATGTGAGCCTCTTGATGGCAAAGTTGTCATTCATTGTGACAACATGAGCAGTATACAGTTGGCAAAGAATCCAGTGTTTCATGCGAGGACCAAACACATAGAGGTCCATTATCACTTTGTCAGAGAAAAGGTGCTGGATGGTACAGTTGATCTTCACTATGTGAAGACTGATGAGCAGGTGGCAGACATCTTTACGAAGCCACTTAGCAGGGAGAAGTTTGAGTACTTCCGGACTATGTTGGGAGTACATGGGATGAGCTTGAGGGGGAGTGTTGAGAGTCTTGATATCCCAAGCTCATCTACATCTTCATCGGCAGTACATCATGAGCTTGAGAGGGGCTGTTGAGATTCAAGCTCGATGTCAGTGTGAGCCAGCTATGCTATGTGCTAGCAGATTAGGTAGGAACATGTGTGAGACATAAATGACCGCGTGTCCAGCTGGTCATAGTGTGTGGACATTAGCTAGGGTTAGTAGAGTGTGGACACAACTCATTGTGTGTTGTGTGGATTATGGATTAGTGCATTATGCTTTGGGTGAGAGAGGACATGGCTTCCCTCTATGGTTAGGGTTTGCAATATACATTAGGGTTTGCTCCTGTGTGTGTGTCTCCTCCTCCTCTACCGTTCTTTCAACAGATAACCTCCTTCCTTGATGCATTCTAAACTAATCTATACTTGTTGAGTGGATTGCTTTAATTCCTAGGCTTAACAGAGAGAATAGGCACCCAACCATCAACACACACCCGTAATACAGAGAGAACACACTTGATCCTTAACAGACTTCATATAATACATAGAAACATCACGACACACATAAGCATGATAGCCCATGACCATGCATCATGGTAACTACATCTAGTCCAACCAATCCAGACAGCCCACCACCATACATGTAGATAAGGGGGAGAGTACTTCTCCAATTAGTTCTCTGAATTTTTAAAAAAGAATGGTATTCGGAGACAGTTTACATGCAGATACACTCCGCAGTAAAATGGAGTTGCTGAGCGGAAAAACGGGCACATTGCTGAGATTGCGCGAGCATTGATGGAAGAGAAGAATATGCCGCATAGATATTGGGCTGAGGCTATTTCTACAGCAGTTTACATCATGAACAGGACTCCAACTGCAGCGATACATGATGTAACTCCACCCAGAGGAGAGGTTTACTGGCAAAAAACCTGATTTGTCTCATCTGAAAGTCTTTGGATGCATTGTATATGTGCATGTGCCAGATGAGCTGAGAACTAAGCTGGATCTAAAAGCTGAAAAATGTGTGTTTATTGGATATTCCCTTGAGCAGAAGGGATATAGGTGTTATAACCTCCTACACGTGAGCTGAGGGTAAGCACGGATGTTGTTTTTGATGAGATGAGCAGCTGGTATGCTGCTGAAAAAGAAGCTATTGGGGCTGATGTGAGTGGAAATGTGGTTGCACAGAATGCAGGGTCAGCAATCACAGTCTTTGAGTGGACCAGGAGAGTCCTCATCTAGTGGTTCACTTGATAGACCATGGAGTGGCAAACTGCGTCATAATACCAGTCCTACAAATGTGATTAGTACATCACACAAAGGCAAAGAGAAAGTGGTTGAGCCCCTTACTATGCCTGACATTTTTGCAAGGCATTCTCATGTTGATGGAGAGTCTAGTGGCTCAGAGATGAGCCTTGATGAGGAGCTTGGGATCCCAACTTGAGAACACCTGGTGTAAAGAAAGCTATGGAATCCATGAATGCAAAGCTGCAAAGATCTGGGAGAGTGAAGAATCCTGTGCAGAGGTTTACCTATGATGGTTATGTAGCACATCACTATGCATACATGGCAAAGGTTGTGCAGGTTGTAGAGCCCACATGCATTAATGAGGGTGTTGGAAATGTGTGTTGGGAGAAATCTATGGATGAGGAGATGGATGCACTATATAGAAATGAGACTTGGGATTTAGTGCAATTGCCTGAAGGCAAGAAAGCCATTGGATGCAAGTAGGTGTACAAACTAAAACATAACAGTGATGGAAGCATACGCAGGTACAAGGATAGATTGGTAGCCAAAGGATATGCGCAAACATATGGCATTGATTATTAGGAAACTTTCAGCCCAGTTGCCAAGATGGCAACAGTGAGAGTTGTGATAGCAGTGGCTGCGTCAAAGCAATGGTCTTTACATCATCAGATGGATGTAAAGAATGCATTCTTGCATGGGGATTTGCAAGAGGTGTATATGTTGCAGCCACCTCATTATGAGGATGTGAGTCACCCCTGAAAAGATGCAGGGGGAAGAGAGCTTGAGCTCTTACAAGCACACACACACTCACAAAACCCTAACAGAGAACACACAAGGTGAGAGGCTGAAAATCTTCTTCTTCTTCACTCAACACTCAACACTCAACACACCATATACAAAGATAAGAGTACTCATAATATGAAAGGTACTCAACCAATACATACAAGGGTTCTCTATAGTGTGAACCCAACTAAATGAGCTGGCGCTATAGGTATAGCGCCAGCTCATTTAGTTGGGTTCACACTATAGAGAACCCTTGTATGTATTGGTTGAGTACCTTTCATATTATGAGTACTCTTATCTTTGTATATGGTGTGTTGAGTGTTGAGTGAAGAAGAAGATTTTCAGCCTCTCACCTTGTGTGTTCTCTATTAGGGTTTTGTGAGTGTGTGTGTGCTTATAAGAGCTCAAGCTCTCTTCCCCCCTACATCTTTTCATGGTATCAGAGCCTGGATCGTGCTAAGGGCTGAGCTGCAAAAGCAAGAGAACCACAGGAAACGGTACAAGGGTAAGAGCTTCAACTACTCTTCCCTATTTGTGTTGGTGACTACACCCTTGTCGGGAGCTCTACGGGAGGCACCGACAAACGATCTCTGATTGAGGAGCTTTCTTCGCGAGAGTAAAGCTATAGGGAAACAGAATTTTTCGTGCTTAAAACGTATTTCGGGCGCGTCTAGACCTCCATCTTTCAGAAAGCAGGCGATTTCGAGCACTGCGGATAAGTCATCAATTCTCTGCAGAACTCTGTTTTAAGAACTGCAGGAAGAGAGATTGGCTATGTAGACACAGTGTGTGCTACAAAGAGGTCAACAGTTGCCATTGGGTGTATGTATGCATATTGAAGTCACTGGTTGTGACATTTGAGAGTACTACAGTACCGTTGTTGCAGAAAATATAGCAGTTTGTGCAGGACAAACCAGAGTGCTGTTTCTGGTAAAATTGTGTCTGGCAAGATGTCAAATGATGGCATAACCCAGATTGTGGCTGAGAATCTTGATAAGAACAACTTCCATGCTTGGAGGTTCAGGTTGACGAATTTCTTGATGGGAAAGGGCTATTGGGACTACATAGAAGGTGAGCATGAAGAGGCACCAGAGATATCGGACATAAATCCGACTACTGCATATGTGAAAGAGTTTAAAGATTAGAACCAAGGAGCCAGGAAAGTTATGTATTGGCTCTCCATTAGTATACAGGACACCATGATTGGGCACATTCAGGATGCCAAGTCCCCCAAGGAGGCGTGGGACACCTTGGTAAAACTCTATGAAACAAATACCAAGGCACGTAAGATATAGTTGAAGAATGAACTTCATACTGTGGAGAAAAAGAGCATGTCTGTGAATGACTATGCATTGAAGATAAAGGGTATTGTGGAATCCCTTGCATCTATTGGTGTGTCAGTAGGTGTCAGTAGATGATGATGATAAGGTGGAAGTCTGTCTACATGGTCTCGGGCCACAATACAAGGCGTTCAAGACGTCTATTCAGACTCGGGAAAACATTCCCAACTTTACAGATTTGGTGTCTATGTGATTATAGAAGAGAAGAGCTTGGGTGAAGACTGACAGTCTTCACAAAACAAAAACAGTTCAGAGCAACAGGCCTTCTACACAAGTTTAGGAAGAGGACGAGGTAGAGGAGAGGCCGTGGACACGGTCAAGGAGGTGGCCGAACAGGTAATCAGAATTATGGCCAGCAGCAACAATAATAACAGTCCCAGAATACACAACAACAACATCAACAACACACAGGTGGAAGAGGCAAATTCAGAGGCAGGGGGAGTCAAAGAGGACATGGAAATTGGCAAAGGAAATATAATGATACACTTGAATGCTTTTATTGTGGTAAGCCTGGACATGTGCAGGCTGAATGTTATAAGAAGCAGGCTGACATGCAAAATGGGAAAGTGCAGCAGAACAACTATGCATCCTCAAGCAGAAACAATGAGGATAATGAAAGGTTGTTTGTTATGCAGCATGTCGTGAATGCCATGTCTGAAAATATTGAAGCAGCACAAAAAGATGATGTATGGTATGTGGATTCAGGTGCTTCGAACCACATGACAAGTCATGGGGAGTGGTTCAAGGAGATGAAAAACCTTGAACGACCAGGCTTTGTGGAAATAGGGGATGACACTGCTCATCCAATTGCCCATGTTGGAGATGTGTCATTGTCTATGCAGGATGGCAAAGTGAAGTACCTTGCAGATATACTTCACGTTCCGACATAACAAAGAATCTGGTTTCAGTTGGCCAGATGATTGAGCAGGGTTTGCAGGTTTGGTTTAACCCTGATGGTTGTTATGTTGAAGACTTTAAAGACAAGTGCAGGTTGGTTGCAAAAGGCAACAAAGTGGGCAGAATGTTTACGTAGTTAAATGTAGACATGCCTAAAATCTGTGCTGCGATGTTTGCAAATGGTTCAAGAATTATTGCAGACACAGACATTTGGCATAAAAGAATTGGACATGTGAATGTGCAGAGAATGAAGTCTATGCAGACTAAAGGAATTGTGACAGGGCTGCCAAAGTTTAAGGTGGAAGGTATGCAGAGAATATGTGAAGCATGCCAATTTGGAAAGCAAACAAAGCATGTATTTCCACGTAACAGATATGTGAGCAGAAATGCACTAGATGTTGTGCATTCGGATGTATGGGGTCCTACGAAGACCATGTCTATGGGAGGCTGCAGGTATTATGTGACATTCATTGATGACCACACAAGGAAAGTGTGGGTATATTTCATGAAGGAGAAGAGTGAGGTGTTCACTCACTTTCAGAATTTCAGAGTTTTGGTTGAAAAGCAAACATGGAAATATGTAAAGTGCCTAAGGTCAGATGGAGGGGGAGAGTACTTCTCCAATGAGTTCTCTGAATTTTTGAAGAAGAATGGTATTCGAAGAGAGTTTACATGCAGATACACTCCGCAGCAAAATGGAGTTGCTGAGCAAAAAAACAGGCACATTGCTGAGATTGCGTTGCTAAGATTGCATGAGCATTGATGGAAGAGAAGAATATGCCGCATAATTATTGGGTTGAGGCTGTTTCTACAGCAGTATACATCATGAACAGGACTCCAACTGCTGCCATACATGATGTAACTCCAGAGGAGAGGTTTACTGGCAGAAAACCTGATTTGTCTCATCTGAAAGTCTTTGGATGCATTGCATACGTGCATGTGCGAGATGAGCTGAGAACTAAGCTGGATCCAAAAGCTGAAAAATTTGTGTTTATTGGATATTCCCTTGAGCAAAAGGGATACAGGTGTTATAACCCTGCTACACATGAGTTGAGGGTAAGCAGGGATGTTGTCTTTGATGAGATGAGCAACTGGTATGCTGCTAAAAAAGAAGCTGTTGGGGCTGATGTGAGTGGAAGTGTGGTTGCACAGAATGCAGGGTCAGCAATCACAGTCTTTGAGTGGACCAGGAGAGTCCTCATCTAGTGGGTTTGTTGACCATGGAGTGGCAGGCTGCGTCATAATACCAGTCCTGCAAATGTGATTAGTACATCACGTAAACGAAAAGAGAAAGTGGTTGAGCCCCTTGGTATGCCTGACATTTCTGCAGGGCATTCTCATGTTGATGGAGAGTCTAGTGGCTCAGAGATGAGCCTTGATGAGGAGCTTGGGATCCCAGCTATGAGAACACCTGGTGTAAAGAAGGCTATGGAAGCCATGAATGAAAAGCTGCAAAGATCTGGGAGAGTGAAAACCCCTGTGCAGAGGTTTACCTATGATGGTTATGTGGCACATCACTATGCATATATGACAAAGGTTGTGCAGGTTATAGAGCCCACATGCATTGATGAGGCTGTTGGAAATGTGTGTTGGGAGAAAGCTATGGATGAGGAGATGGATACACTATATGAAAATGAAACTTGGGATTGAGTGCAATTGCATGAAGGCAAGAAAGCCATTGGATACAAGTGGGTGTACAAAGTAAAACATAACAGTGATGGAATCATAATTAGGTATAAGGCTAGATTGGTAGCCAAAGGGTATACACAGACATATGGCATTGATTATGAGGAAACTTTCCGCCCAGTTGCCAAGATGGCAACAGTGAGAGTTGTGATAGTAGTGGTTGCATCAAAGCAATGGTCTTTACATCAGATGGATGTAAAGAATGCATTCTTGCATGGGGATTTGCAAGAAGAGGTGTATATGTTGTAGCCACCTGGTTATGAGGATGTGAGTCACCCCAAGCATGTTTGCAGGTTGAAGAAAGCCTTGTATGGCTTAAAACAAGCACCAAGAGCATGGTCTGACAAGATTTTTGAATATCTTGTCACTATTGGCTTTCATGTAGCCAATGCAGATTTCTCGCTGTATGTGAGACATGGTGATAGAGGGGTTGTGCTTGTTGTCATATATGTAGATGACTTGATCATTACGGGGGACCATGATGCAGAGATCTTTGATGTAAAGATCTTGCTTAGACAGAAGTTCGAGATGAAGGATCTAGGGGAGCTCAGATAAAACTTGGGCATTGAGGTGATTAGATTACCACATGGTATTGGATTACTGCAGAGACAGTATGGCTTGGACATGTTGTCCAAATATGGTATGACAGGCTGTAAGCCTATTTCTGTGCCATTGGATTAGAATGGCAAGTTGAGTGCAGATTCAGGAGAGATCTTGGAGGATCCTACTATGTATAGGTGCATAGTAGGAAGCTTGATCTACATGACGATCACCAGACCAAATTTGAGCTATGCTATTGGGTTGGTGAGTCAGTTTATGTAGGTTCCACGAAAATCGCATTTGGATGCATTGAGACGCATACTGAGGTATGTGAGGTCTACTTTGCATTGTGGACTATTTTATGAGACTGGGACAAAGATATGTGTACATGGGTACACAGATGCTGATTGGGCTAGTAGTATCTCAGATAGAAGATCTACCAGTGGCTTCATGTTTTCTTTGGGGAGTGCTGCTATGACTTGGAGCAGCAAGAAGCAGCCTACGGTTGCTCTATCCAGTACAGAGGCCGAGTACAGAGGAGCTACTGTGGCAGCATGTGAGGTAACTTGGTTGAGAAAGCTACTTGCAGATTTGGGTCTATCAGTGGATAGACAAGTTGTCATTTTCTGTTACAACATTAGCAGTATACAGTTGGGCAGGAACCCAATTTTTCATGCTCGCACAAAGCATATAGAGGTCTACTACCATTTTGTCAGAGAGAAGGTCTTGGCAGGAGACCTTGACCTTGTTTATGTTAGCACACAGGATCAGGTAGCTGATATCTTCACAAAAGCATTGGGTACAGAGAAGCTCCGCAGATTCAGAGCTTCACTTAGTGTACATGAGATGGAGTTGAGCTCGAGGGGGAGTGTTGAGATATCGAGCTCGTCTAGTGAGGTAGTGGACACTTATGACCCGCCTGGGGGATAGGCCCCACACTTACACCACTGGCATGGTTGGTGAGATCTTGGGTGATATGTGGCCAGTGGGATGACAGGCTGTGTGACAACCATTTTAGAGACTGGCATAGTTATAGCGCCAGCTCATTTAGTTGGGTTCACACTATAGAGAACCCTTGTATGTATTGGTTGAGTACCTTTCATATTATGAGTACTCTTATCTTTGTATATGGTGTGTTGAGTGTTGAGTGAAGAAGAAGAAGATTTTCAGCCTCTCACCTTGTGTGTTCTCTATTAGGGTTTTGTGAGTGTGTGTGTGCTTGTAAGAGCTCAAGCTCTCTTTCCCCCTGCATCTTTTCAACCCCGAGCATGTTTGCAAGTTGAAGAAAGCCTTGTATGGCTTAAAACAAGCACCAAGAGCATGGTCTATCAAGATTTTTGAATATCTTGTCACTATTGGCTTTCATTAGCCAATGCAGATTTCTCGCTGTATGTGAGACATGGTGATAGAGGGGTTGTGCTTGTTGTAATCTATGTAGATGACTTGATCATTACGGGGGACCATGATGCAGAGACCTTTGATGTAAAGATCTTGCTTAGACAGAAGTTTGAGATGAAGGATCTGGGGGAGCTCAGATATTTCTTGGGCATTGAGGTGATTAGGTCACCACATGGTATTGGATTACTACAGAGACAGTATGGCTTGGACATGTTGTGCAAGTATGGTATGACAGGCTGTAAGCCTATCTCAGTGCCATTGGATCAAAATGGCAAGTTGAGTGCAAATTCATGAGAGATTTTGGAGGATCCTACTATGTATAGGCGCATAGTAGGAAGCTTGATCTACATGACGACCACCAGGCCAGATTTGAGCTATGTTGTTGGGTTGGTGAGTGAGTTTATGCAAGTTCCTCGGAAGCCGCATTTGGATGCATTGAGACGCATACTGAGGTATGTGAGGTCTAATCTGCATTGTGGACTATTTTATGAAACTGGGACAGAGATATGTGTACATGGGTACACAGATGCTCATTGGGCTAGTAGTATCTCAGATAGAAGATCTACTAGTGGCTTCATGTTTTCTTTGGGGAGTGCTGTTGTGACTTGGAGCAGCAAAAAGTAGCCTACGGTTGCTCTATCCAGTATAGATGCCGAGTATAGAGGTGCTGCTATGGCACCATGTGAGGTAGCTTGGTTGAGAAAGCTACTTGCATATTTGGGTCTATAAGTGGATAGATAAGTTGTCATTTTCTGTGACAACATTAGCAGTATACAGTTGGCCAGGAACCCAGTTATTCATGCTCACACAAAGCATATAGAGGTCCACCACCATTTTGTCAGAGAGAAGGTCTTGGCAGGAGACCTTGACCTTGTTTATGTTAGCACACAGGATCAGGTAGCTGACATCTTCACCAAAGCATTGGGTACAGAGAAGCTTCGCAGATTCAGGGCTTTGCTTGGTGTACATGAGATGGAGTTGAGCTCGAGGGGGAGTGTTGAGATATCGAGCTCATCTAGTGAGGCGGTGGACACTGATTAGGCCCCACTGAAAAAAGATACAGGGGAGAAGAGAGCTTGAGCTCTTGCAAGAGCACACACACTCACAAAACCCTAATAGAGAACACACAAGGTGAGAGGCTGAAAATCTTCTTCTTCTTCACTCAACACTCAACACACCATATACAAAGATAAGAGTACACACATATGAAAAGGTACTCAACCTTATACATACTAGGGTTCTCTATAGTGTGAACCCAACTAAATTGAGTTGGTGCTATAACTATGCCAGTCTCTAGAATGGCTGTCACAGAGCCTGTCATCCCACTAGCCGCATATCACCCATGATCTCACCAACCATGCCAGTGGTGTAAGTGTGGGGCATATCCCCTAGGCGGGTCATCAGTGTCCACCACCTCACTAGAGATGAGCTCGATATCTCAACACTCCCCCTCGAGCTCAACTCCATCTCATGTACACCAAGCAAAGCCCTGAATCTGCGGAGCTTCTCTATACTCAATGCTTTGGTGAAGATGTCAACTACCTGATCCTGTGTGCTGACATAAACAAGGTCAAGGTCTCCTGCCAAGACCTTCTCTCTGACAAAATGGTAGTGGACCTCTATATGCTTTGTGCGAGCATGAAAAACTGGGTTCCTGGCCAACTGTATACTACTAATGTTGTCACAGAAAATGACAACTTATCTATCCACTTATAGACCCAAATCTGCAAGTAGCTTTCTCAACCAAGCTACCTGACATGGTGCAATAGCAGCACCTCTGTACTCGGCCTCTATACTGGATAGAGCAACCGTAGGCTGCTTTTTGCTGCTCCAAGTCACAGCAGCACTCCCCAAAGAAAACATGAAGCCACTAGTAGATCTTCTATCTAAGATACTACCAGCCCAATCAGCATCTGTGTACCCATGTACACATATCTCTGTCCCAGTTTCATATAAAATAGTCCACAATGCAGAGTAGACCTCACATACCTCAGTATGCATCTCAATGCATCCAAATGCGGCTTCCGAGAAACCTGCATAAACTCACTCACCAACCCAACAGCATAGCTCAAATCTAGCCTGGTGGTCGTCATGTAGATCAAGCTTCCTTACATAGTAGGATCCTCCAAAATCTCTCCTGAATCTGCACTCAACTTGCCATTCTAATCCAATGGCACTGAGATAGGCTTACAGCCTGTCATACCATACTTGGACAACATGTCCAAGCCATACTGTCTCTGCGGTAATCCAATACCATTTGGTGACCTAATCACCTCAATGCCCAAGAAATATCTGAGCTCCCCCAGATCCTTCATCTCAAACTTCTGTCTAAGCAAGATCTTTACATCAAAGATCTCTGCATCATGGTCCCCCATAATGATCAAGTCATCTACATAGATGACAACAAGCACAACCCCTCTATCACCGTGTCTCACATACAGCGAGAAATCTGCATTGGCTACATGAAAGCCAATAGTGACAAGATATTCAAAAATCTTGTCAGACCATGCTCTTGGTGCTTGTTTTAAGCCATACAAGGCTTTCTTCAACTTGCAAATATGCTCGGGGTGACTCACATCCTCATAACCAGGTGGCTGCAACATATACACCTCTTGCAAATCCCCATGCAAAAATGCATTCTTTACATCCATCTGATGTAAAGATCATTGCTTTGACGCAGCCACTGCTATCACAACTCTCATTGTTGCCATCTTGGCAACTAGGCTGAAAGTTTCCTCATAATCAATGCCATATGTTTGTGCATATCCTTTGGCTACCAATCTAGCCTTGTACTTGCTTATGCTTCCATCACTCTTATGTTTTACTTTGTACACCCACTTGCATCCAATGGCTTTCTTGCCTTCAGGCAATTGCACTAAATCCCAAGTCTCATTTCCATATAGTGCATCCATCTCCTCATCCATAGCTTTCTCCCAACACACATTTCCAACAGCCTCATCAATGCATGTGGGCTCTACAACCTGCGCCACCTTTGCCATGTATGCATAGTGATGTGTCTAACCATCATAGGTAAACCTCTGCACAGGATTCTTCACTCTCCTAGATCTTCGCAGCTTTGCATTCATGGCTTCCATAGCCTTCTTTACACCAGGTGTTCTCATAGCTAGGATTACAAGCTCCTCATCAAGGCTCATCTCTGAGCCATTGGACTCTCCATCAACATGAGAATGCCCTGCAGAAATGTCAGGCATACTAAGGGGCTCGACCACTTTCTCTTTGCCTTTATGTGATGTACTAATCACATTTGCAGGACTGGTATTATGACGCAGCCTGCCACTCCATGGTCTATCAACTGAACCACTAGATGAGGACTCTCCTGGTCCACTCAAAGACTGTGATTGCTGACTTGCATTTTGTGCAACCACATTTCCACTCACATCATCCCCACCAGCTTCTTTTTCAGTAGCATACTAGCTATTCATCTCATCAAAAACAACATCCTTGCTTACCCTCAACTCACGTGTAGTAGGGTTATAACACCTGTATCCCTTTTGTTCAAGGGAATATCCAATAAACACACATTTTTTAGCTTTTGGATCTAGCTTAGTTCTCAGCTCATCTAGCACATGCACATATGCAAGTATTTATATATATTTTCTTTATTGCTGAAAGAGGTGGTGCCATATGTGTTTCCACACACACATGAGCCTAGAATAATCCCATATGCAAAGCCAAAAAGGCAAAGGATGTACCTTCTCCTATAAAAGGAGCCATTTCTAAGAAATGAAAGTGCAACCATCTCAAGCTTCTCTATGAGTGCAAGCTAATCTATTGTGTAACCCTAATTAACTTAAGTCTGTTCATTTCTTAGCTTAATCACTACTATGAGTCCAGCTCACTATCATCTACCATAGCTCACTCTTGCTCTCACTCTCACTCTCACTTTCACCCCATATGCATGAGATCTTGATCCATGTTTTGACATGATATTAGAGCCTTTCTTGGCTCCCCATGAATCCCTAAAACTCCCATTCTATCCTCTAGACTCATTAAGCACTAAATAAGCACTAAGCACATCATTAGCCTCTCTAATTACTTCCTTATCTACTAGTAGCTTATCCACTAGGTCAAGAAGTGTCTAAGCTTGTAGCACTTGTTGAGATATCAAGCTCATCTAGTGAGGCGGTGGACACTGATGACCCGCCTGGGGGATAGGCCCCACACTTACACCACTGGCATGGTTGGTGAGACCATGGGTGATATGAGGCCAGTGGGATGATAGGCTATGTGATAGCCATTCTAGAGACTGACATAGTTATAGCGCCAGCTCATTAAGTTGGGTTCACACTATAGAGAACCCTAGTATGTATTTGGTTGAGTACCTTTTCATATGTGTGTACTCTTATCTTTGTATATGGAGTGTTGAGTGTTGAGTGAAGAAGAAGAAGAAGAAGATTTTCAGCCTCACCTTGTGTGTTCTCTATTAGGGTTTTGTGAGTGTGTGTGTGCTTGCAAGAGCTCAAGCTCTCTTCTCCCTTGCATCTTTTCATGGTATCAGAGCTTGGTTCATGCTAAGGGCTGAGTTACAAGCAAGAGAAGCACAGGAAGCGGTACGAGGGTAAGAGCTTCAACTACTCCTTCCTATTTGTGTTGGAGACTACATCCTTGTCGAGAGCTCTACAGGAGGCACCGGCAAACGATCTTTGATTGAGGAGCTTTCTTCACGGGAGTAAACTATAGGATAACTATTCTGTCCTATCGGACTACAAATTTTTGGGCCAAAAACGCGTTTCGGGCGCGTCACGACCTTCGTTTTTCAGAAAGCAGGCGATTTCGAGCACTGTGGGTAAGTCATCGATTCTCTGTAGAACTCTGTTTTAAGAACTGCAGGAAGACAGATTGACGATTGCTTGTGCTCATTTTATTCTAATAAAAAATACTTACAGTGCTCCTGATATTGCTTAGGTCTTTCTCAAGGAAATATTAAGACTCCATGGATTTTTCCCAAAAGGATTATCGGCATCAAGATGCAATGTTCACATCCCGCTTTTGGATAACATTCTTCGAAGCTATGGGAACCTCTCTAGATCTCATCCAAAAATTGGGACTGAGAGTGAACGAGGTGATTGAAGATATTCTTCAAGCATTATGTGGAGGAGAACACAAAAGGAGGATGAACGAACCACCTACACTTGATAGAATTTTCTTATGATGCATCGTATCATCAAAGCAGTGGGACGATTTCATTTAAGGAAATTTACGGACAAGATTGTGTAATGCCATTGAATTGGTCTGACTATTAATTAGAGTGGAAATGTCAAAGCAAATGCTGGATAAAACGGATCATCAGATCATGCAAATGATAAACAAGGATATCAAAGATGATTAGGAGGAGCAGTATGCCAATCTAAAGTGGACTACTAGATAATTCTTCATGTGTGCGACCCAAGAGAAGTTTTCTCTCCTTGGAAAAGTATAAGAAGCCATCACCTAAATATTGTGGACCATATGTGATTACAAGGAGAGTCAAAGATCAAGTTTATGGACTTTTACTCCCTTTGTACTTAAAGATCCACATGTCTTTCATGTGAGCTTATTGAAGAAGTATGTTCCAGAGCCAAGTCATATATTGGATGATGAGCAGGTTTCTTTTCCTGATCAAGGTTAGGGGGAGTTGGATCTAGAAGCAATTTTGGATGTCAGAGAAAATCCCCTCAAGAATAGAATTTTAAAGGAATATCTGATCAAAAAATGAAAGTTTTTCCTAGGTTGAGGATGCTACTTGGGAGAAAGAGGAAGAGTTAAGGAAAGATAATCCCTAGTTTTTGAGATGAGGATGTCAAGGATCTTCAAGTGAGGGAGAATATAAGATCTGTAACATACCCATCTTCACTAATAAAGAAATGTCCATGTAATGGATAAATTTATGAGTTTTTATGGTATAAAAATCAATGATTTTATTAAATGAGTCATTTCTACTTAGAATCTTCAAATTCTGAGCCCAAATTTGAAATTTATGTGTGATTTTACCCTAATATAGGATTTTACAACATCCAAAACGGACACCGGATCAAGCTTATACACGAATTTCAGTTATTTTTAGTTAAAAAGCGACGACCTTTAAACCTTAATAAATGCACGACCGGGCGTCCAATTGATGAACGGTGTGCACTCCAACAACCAAGAGAAACTCCCAGACAAAAAAAAAAAGCCTCCCGGTCTGGCACGCAAACCGAGGTCGACGCCCCAAATTTGGAAACCTTGTCCCAAAAATTTGGACCGTACACACTTACTGGGGTGCTCATACGATGGCCGCACAAGAACCAAAGGATGGCCACCCACTCTGTGGTCCACACATACTGCTACGTGGACACCCATGCTGCCCCTGACGACCAGATAAGGTACATGCGTACCACTCCTTTCCCTATTAAACCAACACCGTACCTTTCCCCTAGACCCATGCAGGCCACTGATCTATAGCCTTTGCTGGTACACCGTCCTTGCTTTGCGCAGTGCCCATACCTATACCCCACAGTTATATAAACCCTCTCGGGGTGCTCCATGGGCAACACGCATTTTTGCGTAGCTTATGCTCCGTCGTCCGTACCGTCGTCCATCCCTGTGCAGTGTACTTGCTGTAGTACAACCGCCCCTTGCAGCCACCCCTCTCATACCCTCTCATTTTCCTTTTTTCACATAAGCCAATTTTCCTCTATCCCCCCTCTTGCTAGGAGGCAGTGTCCTTAACTCTTCTCCCCACCTCCCACCCCCCGTGTGAAGAGACTTACAATAGCCTCCTCAGTCCTTCTCCCCTTTAGCAAAACGTTTCTGTGTTAAAAGGACATCTCACAATTCCCCCCAATTTGCGTGGACTTTAGTAAGAGGTTTTAGCCTTAAGAGAGGGTTTATGCACTATGGTCTTTGTTAAAAATAGAAGTGAATAGGGTGTGTGCGGGAACAAGCCCTTGGTTAGAGGCTGTAAAAGAGGATGTGTAAATGTGAAAGAACCGGTGAAAAGGTGAGAAGAATCTACTGGGAGAGAATAAAGGGTAGCATGAGAAGATTTAGGAAGTGTGGAGATATTCTGCGCTCATCACAATGCTCAAATTTCAACATGGTTTCAAAGCCATGCCTAGAATCCATCAGGTTTATGAGCCCATTATCTAATTAATTAGGATTAGTAGATAATTAAAAAATAATTAAAATTTTAGTTAGTTTTCAACTCACCTCTGTACCCCTAGCCAGTAGAGGAACTCATTCACCTTGTACACATAAAATTAGGTCAAACCCTTCTAGCACATGGTAGCCAACCCATAGCTCTTCAAGCCTATCCAAACAAAAGTGCAAACCGGCAACGAGGGAGAAATCGCGAGATTACCAGACACCATTTTTCTGAAGGGGATTGAATATTTCTTCTTGCTCAATTCAAATGCCTCTAATTCCTCTTAGCCCAAGGTGTTTTCAAGCATGCTCTACAAGCCGGTGAAGACAGAATTCAGTTTCATCAAGTCTACAATGAGATCCAAGCTCTTTATCAAATTTGCAGGTGACTTTGGTAAAACAGAGATTAAGCTTTTAATATTTGGTCAAATCTTGTGTTTCTTGGCTTGATCCTCTACTAGACTCATTGCTATTAATGCCTTTGAAAGCATTTGAGCTCATTTGAAGTCTAAGGCACCAGATCTGGACTCCTCGCATACTCTATTTTTTGCACACAAAATAGTGGATTAATTTGCTAATCAATGATTAATCAGTGCTAATCACTATATTTTGGTACAATTGAGGGTTCAAATTAACCATTAGGTATCTGATACAGATCCCTATAACTTCAGATCTCAATTCGGAGTTGGTTTGATACTCCAACCATCCCGTACAAATTGGTTACCCTTGATTTAACTGTATGGTCAGCACCCTCTAGGATCCTTCACAGGTCACCTAGCGCTTCACTCATAGGCTTCTTCCTTGATCCCTCATCCATTGATTTCTGGTAAAATTGTGCTGAAAAAATTGTGATAATCATCATTTTGCATTCAACCCTTGGTTAATACCTATAAATCTCAATCAAAATCAAGATTATTCACAACCAGAATAAGACCTCCCGCATAAATTTGGGTTTGCATTGCATAATGACACAAGATAACTATCAAAAACCCAAAGGCATTGTCAGCAAAACATTGAAACATGTTGCTCACATGGAGCAAGAAGACATGACGGACAAGCTCATAGCCCCAGCCATGAAAGAAGAAGAATATCTCTTTCCAAGAAGAGGATCCACACCAAGAAGATCTAAAGGAAGATATGGACACGAGAAGAGAAGCTGCCACAAGAAGACTGAAAGAAGAGATGGACGCATGGAGAGAAGCTGCCACGACAAGAAGACTGAAGACAAGAGAAGATGTGAGGCTCCAAAGAGTGAGGAGCCATGTGAAAATCTCTGAGAGAGAGAGAGAGAGAGACCCCACAACCCAATGTAACCTGCCCCAACAAAGTAAAACCACCTTTGAGCCACCGATGATGTAGGCCACGTGGTAGATAGATGTATGTGTGAGGAGCACTTTAGTCAAGGTCACGGGCACTTATAGTAGCCTTGGACACATAGAGAGAGAGAGTGTCAAAGGACTATGGAGTTTAGGGACTTGAGCACTGGTCGCGGGCTATCAAGTAAGAAAGAAACTTGATACAAGGTCCAGGTGTGCTAAGATAACTTGAGGGGAGGAGTAGACACTGGTCGCAGACTACCAAGTAAGGGGAGGCAAACTTGGTATAGGGTCTAGGTGTATACTAGGAGTATTCACTTGAGGGGAGGTGTTAAAAATACAAGTGAATAGGGTGTGTGCGGGAACAAGCCCTTGGTTAGAGGATGTGTAAATGTGAAAGAACCTGTGAAAAGGTGAGAAGAATCTACTGGGAGAGAATAAAGGGTAGCATGAGAAGATTTAGGAAGTGTGGAGATATTCTGGGAAGTGTGGAGATATTCTGGGAAAAGTGAAGAGGTGGAGAGAATCAGGGAAAAGAGGTGGAGTGAATCATGAAGAAATCAATGGGATTTGATGCTTGATGTAAACTCTATAAATTGAGGCATTGCCCTAATGAGAATTTGTTGGTTTTTGAGTATCCATGCCTACATTAATCTATTTGTTAATTATCCACTAATTACATCTTAATTAATTGCTAATCACTTTGTTAATGATGTTGATTCTAGGGTTTGATCCACCATAGCTCATCACAATGCTCAAACTTCAACAGTCTTTTGCTTATACGGTGAGCAAACGATCTCAGAATTGAGATCCGACTGGAGCGTTTTGACCACGAAAGCGAGCCCTACAAGACGAGGTCCAAGATGGCCCCTTCCTAGAAACATCAAAATATTGCCTCGAGAGGAGCGCTCAACAAAACGAGATTAGAGAAGATGCCCTCCCTTTATAAGCTCCTCAAGGAAATGGTGGTCAGGTTAGCTTGGTTATCTTTTAAAGAAGAGTTTTTTTTAATATTAGTGTTAGTAAATGTGTATCTTTTCCTTTTAAAATAATGACATAAAATTGTATGAAGTTACGAATTGTGTGATGCTGTATTCAATAAATTGCATTGAAATTGTTATCTTTAAAGAGTGCAAGTTTTTCATGGCTTTGACGCTAACTCCGTTCCGTGCTTGTGCAGCCAGGCGGCATCATTAGCAAAGCCCGAGAATGGCCTAAGGTATCCCTCATACCATTGGGAGAATAAGGTTTGCTGATTGAGGTGAGAGATTATGATGCTGCCTAGTTCTAAGGGCCCAGGCTAGTGCAGTGAATAAGCCCACCCTAGTGTACAGACATCCCTATGAGGGGCGGAAGGATCGAGCAATCGAGCCTGAGAGGGCGATAGGCCGACTTGAGTCCTCGTCTCGCAGCTGATAATGAGACGTATGGTCCCGTAGGGTTTTGCCCAGCATGCAGAGGCTGGAAGGCCGAATTCTAGATCATCCGCAGTATAAAGGAAAAGAATAAGAGAGCCGGTTTGGCTTGTATGGAATTGATTCATGTATAAACTTTTTTTTTATAAATCGTCTTTGGCATTATTGTATTGTGGAAAAAGACTGTTTTAACAAACCTTGTGAAAAGGGCCTTAATTAAGGAACATGTTTATTTATGTCAAACAGTGTGGTAGGATTAATTAGAAAACAAATTGACGCATGAGTAGGGTGGAAAGTGGGAGGATGGAATGCCCCGACGGCACCATCCTACGGACGGGTGGACCCGATTAGTCGGGTAGCTTTCTAATAGATTAAGTGAAAGCCCTATGCTAGATAAATAGGTTCTTGGGCAACTCTTCTAGAAGACTAGGCCAGCAGCTGTGCCTTGCATGGATGAGGATAAAAGCATTGCCTCTAGAAATCAAGCCTAGTAGTTGCCCAATTTATGATCAATTACCCTATGGGTGATTTGATTTTTAGAAGATCACGCTCCCCGCGAGATAGGACTAGGTCTTACCTATGAATCATATCCTTGAATCTCCACATGGTCAAGGTGTCAATGAATAGGAAATTTTCTCCAAGTTAAGACTTAGTGGACTATCTTAAGTGTTTCCCCTATTTTAGAAGGGGGGAACCTTACAATTAGTATCAGAGCCGATCTTAGCTCCTAGGAATTGACATTTAAGGACTGTTTTGCAATGAATGTTTTACCTAACATAATGCTAACTAATAAAAACATCCTACTAAAAAAAACAAGTTGAATTGATGTTTGAATGATTATAGGAAAAGGAAGATGCCTACTCAAAGTTTCTAGTTTTCCAATGCATCTTCGAGACTGCTAGTCACTCCTCAAATTTCGAGTTCCGTGACACCATGGTGCAGATACTAGAGAAGATGTCCCTCCCTCATTTCTCTCGTATTGAGAAAGAGGATGGGATAGAGATTTCTGGAGTCGTGGGCCGAGATATTTCTTCATCCAAACAGATCGAATTGGGAACCTTACCACCAACCTAAAGCGGATTCGTTAGATTGAAAAGTTGAAGATAATCCATTCATTTTGGTTCGTCGGTACCCCCAGGGCCGACACCTCTGTGACTATAGATGGGATTCGCATGCCTCAGGATTGCTGGGTGTATGACCAAGTGATGCAGGTCTTACCTGCTGCTGTTAGACTAGCTGTGTTGGGACCTACCCCAATCAAGAGTCTACCACCCTTACCATCAGTTTTTAGAGTCTTAAAAACTACAGCAGAACCCCCATATTTCACCTAGGTGGACTGCTCTACCCTTATGTCATAGTCAAGCCTAGGAATTTCCCTTGATTGCAAATAAGACTAATTATATTAGTCTCAGATATTTGTAATAAAACTCGTCCTTGTAAATATTTGGAAATCAAACTATTTCAATGTTTTACTCTCCAAAATAAGCGTTGTGCAAATATGAATCTTGTAATCTTAAAATTGTTTTTACAATGATGGCCAGGACGATCACCCTCCACTTCCCAATGCGCTTTACACTGATATCCAGGAGAACAAGCTCTTGCTCAAGCAAATGCAACCTCCCTCCTTTAAAGGAGAAAGTTCAAAGATTGAGAAGGATGCTGAAGTCTGGATTGAAGCGATGGATGATTATTTCTCTGCCAGCAAATCAGTCTATGCTTGCACGATTTCGCCTCATCATGAGATGCTAAACGCTAGTGGAAACAATGGTGCCGTGACAAGGGAGTCACCGAGCATTCTCAAATGTGGGAAGACATCAAGCAGGCCGTGAAGGAAAGATATCTTCCCCCATCCCATGAATCCATAAAGATGAATGAGTTTTTTAGTCTTAGGCAGTGCAGCTTAACTCTTGAGGACTACTATTCCAAATTTATCACTCTTCGGAAGTATGCCCCAGCTATGACTACTTCCCAGCAAGTGGCTCGTTTCTGCCAAGGGTTAAATGGACCCTTAGATTCCCACCTTGAAGCAATGAGGCCAAGCACATTACAGGATACTCTCATACAAGCAAAGCCCGTTGTGAAAGAAATGAGGACTGACAAACCTAAGCATCAAAAGAGATCTTACCCTGAGGCTTAATCCTAAAGATAAACCCTACAAGAAACCCCAACAGAATTTCCCCTACTACAACAGAGGGGGTGCGACAAGGCAACTCTTTTATCCCCTGCTCGTATGCTGCTTCTTCCAGAGAAGGCCCTCTGTGTTTTGAGTGCAATGAGCCGGGACACTTTAGGGCCAACTGTCCCAAGATAGCAAGATCATTTCCCCAAGGTGGCAGAGGAAATCAAGGCCGTGGAACCCCTATCCACCAAGGTGTAAGAGGCGGTGGGCGTGGTAGAGGCCACGGAGGAGCAGTTGCTATAGGACCACCTGTATTATAAGTGAAGAACTGACCTTGGAAATGGCTGAAGAGAGGAGCGCACCACCATCCATGTAGCAGTAAAACACCAAGGTCCGAATAAACAATTTGGTGTAATCCAAACCCCAGCCACTCATCTCACAGTAAGTCATTTCAGCTTTTGATTGATTGTGGCAGTATCCATTCATTTCTTTCTCCTAGGTGTTTGCAAAAATTAAACTTGGGTCAAAAAACAGAATGACTGTAGAGTTAGCCAGTGGGAAAGAAGTAGTATAGGAAACCTTGATTTTGAGCTGGGTAGTGAGCGAACTCATGGCCACTTTAGAGTCTTGCCACCATTAGGAATTTATGATGGAATCGTTGGGATGGATTGGTTAATTGCAAACAAAGCTAGCATTCATTGTAACCAGGGGAGTATCACTTTTGAAAATGAGCATGGCCAAGTAATATCCATTCAGGGGATAACAGGAAAACCTAAATCTAGGGTAGTCAAGGCAAAACATCTTCTCAAGGGAACACGTAAGGGTCAGCAAGTTTTCTTAGTCAAGCTCAATAAAGCCATTGAACCTAGCAAGGAGACAGAACCCTCTTGGCTCCAAGAATTCTCTGACATCTTCCCTGTGACGAGCTTACACGGCTACTGCCTCCTCGAGAACGCCTCCTCGAGAAGTCGATCATGAAATCAAGGTGATCCTCCCTAGGGCTCAACCCATCTCAAAAACGCCCTATAAAATGTCCCTTCCTGAAGCCATTGAACTTAAAGATAAACTTTCCCAACTCATTGAGCAAGGTTTCGTATGCCCCAGTAGCTCTCCTTGGGGGGCACTTGTCCTTTTCCAAAAAAAGAAGGACGGAACTCTCCGCCTCTGCATAGATTATCGAGGGCTGAATCAAGTCACTTTCAAGAATAAGTATCTTATCCCTTGCATCGACGAACTTCTTGACAGGCTTCATGGGACCAAAGTCTTCTCAAAAATAGATTTGAGGTCCGGTTACTATCAGATCAAAGTCAAGGAAGTAGATATACCCAAGACAGCCTTCAACACCCATTATGGCCACTATGAGTTTACTGTAATGTCATTCGGGTTAACCAATGCTCTTGCAACCTTCAACCACCTAATGCAAGATATATTCCGTCCTTACTTGGATAAATTTGTGCTTGTTTTCTTTGATGACATCTTAATCAACTCCAAATCAATGGAAGAGAATGAGGATGTGCGTAGAGTTCTACAATTGTTGCACAGACACAAACTCTATGCCAAGAAGAGCAAATGTACCTTCTTTACTCTCATCAAATTGAGTATCTTGGTTTAGCGTGGCATTTCAGTAGACCCCGCCAAGGTTAAAGATATTCTGGAGTGGCCATCCCCTAAATCAGTTCGTGAAGTTCGTGGGTTTTTGGGAATCATGAGATGGTATAGGATTTTTATCAAAAAGAATATGCCTTTGTAGCTGCACCTTTGATGGATCTTCTTAAGAAGGATTGCAAAATAGTGTGGCTGCCAATCCATCAAAATAGTTTTGATCAGCACAAGGTCATTATTACTTTTACCCTAGTCCTGAAACTTCTTGATTTCACCAAGGAATTTGAAGTGGTTACTTATGCCAGTAGTCTAGCACTTGGTGGTGTCTTAGGCTAAGAAGGAAGACCGGTCGCTTATACTTCCTGCAAGCTAAAGCAATATGAAGCAAATTATGCCACCCATGATTTGGAGCTCTTAGCAGTTGTTCATTGCCTTAAATTATGGAGACATTATCTCTTGGGGGGCAAATTCCAGCTTGTAACCAACCACAAAAGTCTAAAGTGGATCTTCACCCAGCCTAACCTCAACATGCGACAAAGGAGATGGATTGAAATTCTATAAGAATATGACTTCGACATCAAATTTTATCCTGGGAAAGATAAAGTGGTAGCAGATGCACTTAGCTGCAAATCTTTCTTGAGTGCAATTTCAATGCCAAATAATCCCATACTGGTCAAGGTGGAAGAAGTCTCATCTCATGATCTAGATTATCAAAGGATGATGAAGTTAGTAGAAGAAGGAGAAAATTCAGAGAAAGAGAAGAATCTAATCAAGGGATACTCCACTCATGAAGGAAGCCTCTACTTCAATCATAGGCTATGTATCCCTAAGGATCCTACTTTAAAGAAACTAATCCTCAATAGTCTTACTGCAAGACACCAAGGCTATGCAAAAACATTAAATGCCGTAAGAAGGAGCTTTCATTAGGCAAGCTTGAAAAATGATGTCCTTTAGTACTTGAAGCAATGTCTCTCATGCCAAAGAATCAAAGCTGAAAGGGTCAAGATGCCTGGGAAACTTCAACCCTTGGATATTCTCCAAATGAAGTGGGAGTGCATTAGTATGGATTTTGTCACAAGTCTCCCCATTGTTCAAGGAGGATTCAAGGAGGATATGACTCCATTCTGGTAGTAGTGGACTTACTAACCAAAGTAGCTCACCTTATACCAGCAAAGAAGACCTTCAAAGCTTCTAATGTTGCTCGAATATTCATCAAGGAAGTCCTCAAACTTCATGGTCTCCCAAAAAGGATAGTAAGTGACCGAGATTCTGACTTCACTTCAAAGTTCTGGCAGTCCTTATTTCAAGCCCTAGAACTCAACTTTGCTTTAGCACAGCTTATTATCCAGAGACCGATGGCCAGACTGAGAGAGCCAATCAAGTAATTGAAGACATTCTCAAAGCATATTGTGGACGAGAACCAAGAAGGTGGATTCAATTCCTTCCTTTGGTAGAATTTGCCTACAATGCATGTGAGATCCCTGTTCCCCACCGATCAACGGATTCGGGGTACTAGCAGCGGAAGTAGCACATCATGCGTGGGTAGGGGTCTCACACTCGGGGCCTCGCCCACGGATATCCGGACAAGAGACTAATCCGTCGGTTTGTCCAAAACCGAAACTGGAAAAACTTCCTTTACTCGGAAAGCATGGGCGATTCCACCAGGATAACTCTTTACTCTAACGTAGTCAAGATCATTACGGATCAACTGATCTGACTGCACCTTTAACGGTACTTGGTCAATTCAAGGTAGAAACTTGCACTTGGATCATTGGGATCAACGCTTTTTTCCCCACCAAGAGGCACAGCCGTTGATTCCTATCCATAGAACAATTTCTATCCGGGATTTACTTTATCTATCATAAAAACAAAGTTGAGTCTCGATTTATGGATCCATCAGTCCAGCCTAACCCCATCCGATCCCATGGATTAGCCAACCGCCCAACCACTGTAGTGATGGGATCCAATTTGGAATTTGGTTAGGTTTTGTCCCGGGTACCAAGGAAAAGAGTTCCAAGGCCCCCTAGCCGGAATTTCATGCAAACATAAAACTAGCCACACCACTTACACACCCAATATGAAAATTGCCTTTTTCTTAGCATCAGCTAACTTTAAAACAATCCTTTAATGAAACCATAGTACCACTGATCACAATCTCCCAATTTATCCAGTTGATTCATAATTTCCCATCATTCCTTCATCAGAGTATCTATGGCATCATTGGCAACTAGAACGCTCACCACCTGTCCACACAGAGGCCGTTTCCATAGTTTCTAGCCCATAATACTCGGCAATATAATCACTTATCAAGATGGACTCTCGTTGAAGATCAGCAAGATCAACCAACAGATCCATATAAAAGAGCCATGGACTCATCCGTTGAGGACCAGCAAGGTCAGTCAACCAGATCCATGCCCGGTTTCACAAAACAACTCTTACTCCTTGTTCCAATATCTTCCTCGACGCACGCGTGGGTATCCTGGGCGACCCAGAGCCCGAGCACCGTATGGTCAGCACCCTCTAGGATCCTTCGCAGGTGACCTAGCGCTTCACTCATAGGCCGCTTCCTTGGTCCCTCATCCACCGTACCGGAAGCTCACCATTTAAATCGAACCGAGGCTGGTCAAGACCTCGGTCGACCTTGCTACGCGAGACGTCCTCCATTGACTCTCCGTCAGCAGTTGCAACTTTAACAGTTAGGTCTTCATGACCTTAATCCACAAGATGGTCAAAATGCTTCCCCAGCATTCTTGACATAAAACAGTCATTTACAAACAGTCACAAAATACAGTTTCTAAATCAAACTCTCGTCTTTCCACATTATCCTTCCTTAGTCCACATTACTTATTCCACATTCCATTCATTCTCATCCATTTCCTCATATCGACGACACATTAATTCACATTCACATTCATACATCCACATTTACATGGATACATCCATTTTCACATCCTCATTTATACATCCACATCCCATATCCACATTCATACATACACATCCATATCCACATCCATACATCCACATTCACATCCACATTCACATTCACATCCACATTCACATCCTCATTTATACATCCACATCCACATCCATATTCACATCCATACATCCACATCTACATGCATACCTCCATTTTCACATCCTCATTTATACATCCACATCCCTTATCTACATTCATACATACACATCCATATCCACATCCACATCCACATTCATATTCACATCCATATATCCACATCTACATGCATACATCCATTATCACGTCCTCATTCATACATCCACATCCACATACATACATACATCCACATCCACATACATACATACATCCACATCCACATTCCCATTCACATCTATACATCCACATCTACATCCACATACATACATACATCCACATCCACATTCCCATTCACATCTATACATCCACATCTACATCCACATTCACATCTATGCATATACATCTTCATGCATACATCCATTTTCACATTCGTACATCCACTTTCACATTCATACATCCATACTCCCATCTCCACATCCACACATCCACATACATACATCCATTTCCACATTCCCATTCATGTAACCCCATATGTCTTCACATCTAATCTTTTACATCACATCCATTCTCGCCCTATCACAACCCATATACATCCTATTCTATCACATACACTTCTTACCTCATCCCATACACATCTTATCACATCTTAATTCATCTTATCACCTCTTATCACCTCTTATACACCTCTTATCACATCCTATCACATCTCATATCTTATTTATAGAATACAAGAGAATTCTTATATTTGATATAAGATTTCTTTACACATTTACTTATGCATAATTTCCATTTAAGGAGATTAATACTTCCGAAGAAAAATCAATCTTTTATGCATCTTCCTATGCATAAATTCATGAAAATGACACTTTTGAATTAAAATTCAATCTTTTTTTCTTTTTTTTTAATGCATCTTCTTATGCATAAAGTCAATTTGGTAGGAATTACACTTTTAGAATAAAAGAATTTCTCTTATGCATCTAAGTTATGCATAAAATCCATTTATGATGAAAATCATACTTTTAGTATAAAATGAATATCTTTTATGCATACCTCCATGCATGAAATCCAATTATGATAAAAGTCACACTTTTATATAAAAATTTTCCTTTATGCATACTTCTATGCATGAAAATTAAAAATGATAAAAGTAACACTTTTGATATAAAAATTTTCCTTTATGCATACTTCTATGCATGAAAATTAAAAATGATAAAAGTAACACTTTTGATATAAAAATTTTTCTTTATGCATACTTCTATGCATGAAAATTAAAAATGATAAAAGTAACACTTTTGATATAAAAATTTTTCTTTTATGCATACTTCTATGCATGAAAATTAAAAATGATAAAAGTAACACTTTTGATATAAAAATTTTTCTTTTATGCATACTTCTATGCATGAAATAAAAATGGTAAAAATAACACTTTTGATATAAAAACTTATCCTTTATGCATGATATTAAATTTTAATTTTTCCATGATTATAATGAAATTCTTTCAATTAATCTAGGATGATAATTCCTAGAATATGGTAGGAAGTCCTCTTTTTATACTTTGAATGAAATTATTTTATGCATAATTTTTATAAAAATTTTGCCATAGCTCCGCTGCTATGACTGATAAATCTCAATTTTTCTAAGGGATAAAGCTTATCATTAAGGAAATAATTAAAATAATCTCTAATTGGATCCTTAATCCATAATGGATTGAATCATCAATATACATAAACTAAAAGCATAGAAAAAAGCCATTAATTTGGCCTCAAGCATAGCTTAATCTTGGGTTAAGGAAAAGCTTTATGAAAAGCTTGATTTGGATTGAGAATGGGTCATGAGTATGACCATTTCTTGAGTGAGAGAGAGAATTTACATAAAAATCATTAGAATTTAAACATAAATGAAAATTAACCTCAATAGCATTTATTAAATTATGTAACTCTTTACTACTATTCACCAATAAACTTCAATAGCATTTAAAAACAACATACCAATTAAGCTTCTCAAGCTTGAGAGGGGTTGAGAAGAGAGAAACATTAAGAAATTATAGAAAGATCAATATTCACTAATTACCTTACAACTTGCTTGATTCTTTGTTCACGGTAGAGGCCCCCAACCAATCAATTGGTTAAGTATGTTGATGGAGCCACTAATGGGGATTGAAGAAAGAGGGAAGCTCCAAAACTAGTGAATTATTAAATGAATTCACAGTTCTTGGCTTAGGTGGAGTAGAGTAACGATGCATAAACACTATCTATTTTTCAACAAGGGGGAGGCTTCTATTTATAGGAAAAATTGAGCTCCTAACCAAACAAACTGATTCTAGAATTTTCTAAATCAGTTTGGTCAATATTTGACCATTTTTAGGTCAGTTAAGCTAACTTTTTGGAACTAGACTTGAATGAGGAGAGAGGAGAGATGAAATATCTCAATTTTTATGAGTTTAAAACTCATTCAAGCATGTGAAATATGCACCTCCTTTAAAGAACTCCCCTTCCTTACATATGTGTCATAATGGAATCATTTTAATATTGCTTATAGTTTTTTTATTAATAAACCTTGTACATTTTCAACTCTTCATCTTATGTGAAATATGCACCTCCTTTAAAGAATTCCCCTTCCTTACATATGTGTCATAATGGAATCATTTTAATATTGCTCATAGTTTTTTACTAATAAACCTTGTACATTTTCAACTCTTCATCTTATGTGAAATATGCACCTCCTTTAAAGAATTCCCCTTCCTTACATATGTGTCATAATGGAATCATTTTAATATTGCTCATAGTTTTTTACTAATAAACCTTGTACATTTTCAACTCTTCATCTTATGTGAAATATGCACCTCCTTTAAAGAATTCCCCTTCCTTACATATGTGTCATAATGGCATCATTTTAATATTGCTCATAGTTTTTTACTAATAAACCTTGTACATTTTCAACTCTTCACCTTATGTGAGCATTTACTCATTTTTGGGTATCTTCTTTTTACAAATTTGGATTTATCTCTTCCCTACACATGGATTGATGCTATTGGCCCATAGGAACCTTAATTGGACCATAGTCTAAAGATTTCTGAAAATCTAGACCCTTAGACTAAGGTTCTTTATACCTATTTCCAATTAATTCCAATTGCACATTGGAAAATTCTTTTTGAATTTCTGTTTCAGGGGAACTCATCTGAATTATAAGAGATATTTTTCTATCCAAAAATATTCAAAATTTGAATATTCTCTCTCTAGAATATTTTCTCTCTCTAGGCTAAAATAGTTAGAAACAAGGTCTTTATATTTCTGAAGAGGGATTGATTACAGGGGAAGATACTAGACATCAAAAAGGGGGTGGGGGAGGAATCTTACATTCTACCCCACTTAAAAAAATGCGAGATGTCCTCATCTCGCAAACTGGGATAATTTCGCAAGATGCACGAATATGAGACTTAGAGAAAAATTTTAATCAAGATTAACCACCAAGATAAGTCTTAAAGAGAGCAAGATTCAAAATACGAACAAGATTTAAACTTTATTCATTCTCGGAACTTATACAGTAAAGATAGAGGAACTCTTTACACTTCCATAAGCTCGTCCATCATATGGTCACAAAAGCAGTCCTCACAAGCTGCACAAGTATAAGGTAACTCATCTATGGGAATGATTCTGTGGGTTATTGCTGCGCCTATCTCAGTGGTATGAGGTGTTCTAAGAAAAGGACCTCTGAGAGGCAAGCCAAAAACGGGGTAAAGGCATATCTTCTCATGAGGAAGAAAACACGCCAGTAAGAAGACCCGCTCAGAAAACCCAGGATGCCTTGATCTCATGACGCAGTAGTATCGGGGACCCAAACCCAAAGCTTCAATAACCATGGCCAAGCAGACATTGTTACGAAAGTGCTGCTGACCCCAGGGTGTTACCCTAGTTATGTCTTGATAGGTCCGCCATTTTGTCTGCGCTACAGAAGTTCCCAAGTGAGGGAAAAGTGAGCGCTCATACTGCTCTATAAAATCTTTCTTCACAGACTCCCTTGCGTCTTGAAGGTGAGAAATCATCATGGATAAAACTAATTCTTGTTGCCAAGCCATGAAGGAGATTAAGAAAGAAAGGAGATCGATGGAAGTAAGATTACTGTGAACGACAAGTAAAAGTTACGACTTATATAAAGGAAGGAGCTAGCGTAACTTAGAAGCCAACGGTAACTTGCCACTGAAGTTTTACCGTCTTTCCATGATTTGGGTTTGGCACATATTTCTATGAAATACATTAAGAACTTTGAGATGAGGAGGTAAAAGAAGCTTGTAGGCTAAGTCACCTACTTTCATTGAATTCAGATATAAGGCTCACAATATCTGGGGGATAAGTTCTTATACTCCCCAAGAGATAAAGAACTTCTTTTGGGCCGTACTCGAATGAAAACCAAAACCTTGGTATCCAAAACATTGATTTTCACTTCTGAACTCATTGTTCTGAATCTTAAAACAGGTGGGACTCTTGAGAAGTATTCAGGAAAAAGGTTCTTCCTTTTTTAAACAGAATCTTTCTTTTATTTTAGAGAGAGAATAATTATAAGATCAGAAAGGGAGATTCTTACTCCTGTATACCTCTAAGGCTGGGGGAGAATCTTACATTCTACCCCACTTGAAAAGTGCGAGATGTCCTCATCTCGCAAGGTAGAGGACAACTCTTTTTCTTAAGATCCAATTTATTCTGGGGTTCCTTATATTCTGGTCAACCCACAGAATACGGGGATAATTATCCCTTATATAGAACTCATCATTAAATAACAATTCATTCAGATCATATCATTCATATCTTTAACACGATAATGGCCCATTAGTCTGAAAATTTTCCTTCTGAACATTCCTCCACAGGAATTTTAGTTAAGCAAGTTCTCAATTTGTCATCCCTTAACTTAATCTACCGTCTCAAGTGTTAACAGTAGCAATCTGACAGCACAATCCACTAATCTCATAGTGATTTGCTGAAATCATTATCATCATTCCAGTTATGAATATCATCACTGGGACTCGTCCCATTCATCCTCATTGTGGTTTCGCTCAGCTTATTACATTTCAACTAAATTTCGAAAATCGTCATTTTTCAATCAGAATCCAATTCAATTCATCAATTCTCAAACAGAATTAAAAATCATATCAACCACATTCGAAATCATCATCTGGATAGCATTAATGCTTATAATTTCAAGTCTTAGATTTACTCGTATATACTATCGGTAAAGAGCTGCAGTTATACCCTCGGTATATACGGATAGTCATGATACTCGAAACTATAAGGTAAATACCATCATGTCTAGGTCTCAAGCAAGTCAGGGTTCCATACAATTGCGGTACTTCCAATTGAAGACCCAATTACTAATTTACGAATTTCAATTTGAATTAACAATTTGTATGAATTATATCAAACAATTACAACCTTTTTGTGCGTCTTGATAAACTTTTGACATAATTTGCTCCTCAGTTGATCTTATTGGAGATCTATGACTTAAGTCTGATAAATAGATTTTTCTTTATCCGATCGTCCGTTAAAAAAAAAAACATTTGTATATTTATATACAAGTTGCAATAATTACATAGAGTGGTTCGGCTCCAAAATTCAAAATCTCTTCGAGAGACGTATAAGACGATGGTACTGGGCCATAGTCATGCCCTGTTACATAAGTTCTCTAACTGCGAAGGAAATTATTATTTTCTCCTTAGGGATAAATCGACTAAGGAGTCTATAAATTTGACATGAAAGTCTGAAATTTCGAGGTGTCGAATGATATAGAATAACACCACGCACCATTTTCAGCTTTAACAGGATCATAGTCAATGAGAGATTCTGCCACAGCATTGTATGGCGGTTGCAATGAGCGTGGACATATTGCCCTGCAACCCACTTATGTTGTATTCTCTCCACTGGGGTAGGAAAATATAAATCCTTGAAATGGCGTGCAAGTCTTACTCGGCTTGTTTGAGTTGAAGCGGAAGAGATGAGATGCTCGAAGGCAAATGCAATCATATCTTGAGACTGGGTGAGGTCGGGAATACCAGATAAATGTGGAACTTCCATCTATAAAAACAATTTCTTTGATTAAAATTTCTTCATTAAAGAAGCTTACGGGATGAAAATACATTATGAAAATGCTGTTTCTGAATTCTTATTACCAATTTCAGATAAGAATTTAATTATCTTTATTAGCTTTCAAAAGCGGCTCTGATACCAACTGTGGGATCCCTGTTCCCCACCGATCAACGGATTCGGGGTACTAGCAGCGGAAGTAGCACATCATGCGTGGGTAGGGGTCTCACACTCGGGGCCTCGCCCACGGATATCCGGACAAGAGACTAATCCGTCGGTTTGTCCAAAACCGAAACTGGAAAAACTTCCTTTACTCGGAAAGCATGGGCGATTCCACCAGGATAACTCTTTACTCTAACGTAGTCAAGATCATTACGGATCAACTGATCTGACTGCACCTTTAACGGTACTTGGTCAATTCAAGGTAGAAACTTGCACTTGGATCATTGGGATCAACGCTTTTTTCCCCACCAAGAGGCACAGCCGTTGATTCCTATCCATAGAACAATTTCTATCCGGGATTTACTTTATCTATCATAAAAACAAAGTTGAGTCTCGATTTATGGATCCATCAGTCCAGCCTAACCCCATCCGATCCCATGGATTAGCCAACCGCCCAACCACTGTAGTGATGGGATCCAATTTGGAATTTGGTTAGGTTTTGTCCCGGGTACCAAGGAAAAGAGTTCCAAGGCCCCCTAGCCGGAATTTCATGCAAACATAAAACTAGCCACACCACTTACACACCCAATATGAAAATTGCCTTTTTCTTAGCATCAGCTAACTTTAAAACAATCCTTTAATGAAACCATAGTACCACTGATCACAATCTCCCAATTTATCCAGTTGATTCATAATTTCCCATCATTCCTTCATCAGAGTATCTATGGCATCATTGGCAACTAGAACGCTCACCACCTGTCCACACAGAGGCCGTTTCCATAGTTTCTAGCCCATAATACTCGGCAATATAATCACTTATCAAGATGGACTCTCGTTGAAGATCAGCAAGATCAACCAACAGATCCATATAAAAGAGCCATGGACTCATCCGTTGAGGACCAGCAAGGTCAGTCAACCAGATCCATGCCCGGTTTCACAAAACAACTCTTACTCCTTGTTCCAATATCTTCCTCGACGCACGCGTGGGTATCCTGGGCGACCCAGAGCCCGAGCACCGTATGGTCAGCACCCTCTAGGATCCTTCGCAGGTGACCTAGCGCTTCACTCATAGGCCGCTTCCTTGGTCCCTCATCCACCGTACCGGAAGCTCACCATTTAAATCGAACCGAGGCTGGTCAAGACCTCGGTCGACCTTGCTACGCGAGACGTCCTCCATTGACTCTCCGTCAGCAGTTGCAACTTTAACAGTTAGGTCTTCATGACCTTAATCCACAAGATGGTCAAAATGCTTCCCCAGCATTCTTGACATAAAACAGTCATTTACAAACAGTCACAAAATACAGTTTCTAAATCAAACTCTCGTCTTTCCACATTATCCTTCCTTAGTCCACATTACTTATTCCACATTCCATTCATTCTCATCCATTTCCTCATATCGACGACACATTAATTCACATTCACATTCATACATCCACATTTACATGGATACATCCATTTTCACATCCTCATTTATACATCCACATCCCATATCCACATTCATACATACACATCCATATCCACATCCATACATCCACATTCACATCCACATTCACATTCACATCCACATTCACATCCTCATTTATACATCCACATCCACATCCATATTCACATCCATACATCCACATCTACATGCATACCTCCATTTTCACATCCTCATTTATACATCCACATCCCTTATCTACATTCATACATACACATCCATATCCACATCCACATCCACATTCATATTCACATCCATATATCCACATCTACATGCATACATCCATTATCACGTCCTCATTCATACATCCACATCCACATACATACATACATCCACATCCACATACATACATACATCCACATCCACATTCCCATTCACATCTATACATCCACATCTACATCCACATACATACATACATCCACATCCACATTCCCATTCACATCTATACATCCACATCTACATCCACATTCACATCTATGCATATACATCTTCATGCATACATCCATTTTCACATTCGTACATCCACTTTCACATTCATACATCCATACTCCCATCTCCACATCCACACATCCACATACATACATCCATTTCCACATTCCCATTCATGTAACCCCATATGTCTTCACATCTAATCTTTTACATCACATCCATTCTCGCCCTATCACAACCCATATACATCCTATTCTATCACATACACTTCTTACCTCATCCCATACACATCTTATCACATCTTAATTCATCTTATCACCTCTTATCACCTCTTATACACCTCTTATCACATCCTATCACATCTCATATCTTATTTATAGAATACAAGAGAATTCTTATATTTGATATAAGATTTCTTTACACATTTACTTATGCATAATTTCCATTTAAGGAGATTAATACTTCCGAAGAAAAATCAATCTTTTATGCATCTTCCTATGCATAAATTCATGAAAATGACACTTTTGAATTAAAATTCAATCTTTTTTTCTTTTTTTTTAATGCATCTTCTTATGCATAAAGTCAATTTGGTAGGAATTACACTTTTAGAATAAAAGAATTTCTCTTATGCATCTAAGTTATGCATAAAATCCATTTATGATGAAAATCATACTTTTAGTATAAAATGAATATCTTTTATGCATACCTCCATGCATGAAATCCAATTATGATAAAAGTCACACTTTTATATAAAAATTTTCCTTTATGCATACTTCTATGCATGAAAATTAAAAATGATAAAAGTAACACTTTTGATATAAAAATTTTCCTTTATGCATACTTCTATGCATGAAAATTAAAAATGATAAAAGTAACACTTTTGATATAAAAATTTTTCTTTATGCATACTTCTATGCATGAAAATTAAAAATGATAAAAGTAACACTTTTGATATAAAAATTTTTCTTTTATGCATACTTCTATGCATGAAAATTAAAAATGATAAAAGTAACACTTTTGATATAAAAATTTTTCTTTTATGCATACTTCTATGCATGAAATAAAAATGGTAAAAATAACACTTTTGATATAAAAACTTATCCTTTATGCATGATATTAAATTTTAATTTTTCCATGATTATAATGAAATTCTTTCAATTAATCTAGGATGATAATTCCTAGAATATGGTAGGAAGTCCTCTTTTTATACTTTGAATGAAATTATTTTATGCATAATTTTTATAAAAATTTTGCCATAGCTCCGCTGCTATGACTGATAAATCTCAATTTTTCTAAGGGATAAAGCTTATCATTAAGGAAATAATTAAAATAATCTCTAATTGGATCCTTAATCCATAATGGATTGAATCATCAATATACATAAACTAAAAGCATAGAAAAAAGCCATTAATTTGGCCTCAAGCATAGCTTAATCTTGGGTTAAGGAAAAGCTTTATGAAAAGCTTGATTTGGATTGAGAATGGGTCATGAGTATGACCATTTCTTGAGTGAGAGAGAGAATTTACATAAAAATCATTAGAATTTAAACATAAATGAAAATTAACCTCAATAGCATTTATTAAATTATGTAACTCTTTACTACTATTCACCAATAAACTTCAATAGCATTTAAAAACAACATACCAATTAAGCTTCTCAAGCTTGAGAGGGGTTGAGAAGAGAGAAACATTAAGAAATTATAGAAAGATCAATATTCACTAATTACCTTACAACTTGCTTGATTCTTTGTTCACGGTAGAGGCCCCCAACCAATCAATTGGTTAAGTATGTTGATGGAGCCACTAATGGGGATTGAAGAAAGAGGGAAGCTCCAAAACTAGTGAATTATTAAATGAATTCACAGTTCTTGGCTTAGGTGGAGTAGAGTAACGATGCATAAACACTATCTATTTTTCAACAAGGGGGAGGCTTCTATTTATAGGAAAAATTGAGCTCCTAACCAAACAAACTGATTCTAGAATTTTCTAAATCAGTTTGGTCAATATTTGACCATTTTTAGGTCAGTTAAGCTAACTTTTTGGAACTAGACTTGAATGAGGAGAGAGGAGAGATGAAATATCTCAATTTTTATGAGTTTAAAACTCATTCAAGCATGTGAAATATGCACCTCCTTTAAAGAACTCCCCTTCCTTACATATGTGTCATAATGGAATCATTTTAATATTGCTTATAGTTTTTTTACTAATAAACCTTGTACATTTTCAACTCTTCATCTTATGTGAAATATGCACCTCCTTTAAAGAATTCCCCTTCCTTACATATGTGTCATAATGGAATCATTTTAATATTGCTCATAGTTTTTTACTAATAAACCTTGTACATTTTCAACTCTTCATCTTATGTGAAATATGCACCTCCTTTAAAGAATTCCCCTTCCTTACATATGTGTCATAATGGAATCATTTTAATATTGCTCATAGTTTTTTACTAATAAACCTTGTACATTTTCAACTCTTCATCTTATGTGAAATATGCACCTCCTTTAAAGAATTCCCCTTCCTTACATATGTGTCATAATGGCATCATTTTAATATTGCTCATAGTTTTTTACTAATAAACCTTGTACATTTTCAACTCTTCACCTTATGTGAGCATTTACTCATTTTTGGGTATCTTTTTTTTACAAATTTGGATTTATCTCTTCCCTACACATGGATTGATGCTATTGGCCCATAGGAACCTTAATTGGACCATAGTCTAAAGATTTCTGAAAATCTAGACCCTTAGACTAAGGTTCTTTATACCTATTTCCAATTAATTCCAATTGCACATTGGAAAATTCTTTTTGAATTTCTGTTTCAGGGGAACTCATCTGAATTATAAGAGATATTTTTCTATCCAAAAATATTCAAAATTTGAATATTCTCTCTCTAGAATATTTTCTCTCTCTAGGCTAAAATAGTTAGAAACAAGGTCTTTATATTTCTGAAGAGGGATTGATTACAGGGGAAGATACTAGACATCAAAAAGGGGGTGGGGGAGGAATCTTACAATGCATCTTATCATCAGAGCATAGGAATGTCACCATTCAAAGCACTCTATGGGCAAGAATGCTTGTCTCCTCTAAATTTCTCTGATCCGACCATAAGAGTTGAGGCATCCAAAAAAATGCTCGAAGAGATGGAGGAACAAACCAAGGCAATCCAAAAGGATATTAAAGCTGCCCAAGATCGACAAAAACATTATGCTGACACCAAGAGGTCTGAAAGGATCTTCAAGGAAGGAGACAAAGTTCTTCTATGAGTGCAACCCAAACAAAGTTCTCTATCACTTAGGAAATATAAGAAGCTTAGCCCTAGGTATTGTGGCCCCTATACAGCTATCAAGTGTCTAGGTAAAAGTGCTTATAAACTCCAACTCCCAGCCCATATCAAAGTCCACAATGCATTTCATGTAGGTTTGTTAAAACCTTATGTACCTAGTCTCGATCATATTCTTGATGGGATGAATAAGTTGTAATCCCTACTCAAGGAGTCCTTGAATTACAGCCCAGTAGCATCATAGATTTTAGGGAAAAGCAACTCCGAAATAGAACTCTTGTAGAACATCTAGTACAGTGGAAAGATTACCCTGAAGAGGATGCAACTTGGGAAGATGAAGCTACACTCCTAAAGGATTATCCCCAATTCATGACGAGATGAGGACATCTCGATTTCTTTAAGGGGGGGAAGGATGTAGCATACCCATCTTCACTAATAAAGAAATATCCATGTAATAGATAAATTTATGAGTTTTTATGGTATAAAAATAAATGATTTTATTAAATGAGTCATTTCTACTTAGAATCTTCAAATTTTGAGCCCAAATCTGGAATTTGCATGTGATTTTACCCTGATATAGGATTTTACAGCATCCAAAACGGACACCGAATCAAGCTTATATGCAAATTTCAGTCATTTTTAGTTAAAAAGCGACGACCTTTAAACCTTAATAAATGCACGATCGGGCATCCAATTGACAAACGGTCTGTACCCCAGGAGAACCTCTCGGATTTAAAAAAAATCGCCCCCCCCCGGTACGCAAACCAAGGCCGATGCCCCAAATTTGGGGACCTCGCCCCAAAATTTTGGACCGTACCCACTTACCAGGGTGCCCGTACGATGGCCGCACAAGAACCAAAGGACGGCCGCCCATTGTGTGGTCCACACATACCGTTACCTAGACACCCATGCGGCCCCTGACCAGATAAGGTACATGCGTGTACCACTCCTTTACCTATTAACTGACACTGTACCTTTTCCCTTGACCTACAGGCCACTGATCTACAGCCTTTGCTGGTACATTGTCCTTTCGTCCTTGCTTTGCACAGCGTCGATACCCGTACCCCACAGTTATATAAACCCCTGGGGTGCTCCATGGGCAACACGCATTTCTGCGTAGCTTATGCTCCGTCCGTACTGTCATTCGTCCCTGTGCAGTGTACTTGCTGTAGTACAGCTGCCCCTTGCAGCCACCCCTCTCACACCCCCTCATTTGCCACTTTTCAGATAAGGTAATTTTCCTCTATCCCCCCTCTTGCTAGGAGGCAGTGTCCTTAACTCTTCTTCCCCCCCTCCCTCCTCCCCGTGTGAAGAGACTTACAGCAACCCTCAGCCCTTCTCCCTTTTAGCAAAACGTTTTTGTGTTAAGGACATCTCACAATCCCCCCCCATTTACATGGACTTTAGTAAGAGGTTTTAGCCTTAAGAGAGGGTTCATGCGCTGTGGTCTTTTGCTCATACGGTGAGCAAACGATCTCAGAATTGAGATCCAACTAGAGCGTTTCGACCGCGAAAGCAAGCCCTACAAGACGAGGTCCAAGATGGCCCCTTCATCGAAACGTCAAAATATTACCTCGGGAGAAGCGCACAATACGAGATTAGAGAAGATGCTCCCGATGCAGCCCGATGCAGCTCTAACCCTCCCTTTACAAGCTCCTCAAGGAAATGGTGGCCAAGTTAGTTTGGTTATCTTTTAAAGAAGAGTTTTTTTTTATATTAGTGTTAATAAATGTGTATCTTTTCCTTTTAAAATAATGACATAAAATTGTATGAAGTTACGAATTGTGTGATGCTGTATTCAATAAATTGCATGAAATTGTTATCTTTAAAGAGTGCAAGTTTTTCCTGGCTTCGACGCTAACTCCGTTCCGTGCTTGTGTAGCCAGGCGGCGTCGTTAGCAAAGCCCAAGAATGGCCCAAGGTATCCCGCATACCATTGGGAGAATAAGGTTTACCGATTGAGGCGAGAGATTATGATGCTGCCTAGTTCTGAAGGCCCAGAAGCCCACCCAACTGTGCAGACATCCCTCTGAGGGGCGGGAGGATTGAGCGATAGAGCCTGAGAGGGCGACAGGCCAGCTTGAGTTCTCGCTAGCAGCCGACGAAGAGGTGTATGGTCCCGTAGGGTTTTGCCCAGCATGTAGAGGCTAGAAGGCCGAATTCTAGATCATCGGCAGTATAAAGGAAAAGAATAAGAGAGCCGGTTTGGCTTGTATGGAATTGATTCATGTATAAATTTTTTTTTATAAATCTTGTCTTTGGCATTATTGTATTGTGGAAAAAGACTGTTTTAACAAACCTTGTGAAAAGGGCCTTAATCAAGGAACATGTTTATTTATGTCAAACAGTGTGGTAGGATTAATTAGAAAACAAATTGATGCATGGAAAGTGGGAGGATGGAATGCCCCAACGGCACCATCCTATGGATGGGTGGACCCGATTAGTGGGGTAGCTTTCTAGCAGATTAAGTGAAAGCCCTATGCTAGATAAATAGGTTCTTGGGCAACTCTATTCTAGAAGACTAGGCCACCAGCTGTGCCTTGCATGGATGAGGATAAAAGCATTGCCTCTAGAAATCAAGCCTAGTAGTTGCCCAATTTATGATCAATTACCCTATGGGTGATTTGATTTTTAGAAGATCACGCTCCCCCTGCGGGATAGGACTAGGTCTTACCTATGAATCGTATCCTTGAATCTCTACGTGGTCAAGGTGTCGATGAATAGGAAATTTTCTCTAAGGTAAGACTTAGAGGACTATCTTAAGTGTTTCCCCTATTTTAGAAGGGGGGAACTTTACAAGATCCCTCTTCCCCTATCCTGATGTAACTAAGAAATTAAATTTGATGCATATTTCTAGTTAGAGAATATGAGGTTTTTCATTAGATGATCATTTTTAATGGAAGTTTAGAAGACTTAAAAAATAGAAAATAAAAAGTTAATTAAAAAAGACAAGCTTTCATGTGCGAAGATTAAGTTGGGGATTTCTATGTGCATATATGCACAAAGATTAAGTTGGGGTTGCAATAAAGGAAGAAAAAAATAAAAATATGTTAGGAAAAGTTATTCAAAATAAATCAAAGAAATTTTTCAAAGAAATTAATTAAAGAGAATTACTCATAAAAATATAAAAAAGGATGTGTGTGTATTAGCCTTGGCAAATGATATACATATTTAATTAAAACGTAAGGGTAAATGGATAAATTATTAACACTAATTTGGTAATAGGACACAAAAGTGTCCATGGATATATTTATGTCCTGTTTACTGACCAACCTTATAGAATTATTTAGAACACATGGATAGTGAAAATCAAAGGTTTATTTTTTTCATATCATCAGGTACATAGTGAAGGAAAATTGAGATTTTTTGGAATCACATTGGTTATCTCTAGGCTTTTCAATTTTATAAGAATTCATAAGTCAAATTATAGTTGTACTGTAGAGCTATTTGAACTATATTTGGATCAAAGTCTTTAATTAGCCAATTTCTCATTACTTTCCAACCTTTTTGGATATACATTGCTTCACAAATATATATATTGTGTAATACAAT
The DNA here is from genome assembly GCF_041138505.1 of Cibotium barometz. Taxonomy (NCBI): domain Eukaryota; kingdom Viridiplantae; phylum Streptophyta; class Polypodiopsida; order Cyatheales; family Cibotiaceae; genus Cibotium; species Cibotium barometz. The sequence goes on from NC_141074.1 coordinate 18,794,892, forward strand.
CCATCTTAGGCTCAAAACTCAATTAGAACTCCAAAATTCAGGTCTTAATGAAAATTATAAGGTATTTAGCTGTCTCAAAAAAATAACTTTTGGGATTTTTATAGTTAATCAAACAATCATAGACTAGGACCAAATCTTACACACATGTTCTGTATAATGTTATGCTTTGCAGGTGAATTTTGTGAGAGCTAATTACATATACACCTATCCTTTTAGGCACTTTGTTTTAGGTGAAAGTTTATAAATTTTGAACCTTATTTATTACTATAGAATAAGAGGCTACTTCACAAATTTTTAAACATCTTATAAGGCTTTAATTCTATCTAGTCCTTTTATATAATAATAAACACTATTTTAATAAGTTTCTCACTAGATGATCCAAATATAAGTAAGGGTTCATATACGTTGTTTTGTTATCAATGTTATTTTGACAGTTGAGACCATCACCTTGTCTTCTAACTAAATTGAAATATTTAGATATGTATTCTTGATTGATTACTTTAGTGTAGACATTGATTTATTAGTATAACTAAAGTAAATCACTATATAAGCCCACACTATTGTCATATTTTGGGTGTCAAAGGCTCACTAAGAAGTACATTTAATTGAATTAATTATGAATGAAATAATTTTTTTTCATGAAAAATCTATCTCTCATCTCTTAAATACTATGTAAGGTTTAGGAGAAATTTATAATGAGTCAATATCATTTTTTTCTTACATGTATAAACTTTGTAAATTCGTAACCTGTTTGGATTATAGTGCTGGATATACCTCTACTTATGGTGATTTATTAATTATATTTAAGGTTATTTTTATCATTTTAATAATTTTCTAAGGTTTGACACATTCATGAAGACCTACCTTAGGAGAAATGCTAAAATATAGCTCCCATTCACAAGATATGAAATGTTTAGCAAACCCCCAAAAAGACATATTTATGTCCTACTAAGCTACCAAACTAGTGTTAAAGTCTAAGGTTAAAGGTGAGTGCAAATACCTTAGGGTTAATTTTTGGAAGGAAAAATAATAATTAATGTGGAGATAAGTAAAGTGAACTAATAGAAGGCTCTAGCCTTGCATGGATTTGTTAGTTAACTAGATGTATGGGTGGATACATGTAAAGTTGAAATTTGTGGTACTAGGAGGGTGGAAATGATAGCAAGTAATAGACTTCATGATTAAATAATAAGAAAATTACTCAAATAAGGATTAACTCAAACATAATAAAGATATTAATCACATGATAATTTTATTAATCAAGCTCCTAAAATGAGCTAAGGATTACATGATTTTATAGTTTCCAAATCACAAGCTATGTGCACCCTTGTGCCATCCATGTGTCAATAAATGCCCATGCTCCATGTGCCACCTTGTGCTTTCCATGTGCTACCTTTCTTACCATTTACTTCACCTTTATAAGTAACCATACAAATTAACGTTTGAGTTAGAAGCCTTAGTTTTTCTTCCTTTCTAATGTGCATACTCTCCCCCTTGCTTTCCTCATGTTGTATCCTCACACATTGCTATTTCAACACACTCCCTCAATGTGATAAGGATCAATCACCTATTATGTTACATTGGACCTACACTCCTAGTCATATGCTCTAAGTTAAAAATCCTAATATGGGATTGATCATGGTGATAGACACAAGATTAAGCATAAGATTCATGTGGATTATACCACACAAGAAACTCCATGACTAGAGAGAGAGAGAGAGAGAGAGAGAGAGAGAGAGAGAGAGAGAGAGAGATTGCACACTCAATAATAGCTCTATTATGAACCATACAATGAGGCTTCTAATATAGATAGCCCTCATCTCACTTTACATGTGTGCATCCATGTGGCACACTCTTTTCCATTCTTTTGGTCAACACTCACACAGCATATAATATCATATGTGGCATTCTTATCTTACCACAATATCTTGCACCTCATAGGCTACTTTCGCACATACTCAACCAAATAACCCATTCATTTTACATTGCACATTCAACACCTCTCCTCAATGTAAACTTGGGTTTGACATGCATATAACCTCTCATGAATTTGAAAAGATGTTAAGATAAACATACAACCTTTCACACAAGAGAGAGAAAGAAAAAGAAAAACAACCATGCAAGGGTCGAGTCGGAGATTTACAGTTAGCCAACCCTAATGAGGGTTAACTCCCCTTTGTGAGGCCGCTAGGGGCTCACTCCACCACCACTTGTGTAACCCAAGTGGATATTCACAAACTAGGTGAAGAGAAAAGAAGGAGGGAGCTATGGAAAGCTCAACCTTCAATTCATGCCAACATGCATGCAAGAGGGATCTTGGTAGAGAGATAAGAGAGGAGAGAAGAAAGGAGAAGCTAGATCATCACCATCCCTAACATGCACAAACAACAACAATCAAGCATGCAAGCATCTACAACAACAATCAAGCATGCAAGCATCTACAACACAAGCAAGCATACACAAGATCGAGAGAGAGAGAGAGAGAGAGAGAGAGAGAGAGAGAGAGAGAGAGAGAGAGAAACTCAATTGAGCCTATGGGATTTTTCCATTTCATATTCCATAAAATGTCTTATTTATAAGAGCTCTTATTTTACGCCCATTTACAATTTTGGACCCAAAACCAGCTTCCTAGCTCTATGTACATATCTTTCCTATGACAAGCATTACACAAGCCATAAGTTTGATCATCCCATATCTCTTTTATCATTCAATGCTTTACGCAGTTACAAAAAGATAAGTTACAAGAAGCGTCGCCACACTTTAAAAATAATGTTAATCGGAGTGGTTAACATACCCCCCTCCCTAATTTAGGTATATCCTCAGAGATGGCACGGATCTAACGGTAGTATATCGAATAGGCTTTGAAAAAGTCACGGTGCAAGGTAGGATATAGGGGGCTCAATGGAAGACATAGTAGCTTGTCTAGAAAGTTGTCTCCATCAGGTCTTCAAATGTTTGGTGGAGACGTTAGGTTGGCATCCACTGGACGTGCTCGTAGTAGCCAAAGATCTGCTTTAGTGTTGGCCCTTTGTTGATGTTGAAGGCCAAGCCTTGAGTGGCTTCATGATAGTGGTTCTTGTCGAGGAACATCTCAAGCAATGTGATGATCAAATTGAAAAATCTGATAGTGGCAACCACCATGGGATCGGGTACCTGATCATATCTTCTAATGAATTCATGGATGCGCTTTAACATGTTGTCTTCAATGCACAAGTGTTGGGGCATCAAAGGAGAAAACCATGGGAAGTTGAAGAGTAGCTTTGGGTTCTTTGTGTGCTCCTCATGGTGGAAGAGATTCCAAGCCCATCTTCATTGGATCAGGAGGTACTCAAGGAGTATTGCTCCCATATATATGGCTTTAGCAAGAAAGGTCATATCTAGGCTGGCTGCTTACCCCCATGAGATTAAATATGATGGAATGAGCAGCAGTAGGTGGCCGATGGTAGTTGCCACATTTGCTCGTGCTTCTAGCTGCTTTGCATTGATATAGGGACGCAGGACATGGATGTCCATGTGATCCATGACCTTTATGAGTGGCTCTGCCTAGAGTTGTCAACCAAGCAAGATCCAAATTGTCTGCTCAAACTCCATTCGATTGATCAGGTCACACCAATTCATTGGGTTGACTTCCTCACGCTCAAGTGGTGGTAGCGGTGGGATCTCACCTTCTTCCAAGGGTGGGGGGGGAGGGGTTTCTTGGTGGCGGCGGTGGCAAGGTTGGAGGGGTGGGTGATGATGAGGAAATAGTGGCGAGGTTGGCATGATGGACTGGGGGAGGCCTGCTCTGGCCGAGGTTGGCATGATGGATTGGGGGAGGCCTGCTAGCCGAGGTTGAGGGTAATTCTATAAGGGCGGTGGGTAGACCTAAGATCAATGTCAATGTGGGAGGTCAGGGGGGGTTGGTGAGGGAGAGGTGGTGTGGGAAAATGAATGGGTGTAGATGATTGTGAGGGGAAGAGGGGGAGAGTTGTGGTGCCTGGTGGGGGTGTAGATGATTGTGAGGGGAAGAGGGGGAGAGTTGTGGTGCCTGGTGGGGGTGGGGCTGGTTGTGTACTTGTTCTTGGGTGAGAGGGGCTAGGGGGCAGAGTTTAATGGGGGGGAGGTGAGGGTGGTGATGGTTGAGGGGGTGAGGCTCTTGGGGCTCCATCTCCTCTATCATTGTCATCGTGCTTGTTGTCGTTGTCTTCTTCGTCTAAGTATTATGGGCCATGAGCTTGGAAGAAGACCTTGGCCTCCACAAACTCCTTAGGGGTAAACTCCATTGGGGACGCCACATGTGAGTCATCAAATTGCATGATGCCCTTGGCTTGCGTGACCTCCATTTGGATATGACATCTAATAAAGAATCAAGAGGCTAGCTGTAGAGTATGGGGATAGTTCATCTCGCTGGAGGGAGCGGTAAGCTGCATGTACGATCTCCCATCCTTCGCGGTGGAGGTAGTGGCGTCTACTATCCGTTGGGATGGGTATGGGTAAGGACACAGCCTCTGTCCAAGACAGAGAGGTCGATTACATCATTTGGGTCCCCAGGCATCCCAAAGCAGAGGAGCTTATGAGGTTTCCCTAGAGAGGGTGGGTAGGAAGGTTAAAGAAGATTTGGGGGTGGGTGAAGGAAATGAGACCCTGGAAGAAGAACTAAGCAAGGAGGGTGATCTTGTGGAGTGGGAGCTTGGTGAGGATATATGCATATGTGGTGTGGCATATGGGTTTGTTGTCGATAAATATGTCATGTTGAAGCAAGTTGAGGAGGACTATTCTATAGTGGAGGTCAAGGAGTTGGTACAGGCTTTGGGAAGGGATGCCGAGGATAGGGAGCTCCATCACAGTGTACATGAGGGCATCAACCTTCTTTTCAGTGGCACTGGAGGAGGGGCCAGAGTGTGTTGGTGGTGGCTTTGCGGCTCTTACTTCTAGCGGCTTCAGATACGCCTCTTTTTGGTGGAGCATCTCCTCTCTATAATCTCATCATAGTGCTGGAAGTCAAGATTTGTTCTGTTAAGGGCCTCTTCCATGGTTGTATATCATTGTTTTAACCTTAGCCTGCTATATTGCCTCTTGTGCTGCTTGGACCTGGCGTTGGATTTTTGAGATAGAGGAGAGGGCATTGACCAAATGCTACTCCTTTTCATTGAGGACTAGATGGATGTTGTTGAGGGTAGATGTGTATAGGGCCTCGGAATTTTGCTGCTCCTGAGCCTTCACAAGCAACATTTGTTGTTGTGCCAATGAAGCAATCTCCTACTCTGGTAATAAATGCAGTCTGTCATCTATGTGATGAGCTCTCAGGTCATGTGTGAGAAGCCCTAAGCAAAGTTTGGTACTTCCCCATGTGATGTATGTAAGCTCTCTACATAAGCTTCGCTGGATTTGAAGCTACCAATGTGTGCCCAGCAAAGGGTTTCCACGGTATTGAAGTGGGAGGATTGAGGAGAGGAGGGGTCGGCTCTTCTGAGTAATGAGGGGGGTAAGGAGAAGATCCTATAGGGGGTGGGGTTTCAAAAAGGTTCTGTTCCAAAAGGTCTACCTTTGTGCCTCCTCCTCAGCAGCCTTACGTTTGGCGTCTTTAGCTTCTTGCTCTTCGGGGCCCTGGCTGGAATGGAGGGGAATGGGCTCTTTGCCTTTGGGTTCCGGGTGATGGCGCTTTGGCGATGGTGAATTTGGAGAGGATTGGGGAGGAGGCATAGAGATGGGGACTGCATCTGGTCCACTGAGTTGCATTTTCCGGGGAAGCTCCTCCCATCAAGCGGTGTGGTAGATGACTTTTGTGAGGAAAGTAGCAGCCACGAGCTTTCCTTGGGGGTTCAAAAAAATTGAATGCAGCTCCTTATGCAAATATTCAGCTCCTTATGCAAATATTCAGCCTAGTTGATGGGCATTCCCTATTGGACTTTAGCCAATGTCGATAGACTGCATCTGCTAAAGCGATCTGTCCACCTTGTGGTCAATAAAAAAGATAGTGCCCTGGCTAGCATCACGAGCTCCTCTTGAGTGGTATTTCTCCACTCCACTCCATCTTTGGTGGTTTTGCCCCTAAAAGTTTCCTTAGTCAACCGTGGGGCGTTGGTGAGTTGCACGTACGGTTAGTCCAGTCTCGGGAGGTGGAGGGCTTCTCGGATCAAAGTCTATGCTAAGATGGACCATATGCACCTATCCTTCATTGTTTCTAGCACTTAAACTCTTGCCTAGTTTGCATCATAAGTCTCTGTAAAGTACAAGAAGTTGTATAGGTCAGGTCCCCAAGGCTCCATAGTGGGCAGGCCTCTAATCCCCAACTACTCCAGGCGGATGGGCTACTGGATCAGCAACAATGGCCCCATAGCACGATCTAGTGGGCAGGCTCCATAGTGGGTAGGCCTCTAATCCCCAACTACTCCAGGCGGATGGGCTACTGGATCAGCAACAATGGCCCCATAGCACGATCTAGTGAAATAAAATAGATTATGCTGCACTTTATGATTGTTCTTCATAAAGGAGTGGACTCTGTGACCACTGACTTGCTTCATAAGTTTCTCCCCCAAGTGTGACAATTGGGTAGGGTGGTAGTCGTATTCCTTGGAGTGTCCCCCCGCCAACCGCGTGCTTCTTCTTGAGGGTGGGGTGCTTGAGGACCTCCAAGGAGGAGTCAGATGTGTCGGCCATGGGTGAGGGAGGGTGGTCAAAAAGTAAAAGCTTGAGAAAAACATTTGGATTAATCTGATTGGTCCCTCAGAACCTTAATCCAAAATTTTCAGAAAATCTGGACCCTTAGGCTAAGGTCTTTTGAGCAGATTATAACTTATTTCTAATTCACATTAGGAAATTCTTTTTAAACTTCTGTTTCGAGGGAATTTATTTTAATAAGAAAGGATATTTTTCCATCCAAAGATATCTAAAAATTGAGTTATCTCTCTCTAGAACATTTTCTCTCTCTAGGCCAAAACAGGTAAAAACAAGATATTTTATTGTTCTGAAAAGGGGATTGATTACAAGGGAAGAAACTAGACATCTTGAGGGGCTGGGGAGGAATCTTACAGGTGACAAGGGAGTACCTGAGGATGGAGAGGTTAAGGGCTGATTGGGAATGCTCTGAGAGGGATCCTGACAACTACATGGAGGAGTAGTCGACGTCAAGGGTATATCTTTGGTATCGACTGTGGGCTATTGTTGGGGGGGAATGGGGTCACTATGAAGCTTTTTATTCCCTTTCTCATGTGTAGTATTGGTGGCGGAGGCCCCTCTGGGTTTCCATTGAAGGGTTGGTAACTATGGAGTGACAAGAGCTGGGAGTTGGTGCCTTGGTGATTTGGGGTGACAAGAGTTGGGAGTTTGTGCCTTGGTGATTTGGGGACCCAAATGTGGCAATGGCTCTCATAGTAATGTTGAGCCTAAAGTAGAGGTTTTGGGATCCACCGGGAAGTTGTTGTTGGGGCAAGGCTGCTGAGGGTATGAGTGAGGATAGTTTAGACTTGGAGAGTGTTTGGGTCGGCTCTTTTCCTGTATCCTATGGGCTTGGGGTTGTCAAATTGGTTACTTGCGAGGGGGAAGAGGAGCTTGGATTGCCAATATATGAGGATGAGAGTTGGATCTTTGGGGGATCCACAGAGTGGAAGTACCTTCATAATACCCTGGCGCCGTTAGAAACCTTTTTGGTACCCCCACTGTCGAGAAGGCTTTCCTTGTATGTGTTTGTTATTGTTGTTAGGAGGGTAAGTGTGGTTAGTGTTATGGGTGGGATTAACAACAGAGGTGTCTTTTGAGAGTTTAGATTGGGTTGCTACTACAAAGTGCGGTAGGGGAGAAGATGTGAGAGGAAGTGGTGCATCCGGAGAGTGATGAGCGGCCTCTTTTTGAGCGGTATGGATTTGTGTGGATTGGAGGGTGGAATGATGGTGTTGAGTGGAGGGCTAACTTCTTGGAATGAGATAGTAGTGGGTATGGGCTCTTCATCTGTCATGAGGACTGTAACTTGGCCAGAGACTAACTATAGGGTAGTTGTCCTTGCATCCCAGTGTATGTTGCACCAGTTGTGTTCCATCCAACCTCTTCCAAGAAGTATCTCTTCGCGCATGGTTCCTGCAGCAACAGGCATCACATAAAACTTCCCTTCTAGGGGATTATTTCCAATGTGGAATAAAAGTGTGACTCTGCCTAAGCAATGAACTTCTTGAGATGTCACTATTGTGACCGTGGCACAAGTGTCTTTTAATGGGGGTTCCCTGAGGGAAAGCCATGTCTCATGAGACATTAAATTGTAATTAGCCCCTATGTATACAAGAGCTCATTTTTGGGCAAAGCTCATCGGGGTGGTCATTCCTAACCATAACTAAGCAGGCTTCACCTCCCATTCTTCCTCTTTGAGGTATACAACTTAGGCCATGTTGATCACTATATTCTTCTACCTAAGTTTGGCTTGTCTCACTTTAGCCTCTTGTTGGGCTGCGTGTTTCATTTCTTCATGGTTTTTTTTCTTTGTTTTTTTATTATGAATGCCCCTTAGGGTTTTTTCAATTAGTGGGCCATAGTAGCATTTTAATTTGCTACCATTGAAATATCTTGCCATTTTGACACCGTCGTATGTGCACAGTGCCTTGTAGGGTTATCTCAGTGAGACTAGGAAAGGTCCTATGCCTCTAAGCTTGAGTTTCTTTTTACGTGTTTTTGTGCTGAAGAGGAGGACCATGTCGCCCTTGTTCATTTGCTTGTCCTTCATCTGGTCATCGAGCCATTGTTTACACCTTAGCTTTTCTACAATCATGCTATATACAGCTAGGAGGCATGTTTCATCAAGATTTTCAAGCTCAAATAGGTGACAACCTAAGGCATTCCCTGTGAGTTTTTCTTATACAACAATGCATAAACTTGGGACCAAGAACTCCATTGGCATAACCACTTTAGTACCATAGGTCAAACTAAAGGGTGTGGCATTGGTAGCAGCCTTGTAAGAAGTTTGATAGGTCCAGAGTGCTGCGAAAAACTTTTGTTCCCAATTGTTGTTGCACTGGCCTCAACATTTTTGGTGAGAATGGCACATAGAACTTTATTGGTGCTTTTGGCTTGGCCATTATCTTGGGGGTAATATGGGGAAGATTTTCTATCAATGAGACAAGGAATTCTTGTAAGAGGAATTGGATTACCTCATTAATAAAGTGTGTTCCATTGTTGCTCACAAGCTCAAGGGGGCAAACAAAGCATGTGATTACTAACTCATATAGAAATTTTGTGGTAGAGCGTACATCACCTTTACAGGTACCCCGAGCTTCAGCCCATTTTGTACAATAGTCAATGGGCAACGATTATATATCTGGCTTGAGTGTGCCTACTAGCCATGGGACTAATGGGCCGAATGAAATCAATGCCCTACTTTTCGAATGGTTATAAGGACACAATAGGGTTCAAGGACATGTTGTCCTCCTTAAAGTGGGCCTACTAGCCATGGGACTAATGGGCCCAATGAAATCAATGCCCTACTTTTCGAATGGTTATAAGGACACAATAGGGTTCAAGGACATGTTGTCCTCCTTAAAGTGGGCGATTGCCACTTGTTGACATTCATTGCACTACTTGACGTATTCTGCTGCATCAACCATTAAGGTAGGCCACCATAACCTGGCTATGAGGACTTTACATACAGTGATATTTGCTGAAGTGTCCCCCAGCACATAGGTAGAGTGAGCCTGTTCTCTAGAAGGAAGACATATTTGTCCTCACGGACACATCGTCTGATAATCTTGTCTTTTCCCTGCCTGTAGAGTTGGCTCTTGCAATGAGTTGGTAGGGGGCCTCCTGTTTAATGAGGCATCGAGACACGATCCTTGTGTAGGAGGGGGTCAACTAGTAAGCCATTGGCTAGAAAGTGTGCTACCTCCTTGCCCCACTCAAGAATTAAACACAATTGGATTAGGGTGGCATCTGGTAAACCATCATCAACTCCCATAGGTGGCTCGTTGTTTGGGATTCTTAACATGTGGTCTGCCAAGACATGCTGTGAGCCCTTTTGTACTGTGATAGTGAAGTCAAACTCAAGCAAGATAAGCAGCCACCTGGTGATTCTTCTTGTCGTAGAGGGCTTGTTTACCAGGTATAAAAGAGCTTGATGGTCTACAAAGAAGATAAATTTAGTCACTAGGAGATAATGGCAAAACTTCTTAATAGTGTAAACCATGTCCAACCCTTCCCTTTCAATCATGGTATAATTTCTTTTGGCCTCGTTTAGTTGACGGATGGTAAAGCTGATGGGAAAATCCATCTTGTGTTCACCAGGTTGGGCCAACACACATCTAATATCAAAGGCGGAGGCGTCAATGTAGACATGAAAGATAATGTCCCAGTTGGGGGACTTTAGAACAATAGGAGCACTTGCCAAGGCTTTCTTGAGGGTGGTATAATCTTGTTGGCATTCCTCTATCCACTCAAAAAGGATCTAGAATTTGTAAAGGGGTCGAGCTATATCAGCATATATAAAAATGAAATGTCGATAATAGCCAACATGTCCCATGAAACGTTGGACTCCCTTAAAATTGGTGGGTGGAGGCAGCTCAAGGATGAGCTACACCTTGATATCCTTCGTGGAGATTCTATGTTGGGAGACAGTGTGTCCCAAGATGACTCCATGCCTAACCCAAAACTGGCATTTAAGTGGGTTCAATGAAATGTGATACGGCCTACATCTTTCTAACACCTTAGGTAAAAAATCAAGGTGTGCCTTCCACGAGGAGTTGACAAAGACGTCATCCATAAATACCTTAAGGAATTTTCGAAGATATTACTTATAGGCCATGCACATTAGTCACTAGAAGGTACCATGCAAATTTGTCAGCCCAAAAGGCATTACAAGGTATGCATAAGTCCCCCCCATTCTGTGGCAAAGGCTGTTTTGTGCTTGTCTTTGGGGTCGATCAACACCTGGTTGTAGTTAGAGAATCCATCAAGGAAGTTGTAGGCTTCCTTTCCTATGACTCATTCAAGCACGTGCTCCATGAAGGGTAAGGGATAGTGATCCTGTATGGTGGCAGCATTAACCTTTTTGAGGTCCACGCACACTCTTACCTCCCATTCTTTTTGGGCACTATCATGATGGGTGATACCCATTATGTGTGCTTTATTTCATAAATAAATCTGACATATGAGTCTATCGATTTCTTCCCATAACATCTTGGAATACTTCGGGTTCATAGGGTAAGCCCTTTGTTTGACCGGTCTTGCTCCATCAACCATCGGAATTGTGTGTTTAACTACTTCGGGAGGTACACCCTTCGTATCTGTGTAGTTCTAGGCAAAGTAATCCTGGAATTCTATGAGTAGAGCAATGAGCTTGGTCTCTTCCTTGGTAGAGAGGTCATCTCTAATGTATACTAGCCCTCAGGTCTTCACCCGACCTTGCCAAGTTAATTTCCTTCACCACCTTGGATGAACCATCAGATGAGGTCCCTGGTTTTCCATTGTGGGACCTTTGGGCCGAGTCATATTACACAAATCAATCGGCCATCTAAAAGTTTTTAAAGTGTTTGTGGCAACTTTTTTGATATCTTCTTCCTTTTAGCGCTTTCTTCTTCTATCAATTTTTGGCTTCTTTTTTTGCTATCCCTAACTTCTTATTGCATGCTTTGCGCACAGAGCAGCAAAGCTTTTCCGGTTTTGGGATCAATGGGTTTCATTGGCTTTGGGGTGGTCATGTGGACTAGAAGGAAGTTATTTGTGAACTCCTTTTTCCATATTTGGTTGAAGTGGTTATGTAATTCAACCACCCCTACATATTTTAGCCAGTGGGTGTCTGAATCGGTAGGGAAAACATAGTGTTCTAGCCAAGGGAATCCAGCAAGCCTGTGAGTTTTAGGTGAGCATGCTCCCCATGATGGTTTTGCTTTATCGACCTATTTTGGTTCCTGAGTGGAGACATCAGGCAGGTATGCAGTGCTAAGCATATAGAGAGATGTGATATCCTACCCACCATCGGCTATAGCAAACTCGGTTCCCGTGTGTCTTGGACGTATGTCCAGGGTAGCAAGGATATGCATCCAATTCTCAGAGTCGTCTAGCTCTCTGAAAAAGGTGCACATTCCTTGCTATCCTTTTTATCGTCTATTGTTTTATGGCATGTTTTTTACATAGATGGACTCCAGTGGATCTGGTAGTTGTTTCTAAGTCCTCTGCGAAGGGTCTACCTCTTCAACATCCCATTCCCCACACGTCTAGAGGAAGGAGAAATTCCCCCACCCCCACCATAAGAGAAGGAAGATGTGGATCCACCCCTTAACCCCCTCAACTAGTCCTATCCCTTGGATCGCACAAAGTTTGAGCAAGCAATTAACATATTGCTCGGTTGAAAAATCCAAGAAGGCCCCCATCATGAGGGTGACCAACCAAATGGACATCCATGTCTTGCATCCCTACCTCAACACAAACACAGTGCTGCTGCATGGAAGGTCCATCACCCCCCTTCGTGAACGTAGTGTGGTTGATAGAATGTGCAGCGAAAGAAGGGAAAGTGGAAACACAAGAGAGAGAGTGAGAGAGAAAGATGGAGAGGAAACATAGGTGAGAACCTGCTCTCAATATCATCACCAAAAGGAATACATGTCCCAAGCAAGAGGGGAGAACCTTGTAAGTGAGGGACTGCAGGTAGACAAGGGGGATGTGAATGGATGTGATAAGATGTAAATGGGATGCGATAGGATGTGAATGGATGTGATAAGATGTAAATGGGATGCGAGATAAGATGTGAATGGGATGTGATAGAATGTGGTGTGATGAAAATGAATGTGGATGAGATATGAAAATGAATGTGGATGAGATGTGATGGATGTGGATGTAAATGGATGAGATGTGAAGTAAATGGATGTGGATGTGAATGATGAGATGAGAATGAGATGACAGGATATGTGAAAGGATGAGATGTGAAGTAAATGGATGTGGATGTGAATGATGAGATGAGAATGAGATGAGAGGATATGTGAAAGGGTGAGATGGGAAGTAAATGGATGTGGATGTGTATGTGAAAGAATATAAGTGGATATGTATGTGAAAGAATGTGATGTAAATGGATGTGGATGTGTATGTGAAAGAATGTGATGCAAATGGATGTGGATGTGTATGTAAAAGAATGTGATGTAAATGGATGTGGATGTGGATGTGTATGTGTATGTGAAAGAATGTGATGTAAATGAATGTGGATGTGGATGTGAAAGGATGTGATGTAATGTGAAGGGATGTGGATATGAAAGTGATGCAGATGTGGATGAGATAAAAAGAGATGTGGATGTGAATGTGCTGTGGACATGAATGAGATGTGATGTAATGTAAAGAGATGTGGATGTGAATGTGATGTGATGTAGAGATGTGATGTGAATATATGTGGATGTGAAGTGATAGATGTGAATGTATGGATAGATGTGGATAGTCGTGCATGTGAATGATTGGATGGATGTGGATGAATGAGATGGGATGTGTATGAATGAGATATGATGTGGATGTGATGTAATGTGGATAGAATGTATGTGATGGAATGGGGAGACAATGAATGTGATGATTGTGAATAGATGTGATGTGATGTGAATAGATGTGATGTGATGTGAGTGTGATGATGTGAATAGATGTGATGTGATGTGAGTCGTTGGATAAGTATGAATGGGTGAGATGTGATGTGAAATGGATGTGATGTGATATGATGTAAATTGGGATAGATGTGAATGGATGAGATGTAATGTGATGTGAATCGGGATGTGAATGAATGAGATGTGATGTGAAATGGATGTGATGTGATATGATGTAAATTGGTGTGAGATCCCATTGCCCCCTCCGCACATCGGCGGATTCCCGGTAGGGTAGCGGAAGCAGCTCCCTCATGTGCGGGGCAAGGTTTCCCACTCGGGGCCTCGCCCTCGAATGTCTGGGCACGAGACTAAGCTGGTGGTCATTCCCAAAACCGAAACCGGGAAAATTTCCCATGCCCGAAAAACGGGGACGATTCCATTTTGAATTTCTTAACGAATTTTTTTAACAAGGTCAAGATACTGAACTAACCTTAATCTGATTAAACCAGATAGAAGGAAAACTATTACAGACTTATCTTGAAGGAATTAACGCTTTTTTTCCTAATTGAATCACGCACAGCCGTTGATCTATTCATTTGAGAAGTCTTCAGGTTATTATTTCACTATTCGAGTTCTAAGCGTATTCCTATTAATCAATTTTATTATTAAAACTCTATTGATTCCAGCCTAACCCCATCTGGCCCATGGGTTAGCCACCGCCCAACCACTAGAATTAGTAGAACCAGACAAGTACTCACCCACCCATAATTGAATGCCTTTCTTAACTTTTGCTTTAGAATACATGTACGCACACACTCCTCTTTAAACTTTAACTTATAAAACAATCCATTGACAAACAATTATTGGTTACAGATATCATAACTCAAAATTTCCATCCAGTTCCTTGTTTCTCAAAAACAGGTATCACTCTAGACTCTCCGTCGAGACCAACTGGTCAACAACGAGATCAAGTGTAAAAAATTACAATAATTTTTCATCATACATATATATCTTCCATGACATACGAATGGGCGTCCTAAGCACCGCGAGCCCGTGCATTGCCTGGTTAGAACCCTCCAGGATCCTCCTTAGGTGTCCTGGCACTTCACTCAAGGACCTCTTTGTCGGCCCTCACCCATCGTACTGGAAGCACACCATTTTTCACCATACCAAGGCTGGTCAAGACCTGGGTAGGTTTTTGCCGCGTGAGCCGTCCTTTGAACACTCCCCGCCAACTATTGCAACCGAACTTCCCTTAGAAAAACACATATACCAAATGCTCCCTCCAGCATTCTGGCGTAAGACAGTCCTTTAAGAAAACAGGGTTTCTATGCAAGTTTTTTAGTTTTGAGTTTCTTTTGAATACAATGAGTATATCTTAAATCCATATCCCAAGACTTTCTGATCGCAGGTCTGAATTCCAAACAGAATTCCTCGAATTTTGTAATCTTGATCCTCAGATCAAAATCAAAGGGTCTCAACTTAGTTTCAGATTCAGTGGGTGATTTGAGTAAATTTTTTTGAACTGGTCACATTGTCTTTTAACACCATATTAGTAGTGAATTTGGGAATCTCCCAATTCCCATTTTTTAACACTAAAAAAGGAGGACATGGATAACATATTTGTAAGTTTCTCAAAACCCTATCATGTGACCTATCATTGGAAAGCGCTTGAAAAATGGGATCTAATAAGCCATAAAGCGCTCATTTTGGATTCATGGTGTTCAAGTTATGGAAAATCCAAAGTTTTGACCATGTGTCTCAAAGTCTTGGGAAATTTCCATATTCCCCAATATGGTGTTTTTTCTTGAAACTGACGAAGGAGTTATGTCTTGGTCATAGTCTGATTCAGGGTTTGAGTCTGGAAAGGTTCTCCTAAACTATCTTTCTGGAAGGGTAATATTTTAATTACTACTTTACTGAATTTCATTCATTGAGTATTTGCTTAACTGAATTCTAAACTAATCACGAATTCCTATGAGAAATAAATTAATCATTTATCTAAAATTCCAACTTCGATAGTTTTTCTGAGTTTTCTCATTACCATCCTAGATGGAATGAAGGGATGTAATGCATGAAAAATATGAGTAATCACCATGTAAACATGATGCCTAAGTGTGTTTAGTCTCTCACCAAGAGAATGGAAATAGCCTTCCACAAGCCAAGAGAGAAGCCATGAGCTCCAAGAAACATAAGTTTCCATTTCTAAAAATGATCATCAAAAGTTACAACCATGGTCCAAGTCCCCTCTTTTATACATGGACTTGTCCCATTATTAACCCTATTGAATAAAGTTCCTACTTTATTACAAACCATCCCTTCCCAAAGATTTTGTCCTCAAAATCAATAACATGTACAATCTCAAAGTATGAGACTCTAATGTAATCAATGGGAAGTGGTTAAGAGTTCTCAAGTACATCCAAAGCACATATACAATGAAAATCCGGATGTATACAAGTCCACAAAGCTTCAAGCCCAAAGTGTATGAGTGGGACTGATATGACAGCCCTTCTAGTCGATGAAGACCCTTGAAAATCCTTCATTTAGACTCCATATATTGGGCTGAAAATGATATGTACACTCAGCCATATGTAGCCCACATCATAATCTTTCATTAGGATACGCCATGAAGCTTGTTGGAGTAGAAAAATAGGCCCAATAGTAGACCTTCCCAAAGCTGTCCAGAAATTACAGCATAAAAATTTCAGCACCCTATGATCACTTCTCACCTTGAAATGAGCACCATAAAGATAGTGATGCCACTTCTTGATGGCATGAAGTATGGCTAGCATCTCTTGCTCATAAACATGAAGCCCCATCTCCTTTTCGGTAAGCTTTCTGCTTTCAAATGCAATGACTCCATGCTCTTGATACAAAACTGCCCCAATTCCTCTACCACTTGCATCCGGCCTCACATAAAATGTCTTTGCAAAATCCGGACATACAAGTATAGGGGCTGAAGTGAGCAACTCCTTGAGCTCATTGAAGCTCTTGTTGGCAATGGAATCCCAAAAGAAAGCCTCCCTCTTGAGCAAGTCGGTAAGAGGTGCCGCAATGGATGCATAATGTTGCATGAATCTTCTATAGAAAGAAGATAATCCCAAAAATCCTCTCAATTGAGTTGTATTGCTTGGTGTTGGCCACTCTTTGACACATGCCACTTTCTTAGGATCAGCCCTTATGCCATTCTCACCCACCAAGTGTCCAAGATATTCCACTTCATTGACCATGAATGTGCATTTGCTCTCCTTTGCATAAAGCTTGTGCTTCCTCAACACTTCAAACACTTGCTTCACATGACATAGATGTTCCCCTTTGCTCTTGCTATAGATCAAGATGTCATCGAAGATCACTAGCACAAACTTGAAAAGAAGGGGAGCCAATATCCGATTCATCAATGCTTGAAAAGTGGCCGGAGCATTTGTAAGACCAAAGGGCATCACCATGAAGTGAAACAATCCCCTTTCCGTCCTAAATGCTGTCTTCTCTTCATCACCTTCCTTCATCCTTATTTGATGATATCCCGATCTCAAATCAATCTTGGTGAAGAACTTTGCCCCTTTGAGCTCATCAAGAAGATCATCAATGCGAGGTATGGGATACCTATTCTTGATTGTGACCTTGTTCAAGTCACGATAATCAATGCACATGCGAAAGGATCCATCCTTCTTCTTCACCAAGAGAACGGGAGATGCAAATGGAGATTGTGAAGGTTGAATAAGACCCATAGCAAGCAAATCTTGCACTTGCTTAGCCACTTCCTCTCTTTCTACCTTAGACAAACGGTAAGGAGGCTTGTTGACAACCTTTGCATTCAGTTCAAGTACTATGGCATGGTCAATCTCCCTCTTAGGTGGTAGACTCTTTGGCACTTGCAAAATATCTTCATACTCCTTAAGAAGAGTTGCCATTTCCTCATCTATGTGCTGTCCACTACCTTCCATCCCCTCTTGGGTAACATGTAACACATAGATAGTGCCAAAAGCCTTAATCTCTTTCTTGAGTCGCCTTGGAGTGATCAAAGAGAGCTTCTTAGGTGCATTTGCAGCAAGTACCACTTGTTGCCCATGATGTAGAAAGCTCATGAAACCTTGTTGAAGGTTCATGTGAATGTCACCAAGTGAAGCCAACCAATCACACCCCATGATAATGTCGATGGGACCCATATCCAAAACCACCAAATCACCTTCCCAAGTGTATGAAGAGGATAAAACCACTTTTGTAGAAGGGCAAACCAAGCTAGTCTTCTCACTTTCCCCATTTGCCACTTGCACTTGGAACGTTGTAGGTGTCTTCTTTGTGTTGAGTTTGAGAGAGTTGATGGATTTAGAGTTGATGAAGCTATGAGTGCTCCCGGAATCCACAAGAATATGTGCAACCCTCCCATTGATGGTCCCCACCAACCTTAGTGTGCTTGGGTTCTTGCAACCCGCCAACAACTCTTGTGAGATAGAGCATATGCAAGCTGAAATTTCTGCATTGGTAGGCATGTCTCCGTCCACAAGGCTTTCCTTAACTCCACCTCCCGGATCAAACGGAAACTCACCATCCTCCGTGATGAAAGAATGGTCTTCAAGTGACTCCTCATGTGCTTCTTCATTGCAATCCTCCCATTCCTCAATGTCATGAGAGTCATCCTTGTTCTCTTCCTCATCCATGAGGATCATAGTGGCCACAATCTTCTTTGATTTGCACACATGCCTGGGTGACCACCTCTCTTTGCACTTGAAACATAGCCCTTTGCTTCTCAACTCCTCAATCTTTGGATCATCCATTCTTTGAGTCTTCTTGAAGGGTTGAAAGGGCTTCTTCTTCATGAAGTCACTACTCTTTTTGGCATCAAATTGATGTATCCCATTCTTTGGCTGTCCACCCCCAAATGATGTAGGAGTTCTTGGATTAGAGGATGGTAATGTAGAGGTAGGACCTTTCCCAAAATTGTAAGAAGTAGTGGTTGGTTTGAGTGTGTCTTTGGTGAAGGTCATGGGCTGAGACCTCTTGTACTTTGGCTCATAGAGTTCGGCTAACCTCATAGCTTCTTTGAGAGAGCTAGGCCTTTGAGCCGACACATCCGCCTTGATGAAGTGTTCAAGCCCATGCACAAACTTTTTCATCTTCATGTCTTCACTCAAGCCTTCCACGTACATTGAAAGCTTCAAAAATCTCTTGATGTAACCTCTCACCATCATCCCCTTTTGAGAAAGCTCATACCATTCTTCATGGTATCGGTCGAGCACTAAGGGTGAAATGAAGGCCAAGTTCATCTCCCGCTTCAATCCTTCCCAAGTTTGCGTGTTCCCTTGTTTGACCAAGTGCCTCCACCATTGATGAGCATAATCTTCAAGATGTAAGGAGGAAAATTGTACCATATCACGCTCACTTTTTGGGTAAAGTTGGAAATAGGTGTCAAGCTTGGTAGCCCACTCCTCCAACTCTTGCGGAGATGACCCGTCACCTTTGAACTTTGATAGTGAGATTTTGTCTTTGACATCCTTGGAAGATATGTGGGATGGGTTATCATGTTGGGTAGAGGGCTTGAATCTTTGCATCTTCGAGTATGACTCCATAAATTATGCAAAGTCTTTGTAATCCCTCTTGATGATATTCGACAATTCCATCCACTTCTCGTGAGCATCCCTTTGTCTTTGGGCAAAGGACATTTGATTCCAATCGCGAGTGCAATCTCCTCATCATTCACAAACACCTCACCCTCTTCCCTTGAATGCATTGCCCTAGAAAAGGTAGGACCCTTTGATGCATTGAGGTGAGACAAACCCGAATGAAAAGAAGGAGGAAACATGTCCTTGACAAGAGGTCTCCGTGCATCCGCCATGAATCCCCGAGTGGATGCTCCCAATGGATCCTCTTGTATGGCCTTCATGGAATCCTCATTCAAGATGCCCTTGCCTTTTCTTTGCTCATAGTCACCATAATTCCCATGCTTTTCTTGTGCTTGAGACTTCCCAAACTTGTCCTCCATCACACCAATCCGTGAGGATAATGTTTCAAAATGAGAATCAAGCTTGGAGTCTAAGGTCTCCAACCGTTGTACAAGCATTAGCATGAGGGTGTCATGGTTAACCGCCGCTTGTGTCCCTTGAGAAATTTGATTATGTACATTGCCCCCATTGTCTTCATTGATGAATGCATCCCTTGCATCCATATTACCTTCCATGTCCTCATCACCAATGATCATTTCTTGCACAACATCCCCACCCTTGCGTGGTCTTCCCTTCGGCATAGTGAAGAAATGCAAGATGTTGGTAGAATGCCCAAATGATGTCGGAATTGGACAAAAGAAGGTTCTATGGGTAGGTAATGGTGTCTACTATCCTCCCAAATGAACACAGTAAGAATTAGGTGTGGGCAAGTACTCTCTGTTTTAGGGTTTGTGCGGGACAGCTGAAAGTAGTAATTTGGCTCTAAAACGCAAAATATATGTCGGAATTAGGATTTTGACGGCTCTATAGAAAGCTAACAGAAGATAGAACCTACCTCTAAAAGCATTTTGATTCAGTCAAAGTGGAAGTATATTCTGTTTGACTTTGACCAGAAAGTCAACATGACTACTTTGACCGAGATTGTGATATCCGATTAAGGGGTTCTATGGCTCATTTGAAAACTCTCAAGGAGTAGAATAGAGTCGTGTAATCACTCGGACCTAATCCCAAAAACCCTAGGACTGAATTAGGGTTTTGTAAAATCCCAGAAATTCCCAAAATTCGGTCCCAAAGCTCAATCCGGCTACAAATGATTGGTGTTTCTCCCCTTGGTAGTTGTGAATAACTCTTCAAGTGTATCCATGGGGTAAATCTCCAATCAATAAGCTTGTTTGGCTCCCTTGTTGGAAAAAATCCGCCAGAGTCTCCTTTGTAATTGGAACCAAATCTCAAATGAAAATGCAACTTCTCAAATCACAATGCAATACTCTTTGTATCCCACAATGTCATGAAAGATCATATGCACTCTTTGTCCATCAAAGCATTTGCAATATCCACACAATATGATGGAAAAGGGGCCCCATTGCCCAAATGCATCCACAAAGTCGATGGTGAGGATTGTTGAGGACGCACGTTGAAGCTTGTCGATCTCGTGGCCAAGCTCTTCTCACCCCTTCACCGAGTTTTCCTCCAAGGTGAAGGTTGAGGCCATTTCTTCACACCGGTGTACCTAATCCCCCTTTGTACCGCTTCACCAAGCAATCACGGCACAAAGAGTTCAAGCCATTCTCCCCTTGGCCTCTCCAACCAATGCCAAGGTACCCTCACACATTGCTAGATTCTATAGAAACTTGAAGTGGTAGCAATGGTGAGTGTAGGTACAAAATGATGTGGATAATATCAAATGATAGAACAAGTTTGTTGGCTTACAAGTATTGAGCATGACTCATGCCCTTTTACAATTTAGAACACACAAACCAACAATTCACAATGCCCTCACCATGGCATTTGCATAAGCATTTGTTAACCACAATCAAGGCATTTGCAATTGCATTCCAACAATCCCTTTCACATCATATTGACAAATGCATGCTTCCAAAACTTATGCTCTCTTATGCCCATGTGTAAAACATAGCATTGGCATGGCTATGTATAGCATCCATAGTGTCCATATGGCATCAAGATGAGCATGAGGGACTCCAAAAACATTGCATAAGCTTGCTATTCCATCAATGGCATGCCAAATGAGACATAATGAAGAAAATCCCCCAAAATGTGATCTATGAATTGGCCAAGCTCATGTGGAATCAATTCCTTTCACCATTGCCATCAATAATGCATGGAGAAGCAATATTGGCATGTGAATGGTCAAGCTTTAATGGTTAATTTCTGAAAATTAGGGGAGTTTGAATGTGTCCAACCCTAATCCATTCCCAAGCTCCACCAAATGCTTCAAACTTGCAAGAAATTGATCAAACCACTCACCAATGTCATCCGGAAAGCTTCAATGGTAGAAAATGTTGAAGAAGCCTCTTGTTGAAGAAAAACGTAGCCTCTTTTTGCTCCCTGATTTGCAGCCAAAGAACACCATTTCTCCCTCTCCATTGGCCATGAAATGCTCCCCAAAATCTCACCAAAAAGGGCTAAAACACTTAGCAATCCTTCATGAAGCTTGTGGCTAAGCTTCATAGCTTGGAGGAGGCATGGAAGAGGCGATGAAAATCAACGAAAATCAGCCCCAAAATTCAACGTGGAAGTGAAAATTCAGCCCCATTGCTAGTCTCCATGCTCATTGAGAGAAGAAATCACCATAATATGATGCTTGCAGCCATCTATGTTGAGTAGAACTTGGCAATGAAAGCTCAACTTTCAGCCATGGAGAAAGGTTCACAAGCTCCCAAATCTTGAGAAAAAATTTGCAAGAAAGAGGCTCAAATGAAAGATCTCAAGAAGCTCTACAAAAACCCTAAGGTTTGGCATCAAAACGGGTAAAGGAAGAGCATCCCATGGCTATGGAAAGCTTGAGGAAGAAGAAGATGATTACTAAACGTGATTAGTAGAAAAGTTAATTGCAATTAGTCACTTGCCCTAAGTTTTGGCCCGACTGCCCCAAATTTTTGGTCCAGAGGCCCAAAATTTGGTCCAAAAATGGTAAAATTGGCCAAAATCACTCAAAATTCAAGCAATTTCCATGAAATGCTCACCATCTCCATGAGATTAAGCAAGATTAGAGAAGATTTGTCAAGAATCACTCAAGGATTACAAGAAAATGAGAAAAAAAATGAAAGAAACTCAAATTTTCAAGCAAATTTTCCCAACAACCCATGCATGCCCATGATCAAAATCAAGAGCTCTGATACCAATTGGAATGAAGGGATGTAATGCATGAAAAATATGAGTAATCACCATGTAAACATGATGCCCAAGTGTGTTTAGTCTCTCACCAAGAGAATGGAAATAGCCTTCCACAAGCCAAGAGAGAAGCCATGAGCTCCAAGAAACATAAGTTTCCATTTCTAAAAATGATCATCAAAAGTTACAACCATGGTCCAAGTCCCCTCTTTTATACATGGACTTGTCCCATTATTAACCCTATTGAATAAAGTTCCTACTTTATTACACTAGAGAATATGAAACGGTAGAATTTTCTCCCACAGAGTATTTACTTATTCATTTACCAATATTCATGGGATTTAAACATAGGATTAAAGAGAACTCTTATTTTGATTAAAAAAATTTACGTATGCATCTATTTATGCATAAAATCCAACTTCTATGGAAATAACACTTTTATATAAAAGAAAATCTTTTTATGCATCTATTTATGCATAAAAATTAATTTTGATAAAAGTAACACTTTTATTAAAAAAAACTTTAATGCATCTATTTATGCATAAAAATCAATTTTGATGGAAGTAACACTTTTATAATAAAAAATTTTCTTTTATACATCTATTTATGCATAAAAATTAATTTTGATGAAAGTAACACTTTTATAATAAAAAAATCGTTTATGCATAAAAATCAATTTTGATGAAAGTAACACTTTTATAATTAAAAAAATTCTTTTATGCATCTATTTATGCATTAAAATCAATTTTGATGAAAAAAATTTCTTTTATGCATCTATTTATGCATAAAAATCAATTTTGATGAAACTAACACTTTTATAATAAAAAATTTTCTTTTATGCATAAAAATCAATTTTGATGAAAGTAACACTTTTATAATAATAAAATTTCTTTTGTGCATCTATTTATGCATAAAAATCAATTTTGATGAAAGTAACACCTTTATAATTAAAAAAATCTTTTATGCATCTATTTATGTAGCATAAAAATCAATTTTGATGAAAGTAACACTTTTATAATTAAAAAATTTTATTTTATACATCTATTTATGCATAAAAATTAATTTGGATGAAAGTAACAATTTTAGAATTAAAAACAAATCTCCCAATATGCATCTTTCTATGCATAAAAATTAATTCTAATGGAAATAACACTTTTATAATAAAAATATTTTTATATGCATTTTTCTATGCCTAGAATAAAAATAACACTTTTAGAATACACAAATGGTGGGGATTACTCTTTTTGAATAACAAAAGATAAAACTTATTTCATAAAATTTAAGAAAATTTTGATATAACCTCCGTTGTATGATTGACCATTTTTCAATTTTTTTCATTCTCAAGTTACTTAGAAATTATCCCAAATGGTTTAAAGCATTCTAAACTAATCAAATTCCACTTTTTAAAGAGAAACAATATGAAAAGTTTAATTCTAACAATTTGGTTACATATCTAGGAGATAAAGAAAGGCTGAATTCAAGAATGAAGAGAGGGGGGAAGCCTTTCCAACAAGGCAAAACATCATTTTTCATTAAATTATAAAACCATTAAATGGAATAAAGAAAAAGTAGGATTTCTAGCTTACATGAATTTTTGTGAGCTTTCCTTTGGCTTGATGGTTTGAGGGATCTACTCTTGTTTGCAACAAGAGTGGCCATCAATTCTTTTGAAGAGGAAATGGTCAAAAACTAATGAATTATCAATAAATTCACTATTTTTGGCTCTGGGGAGGAGTAGAGTAGAGTAACAGTGCATAAAACACTATTAAGCTTCTACGAAGGGGGAGGCTTTTATTTATAGGAAAAAGTGAGCTTCTAACCAAGCAAATTGATTCTAGAATTTTCCAGATCAGTTTGGTCAATTTTTGACCATTTTTGGGTCAGTTTAGTTCACTTTTTGGATATCTAGTTTTGAATTAGGAGAGAGGAGAGATGAAATATCTAATTTTATTGATTTAAAATTCAAAAGCAATGATGGTAAAAAGGCTCCTACTTCATGAGGGGGAATCCCCACTCTGAGGTATCAAAAATTCATTTTTTTAGTATTTCCTTTAGTCCTTAGTCCACTCTTCATCTTATGTGAGTATTTACTCATTTTTGGGGGGATTTTCTTTATTTCTTCAATTTTCCTCCTCCCTACATTTGGATTAATCTTATTGGTCCATAGGAACCTTAATTTAAAATTTTTAAAAAATATGGACCCTTAGGATAAGGCCTTTTGAACATATTATAATTTATTTCTAATGCACCTTCTGAAATTCTTTTTGAACTTCTATTTCGGGGGAATTTATTTTAATAAGATGAGATATTTTTCCATCCAAAAATATTTAAAAATTAAATCACCTCTCTCTAGAAGACCTTCTCTCTCTAGGCCAAAACAGGTAGAAACAAGATCTTTTATATTTCTGAAGAGAGATTTGATTACAGAGGAAGATACTGGACTTCTTGAGAGGTTGGGGAGGAATCTTACAATTTGGATAGATGTGAATGGATGAGATGTGATGTGATGTGAATTGGGATAGATGTGAATGAATGGGATGTGAGGTGAATCGGGATAGATGTGAATGAATGGGATGTGAGGTGAAATGGATGTGATGTGAGGTGGATCGGGGTAGTATGAATGGATGAGATGTGAATGAATGTGATGTGATGAGATGTGGATATGGGTAGATGCGAGTGGATGAGATGTGATGAGCGTAAATGTGAAAAGATATGATGAGATGGAAAATGATGTGATTGGATGAGGATGGATAAATGATGTGATTGGATGAGAATGGATAAATGATGTGATTGGATAAGAATGGAAAATGATGTGATTGGATGAGAATGGATAAATGACGATGGGAATACAAATGATTGGACTTGGATTAAGTAATGTGGATTGATGTTGCGAGGTCCCCCACCCGCTCCGGGGCTCCTGTCGGCACGGTGGACAGGGCGGGGTCCACACACTCAGGGCCTCGTCCATGGATGTCTAGGATGAGAGGCTAGCCCGGGCGGCCCCTCCAAGATCGGCGGGCCCGGAAGACTCCCCTCACCACCCGGAAGGCACGGGCAATTTCGCCAATTGGGAAAAATCTTCTAACGGGGAAATTACTCTAATGGGTCAAGTCTTAACTAGAAAAATCGATCTGACCAAACCTGAAGTTACATGGTCAGATCAAGAAGAGACTTGCACTTGGTCCATGGAATCACCGCTTTTTTCCTCATTTACGAGGCACAGCCGATGATCCCCTCTTACAAAAAAAGGTCTTCTCAGGATTTAAAACTAAATAACGTAACTAATCGTATCTAGTTGTTTCTCAAGAATCCTCCGATCCAGCCTACGGCCCATGGGTTAGCCAACCACCCAACCATTGAATTGGTGGGATTCCTTTATAAAGGTTTGGTCGGGTTTTTGCCCGGGTACCGAGGAAAAGAGTTCCCAGGCCCCCTAGCCGGCGATTCATGCAAAAATCAAGGTAGGCATACCATGTACACACCCAATATGAACTTGCCATTTATAACAGATTCGACTGGCTTTAAAAACAATCCTTCAATAGAAATCATAATATTTCTGATCATCATTTTCGAGTCAATTGTATTACAAAAATGTATCCTCTGAACTCTCCGTTGAAGACCAGCTAGCCAACCAACGAGATCTAGTATCAAAATTTGGTTCCCAAAAATCTTTCCTTTTTGTCCATCCAAAATCTTCCTCGACGTACGCATGGGTGTCCTAAAAACCACGAGCCTGTGCATCGCCTGGTCAGAACCCTCTCGGATCCTCCTTAGGTGTCCTAGCACTTCACTCTGAGGGACCGCTTCGTCGGTCATCGCCCATCGTACCGGAAGCGCACCATTTTAACCGTACCGAGGCTGGTCAAGTCCTCGACAGGCTTTGCTACGAGCAACGTCCCTTGACGACTCCCCGCCAGCTATTCCAACAAACCTCCTCTTAAAAAAACATAAGCCAAATGCTTCCTCTAGCATTTTGGCATAAAACAGTCCTTTGAATGAAAAAAATAGAGGTTCCAATGCAAGTGAAATTCCAGTTTGAGAT
The DNA here is from genome assembly GCF_041138505.1 of Cibotium barometz. NCBI lineage: Eukaryota > Viridiplantae > Streptophyta > Polypodiopsida > Cyatheales > Cibotiaceae > Cibotium > Cibotium barometz. The sequence goes on from NC_141074.1 coordinate 18,821,234, forward strand.
CGGTTCCGAAAACCCTTTTTTCGTAATTCCCAGTTTCAATATAATGAGGATCCTTGATCTCTCATGAGGGTAATCTACCCATCATTCAGTCTGATTGTCTAACTAGATTCTTGGTGAGTTTGGTTGTGAGTTTGGTCAATGAAAAACTAGATTAGTTTTGGTAGTCTATTCTTTGGATTTAGTAACTGGAATTGGTCACGAAGTTTTTGTCTAATTCAGATCGAGAGAAGGACAATTAGGTTTACTGTCCGCCCCTCACATAGTCTAACCAAATTCATTCGGTTTAGTTCTACAAGGATTCCCTTCAGATAAACATCTAGTTTTGGGTAAAATATACATTTAGTGATTTTACCAATTAAAATATCCAAAGATTTTCTTTATACCACATAATTTCTCAATCTTAATTCATTAGGTAGAATTATGGTAGAAATTCATCTTTTGACACTAAAATTTAATTCAAATCCATCTTTTCTTAAATATCATAAAAATTCTTCTTTTAACTAAAATATCGATACCTATTTTTTTGAATAAACTTGAAATCCTTCTTTTTCTCATTTCAATGAGTGCAATCCAATTATCGTGGGAATTCCTCTTTTACCATAAATTAAATCTACTTAAAATTCTTCTTAAAAATCACATAAAATATCCATTAATTCCATTAAGCTAAAAAATTCCACTTTTCTCATTTAAACATTTGAATTCCAATATGGTGGGAATTCCTCTTTCATTATTTTAATTTATCTATACAAAAAGATAAATTTAACTAATTTTTTCCTTAAAATTTAAATAAAAATCTCCATTAATTCCTTTACACTAGGAATTACACTTTCATCATTTAAATATTTGAATTCCAATATGGTGGTAATTCCTCTTTCATCATTTAAATTTATCTATACAAAAAGATAAATTTAACTAAAATCTTTCTTTAACTTTTAAATAAAATATACATTATTTTAGCATCACAATTTCTCTCTTACTTCATTGGAATACATGGATTTCCATTGTCATGGGGATTACTCTTTTAACATAAAAATGGATCACTAGAAATTTCTCTTTTTCCTAATTAATTATTTATGCATAAACATAAAAATCAAATTTTCCATGATTATAATGAGAATCATTCAATTAATCTAGGATGATTAATCCTAGAATATGGTAGGAAGCCCTCTTTTCATAATATAAATGAAAATGATTTATGTGTTTATTTTTTAAAAATTTTACCATAGCTTCGCTGCTATTACTGATAATTCTCAATAAATTTGAAAGAATAAAGTTTAGTATTGTTCATGTGATTAGAATAACCATTAATTGGATCACTATCCAATTATGGATTGATTCTTAATTTTTCCATAAATTAAATAGCATAAAAGTATTAAAAAGCTATTATTTTGGCCTCCAATTAGACAAGAATAGAAATTACTTTTAGATTAGAGAAATGCTTCATGAGAAGCTTCATTCGAATTGAGAATAGGTCATAGAAATGATCATTCTTTGGGGGGGAGAGAGAGAGAGAAATGCTTAACACTAGTTCTGTAATTGGACACTAAAGTGTCCTGAGGACACTAAAGTGTCCTGAAAGTTAGCACTTTTCTTGAATTTTTGTGGGCAATCTATTAAGAGTTTTGAAATGCTTAACATCCACAGATGTTCCTCAAGACCCAAAAAAAAATTGAGATTTTTTAAATTGCACTTTTCTTAGCTTTTGCAAGGCAATATTTTAATTTTCTTAGACACATGCTGATAAAACGCATGATTTTTGCTGTTTTCAAAATAGTAGTAATTTGTACATAACTCTTAGAAGGGACATAGTTTGATCATGAAACTTGGCTTGATGGAAAGCCCATGATGTAAACTAAATCTTGGAATCATAAAACGATAATTATTGGATAAATTTTTGACTCGCTAATATTGAAATGATGTTTTTTATACAGGTGGAGCATGAATTTTTCTCCTTCCATATGCAAGCTAATAATGTAAAACTTGAGGTGCACCCATGTTATATAGGGTAAATACTACTTTGTTTTGAATTTTCCAAAACTTTAAAGCCACTTTTTGGGCCTCTTCTCATACATGGCCTTTTGCGCAACCTGTTTTTAATACGTAAAATGTCTAATTATGAGCCTAATTTTGATTTTCATCAAAGGGAAAAGCTGTATAAGTGCATTATTTGTTGTAACTATAGGTGTAGACTACTTGTGCAAGCATAGTTATGATTAGTTTTTGAAAAAAGATGATCAAATTTTGTATTTTTATTTTTTACAGTTTTTTTAGAACTAGGCGATAAGAACCTACTTAAGTGGAGGCTAAGTTAGTGTCATACACATCAAATTATGGCTTATTTATCTCATCTCAAGCATGAAAACCAATAATCAACATTCTCATTGATAGGGCTATAATTTTTTTTAGTGGCGTGATTGAGTTTTGATAATACGCGTTACTTTTGCTGATTTTATACAACTTTTTTGGAAAAAATTCTAAGAAAGGAAAATGATTTTTTTGGTGAACTTCTACCTCCTTGGACTGATGTATGCTATCAAAATATCTTGGGAAAAATGCTATTGATATCGTTGGATTTTTTTTTTGAGAGAATGATGCTTGCATATTTGAAAAAATCCTGAAAAATCCTGAAAAATGTTCATTTTTAAGACATATGCTACTTTGTTGCTTATGTACTTCCAAATAAAAAGGCATTTTATATGTTTAACATTTTTTACATAAGCATAGGGTTATGTTCTACATGCCCAATGAAGCATTTTGGTTTTTAAAGCCTACATTAGGAGTTTGATTTTTTTTCGCAACCCCCAAAAAAGGACACTCAAGTGTCCTGTTTTGGTACCAAACTAGTGTTAAAAACTATTATAAATTAAGCATAAATGAAAATTTATGTGTTTCTTCATTACAATACATTAAAGAACTTTAATAGTATTCAAAAGCCATTCAAATTAATGCTTCTCAAGCTTGAGAGGGGTTGAGAAGAGAAACATTTGGAGATTTAAGAAAAAGAAGACAATAATCCACACTTTACCTCCTAAATTACTTGATTCTTTGATCATAGTAGAGGCCCCCAATCAATCAATTGGTTTGGTATGTTGTTGGAGTTTCCAAGGAAGATTGAAGAGAGAGAGAAGCTCCAATCTCTTAAATTTTGTAGAGGATTTTTAGAGGATAATAGAAAATAAGCTTAACTTAGAGTAATACCGGCATAGTTTAGTTCACATGAGAATACAAAGGAATGAATGTCTATTCATAGGTGAGGGAGGCCACTAACTGAGTCCAACTAAGTTCTAGATTTTTTTAGCTTCAGTTTGGCTGAATTTGGACAAGTTTTGGACCAGTTTGGCTCCCTTTTTGATTTGGTTTGATCCAGGAGAGAGGAGAGATAAAAATATCCTATTATTTTTGAGTTAAAAACTCATCCACACGTGTGAAATAGGTGCCTCCTTGAATTTGGACAAGTTTTGGACCAGTTTGGCTTCAGTTTGGCTGAATTTGGACAAGTTTTGGACCAGTTCGGCTCCCTTTTTGATTTGGTTTGATCCAGGAGAGAGGAGAGATAAAAATATCCTATTATTTTTGAGTTAAAAATTCATCCACACGTGTGAAATAGGCGCCTCCTTGAAGGTCTCCCTTGAAGGTCCCCCTTTTCCTTACCCATGTGTCAAAAATGAATGATTACTCTAAAATATCTCATTTTTTAATTAATACTTCATAATTTTTTACTAATCAACCTAGTACTTGGTCAACTCTTCATTTTATGTGGGCATTTACTCATTTTTGGGTATTTTCTTTTATTCCTTGGATTTATCTTGTCCCAACACTTGGATTAATCTTATTGGTCCATAGGAACCTTAATTGGACCATAATTAAAAAAATTCAAAAATCTTGACCCTTAGGCTAAGGTCTTCTAAATCATTTTTTTATTAATTCCAATTGCACCTTGGAATATCTACTTTGATTTTTTGTTTCAAGGAAATATTTTTTGATATTTTTAGAATTTATTTATCCAAAAATATCCCAATATTAATTTACCACTCTCTAGAATTTTTTATCTCACTAGGCAAAACAAGGAAAAATAATATTTTCTTGTATTCAAAAACATAGAATGATTACAAGGGATTGAAGTACAGGCTTAATCAATATTCAACCCGAGGAGGAATCTTACAAATATGGAACAATGTGGAAAGACGAGAGTTTGTTATAGAAACTGTATTTATGACCTGTTTTTAAATGACTGTTTTATGTCAAGAATGCTGGGGAAGCATTTTGATTGTCTTGTGAATGAGGTCATGGAGACCTAAGTGATAAAGTTGCAATAGCCTGACGGAGATTCAATGGAGGACGTCTCGTGTAGCAAGGTCGGCCGAGGTCTTGACCAGCCACAATAAATGGTGAGCTTCCGGTATGGTGGATGAGGGACCAAGGAAGCGGCCTATGACTGAAGCGCTAGGTGACCTGCGAAAAGGATCCTAGAGGGTGCTGATCATACGGTGCTTGGGCTCTGGGTCGCCGAAGATATCCACGCGTGTGTCAAGGAAGATATTAGAACAAGGAGTAAGAGTTGTTTTCTGAATTCAGGCATGGATCTGGTTGATTGACCTTGCTGGTCCTCAAAAACGGATGAGTCCATGCCTCTTTTATATGGATCTGTTGGTTAAACTTGCTGATCTTCAACGGAGAGTCCATCTGGAGTTTTATAAGTGAATATATTGACGGGTACTATGAGCTAGGAACTATTAAAAAGACCCTTGAGTGGACAGGTGGTGAGCGTTCTAGTTGCCAATGATGCCATAGGTATACCGATGAAGGAGTGATTGGAAATTAGAATTCAACCGGATATTTTGGAGGATTATGATCAGTGATACTATGGTTTCATTAAACGATTATTTTAAAGTCAACTGAATCTGTGAAACAGACAATCTCATATTGGGTGTGTAAGTGGTGTGACTATCTTGAAGTTTGCATGAAGCGCCGGCTAGGGGGCTTGGAAACTCTTTTCCCTGGTACCCGGGACAAAACCTAACCAAATTCTTAAATGGATCCCATCACTAAAGTGGTTGGGTGGTTGGCTAACCCATGGGATTGGATGGGGTAGGCTGGACTGATGGATCCCTAAAATGAGACTCAATTCTGTTATGGTACGATAGATGAAGTAAATCTCGGATAGTAATTGTTCTATGGAAAAGAATCAACGGCTGTGCCTCTCGATGAGGAAAAAAGTGTTGGTCTCTATGATCCAAGTGCAAGTTTCTTCCTTGATCTGACCAAGTGACTTACAGGTTCGGTCGGATCAGTTTGGTCAGTGATGACCTTGACTATGTTAGAGTAGAAATATCCTGGAGGACTCGCTCGTGCTTTATGGGCGAGGGACGTTTTTTTCCGGGTTTGGTTTTGGAAGAACCGAGGGATTAATCTCTTGTTCGGATATCCGTGGGTGAGGCCCTGAGTGAGAGGCTCTGCTCTATGCAAGAAGTGCTACTTCCGCTGCTGCACCCCCGAATTCGTTGCGTGGAGGGGGCAGGGATCTTTCAAAGGGAAGCACGAATATAAACTGCGTGGTAACAAAGTCCTCAAATGCATCACAGATAGCAAAATACTGTTTGAAAAACATCCTCCTTGTTCTGCAAAATACTGTTTGAAAAACATCCTCCTTGTTCTGCAAATACTACAAAGAACACAAGCTCGGACAAAATAAACTCTACTCAGGATCTCTGAAAAGATCATTCAAAGAAGAAAGTCTCCACCACAGATACAATGCAGCTCCCGAAACTGATCCTCAAGTGAAGTAGCTGGAGAAAGCCCCCTCAGAGTGTAGAAAACTCCCGAGGGAAGCAAAACACAGCCAAAACACTGCTATCTAGCACAAATAGCACTCCACCACCAACAGAAGGCAAGGAACATGTAGAAACTAGGAAACCATGTAGGCCAAAAACAAAACACAGGTATAGATGCAAAATCAGCAAAACGCTGATTGAAATCTAAAATTCAAAATCCTCCTCAAGTACCATTGCAATCAAGAAACCCCCTCTACAAGTGATCTGTGTCCCACTGGAGAAGAAAATGCAGCCAAACAAGGGCTACAAACCTGAAAAATTCAGGTCAACCAGTGTCCACACCTCCTATGAGGAAAAACGCTGAAGAGAAGGTACCTTCAGGTCCAACAGAAAAAGCCCAAATGAAGGTAGAGCTACCAGCAAAATTGGTTCAAAAAAATGCAGCAAATAAAGCCTCAGATCAAGAACTGCTGCAGAGAACAATCAGGGGGTGGGAGGGATGGCACAAGATAACCAGAAAGGATAGCACAAGATAACCAGAAAGGATAGGCAAAAGGGAGCCCAGAGAGCTCCAAGATCAGGGCTGGGAAAGCAAGCCCAAATGCAGCCTGTTTGGGACAGCTATGTTGCTGTCCAGTCCTGAAAAAAATGCCTGAGAACCCCTGGAAGGTGCCACCAAGAAGGACAAGTATGCTGTCCAGAAAAAACACCCTTGTCAGGCTGCCAAACAAGAAGCTGTAAACTGATGCCCTGAAGAGAGGAAACGGCAACCCACTGAATGAGGGATGAATCAACCCTTGAAAATCTGAAACGCAAGCTTCATCTGGTGAAAAAACGCAGATATGTCCATGGGTAGAAAAACACAGATTTGAAGAGGTAGAGGGAGCATACAATGCTGATAATCACCGGCGCTCTGATACCATGATAGAATGTGCAGCGAAAAAAGGGAAAGTGGAAACACATGAGAGAGAGTGAGAGAGAAAGATGGAGAGGAAACACAGGTGAGCTCTCAATATCATCACCAAAAGGAATACATGTCCCAAGCAAGAGGGGTTGCAGCTAGACAAGCTAGGCAAGCAATGCAATATGAGGGATGCATGCCGGCTATATATACGTCTACATGAAGGCAAGCAATGCAATATGAGGGATGCATGCCGGCTATATATACGTCTACATGAAGGCAGCCGACTGGTGATAAATATCTCCACGATTGGGAAAAATACCCATGACCATAAATGGGGAATAAATATGGGTAAAATACATGTGAGGGGTGACCAGCCCCTCTCAGACTAACATGGTTAGCCCTAGAGGCTAACCATGACCATAAATGGGGAATAAATATGGGTAAAATACATGTGAGGGGTGACCAGCCCCTCTCAGACTAACATGGTTAGCCCTAGAGGCTAAAAAAGGACACCAAATAGGAAGCCAGCCAAGTAGGGGATGATATCTAACAATGGCTACTACCAACGACCCCCCTCTACTGCTCACCCCATCACGTTCAAACTCATGGGCGAGCAGCCTACTTGGTGTCGGCCCTTTCTTCTCAAGTTGTTTATCTGGGAGCAGTATTGCAAGGTGCCACATCAACTCTGGATCGATCCTGCCTATCTTCCCATTCGCCAACGCTGTGCTTGGGACCTCTTGCCACAAAGAGCAAGATGAGAACCCCAAACTTTGCTACGACTTCCCATGGTTTGCACCACTGACAACCCAAAACCCCTACACTAAGGCCACCATGCCCAAGAGGATCCACACCTTCATCCAATAGATGTGAGCAAGTGCTCGATCCCATAATAGTGGAAACCATCTGCTTCTTCCACCTCATCATTACTCTTTTAGAAACCTTCCCAAAATGGAACCGCTACCACAAGGGCAGCCAAGGCCACCATGCTCAAGAAGATCCACATCTTCATCGATAGATATGAGTAGGTGCTTGATCCTGCAATAGTGACCATTTTCTTCTTCCGCCCCTGCACTAAGGCCACCATGCCCAAGAAGATCCACATCTTCATCGACAGATACGAGTAGGTTCTCGATCCACATCTTCATCGACAGATACGAGTAGGTTCTCGATCCTGCAATAGTGGTGACCATCTACTTCTTCCACCTCATCATTACTCTTCTAGAAGCCTTCTCCCATAATGGAACCACTACCACGAGGGTAGCCAAGGCCACCACGCTCAAGAAGATCCACATCTTCATTGACAAATATGAGCAGGTGCCCGATCCTGCAATAGTGGTGGCCATTTGCTTCTTCCACCTTGTATTTTCGAAGACTTCCTGGAATGGAACCACTACCATGATCGCAGCCAAGGCCTCACCTTTGACCTCAAAAAAGGCCCTACTCCGAAGAAATTATTTGGCTAACGAGCGCATCTAATGGATTCCTGCCTTGGCACCTGTAGATGTTTTAAGACATGATGGAGACCACCTTTTGGACAAGCTACAAGGTCTTCCATCGATCCCCCCCACATCCTAGGTCACGGGCTGACTTCATCCGCTACTCCATCTACTACCACTAAGTCCTCTTTCTAGCTCCGAGGATGGATCTGAATTAGGGAGGGGGTATGCTAACCACACTGGTTAACATCATTTTTCAACAGAGGTTATGCTTCTTATAGTGCATTGTTATGTAGCCATGCTAAGAACTTAATGAAAAAGATATATGGGATGACCGAGCTATGACTTATGTAATGCCGATCACATAGGAATGAGCCTAGATGTACATAGAGCTAGGAAGGTAGTTTTGGGCCCCCCAATTGTAAATGGGTAGCCGACCATTGTAAAAAGTGAGCTCATGTATATAAGTGATCTATGAAATATGAAAAGACCCAATTCCATGATCACAATTGAGTCTTGCCTTCTCTCTCTCTCTCACTCTCTTGTGGCTATGGTGGTAAGCTTGTATTGGGTGAATGCTTGCTTGCTTGATTGTAGTGTGTGCATGGAGTGGATGATTCTTGTCTTGTCTTCTCTTCTCTCTCCTCTTGTCTCCTTCTCCAGATCCCTCTTGTATTGGTGAATGCTTGCTTGCTTGATTGTAGTGTGTGCATGGAGTGGATGATTCTCTTCTCCCTCCTCTTGTCTTCTCTTCTCCCTCCTCTTGTCTCCTTCTCAAGATCCCTCTTGTATACACATTGGCATTGAGTTGAGGTAGAGCTCTCCATATCTCCCTTCCTCTTTGCTAACTACCTATCTTGTGAGGCTCCATTTGACTAACACAAGTGGAGGTGGAGTGAGCCCTAGTGGCCTCACATCGGGGAGTTAACCCTCACCAGGGTTGGCTAAATTCCAGTCTCTAAATCAAGCCTTTCATGGCATCCTTCTTTTCTTCACTCCCTCTCTTGTGCAAGGTAGTATGTTTTTGGCTAATAGTGGTGAGCTTGTGAAAGATCCCTGTCCCCACCACGCAATGAATTCAGGGGTGCTAGCAGCAGAAGTAGCACTTCTTGCATGGGGTAGGGTCCCTCACTCGAGGCCTTGCCCATGGATATCCAGACAAGAGACTAATCCATTGGTTCTTCCAAAACCGAACCCAGAAAAACTTCCCTTGCCAAGAAAGCACGGGCGATTCCTCCAGGATAATTTTTCTATAACGTAGTCAAGCCTTAACTAACTAAACTGATCTGATCGAACCCGTAAGTCCCATAGTCAGATCAAGGAAAAGATTGCACTTGGATCATAGAGACCAATGCTTTTTTCCTTATTGAGAGGCATAGCCGTTGTTGATTCTTTTCCATAGAACAATTTTTGTCCAGGATTTACTTCATCTATCGTACCATAACAAAATTGAGTCTCAATTTAGGGATCTATCAGTCTAGCCTAACCCCATCCAATCCCATGGGTGAGCCAACCACCCATGGGTTAGCCAACCACCCAACCACTGATATGATGGGATCCAATTAGGAATTTGGTTAGATTTTGTCCTGGGTACCAGGGAAAAGACTTCCCAGGCCCCCTAGCCAGATATTCATGCAAACTTAAAACTAGTCACACCACTTACACACCCAATATGAAATTGCTTTTTTCACAGATTCAGCTGTGAAAAAAGCAATCATTTAATGAAATTACTTTTTTCACAGATTCAGTTGTCTTTAAAACAATCATTTAATGAAATCATAGTGTCACTGAACATAATCCTCCAAAATCTCCAATTGAATCCTAATTTCCAAACATTCCTTCATCAGTGTACCTATGGCATCATTGGCAACCAGAATGCTCACCACCTGTCCACTCAGGGGCCTTTTCGATGGTTCCTAGCTCATAGTACATGGCAATATATTCACATATCAAAATGGAATCTCCATTGAAGATCAGCAGGATCAACCAACAGATCCATATAAAAGAACCATGGACTCATCCATTGAGGACCAGCAAGGTCAATCAACCAGATCAGCAAGATCAACCAACAGATCCATATAAAAGAACCATGGACTCATCCATTGAGGATGAGCAAGGTCAATCGACCAGATCCATGCCCGAATTCAGAAAACAACTCTTACTCCTTGTTCCAATATCTTCCACGATGCACATGTGGGTATCTTTGGCGACCCAGAGCCAGAGCACCGTATAGTCAGCACCCTCTAGGATCCTTCGCAGGTCACCTAGCACTTCACTCATAGGCCGCTTCCTTGGTCCCTCATCCACCGTATTGGAAGCTCACCATTTAAATCGAACCGAGGCTGGTCAAGACCTCGGCTGAGACCTTGCTACGCAAGACGTCCTCTATCGACTCTCCGTCAGCTGTTGCAACTTTATCAGATTAGGTCTCCACGACCTCATTCACCACAAGATGGTAAAAATGCTTCCCCAGCATTCTTGACATAAAACAATCATTTAAAAACATATCATAAATACAGTTTTTATAACGAACTCTCGTCTTTCCATATTGTTCCACATCAATTCTCATTTATTTCATATGTATTCCTATTCTCCTCACATCATTTTCTATCTCATCACATCTTTTCTCATTTATCTGCATCAGATCTTCTCATTTATCTGCATCAGATCCCATTCACTTGCATCTACCCATATCCACATCTCACCACATCATATACGTTCAAATCACACATCACATCTATCTCTATTTACATCACATCACATTCACATCACATCACATCTATCTCTATTTACATCACATCACATCACATTCATTCATATCCATCACATTCATTCGTTCATATCCACCACATACATTCTCATAACCATCCTATCACATACATTCTATCCACATTATATCACATCACTTCATCCACATCATATCTCATTCATACACATCTCATCTCATTCATCCCCACATCTATCCAATCGTTCACATGTACGACTTCTCACATCTATCCTTTCATTCATATATCTATCACTTCACATCCACATATATTCATGTCACATCACATCACTTCACATCCACATATATTCATGTCACATCACATCACATTCTTTCACATACACATCTATTTCCATTCTTTCACATACATCCACATCCATTCTTTCACATACATTCTTCACATCCATTCTTTCACATACACATTCACATCCATTCTTCACATACACATTCACATCCATTCTTTCACATACATCCACTCACATCCCATATCATTCATTTACATCCTGATTCACATGACATCACATCTCATTCATTCATTCACATCTATCTGATTCACATCACATCTATTCACCTCACATCTAATCACCTCTATTCACATCACATCCATCCATCCATTCATGCACATCTATCTGATTCACATCACATCTATTCACCTCACATCTCATCACCGCTATTCACATCACATCTATCCATCCCTTCATTTACATCTATCTAATTCACATCACATCTATTCACCTCAGGTCTCATCACCTCTATTCACATCACATCCATCCATCCATTCATGCACATCTATCTGATTCACATTACACATCTCATCACATCTATTCACCTCACATCTCATCACCTCTACTCACATCACATCTATCCATCCCTTCATTCACATCCATCTGATTCACATCTATCCATCCCTTCATTCACATCCATCTGATTCACATCATTTCATAGAATTTAAACATAGAATTTAAGAGAATTCTAATTTTGATATAAAAATTCTTTATGCATCTATTTATACATAAAAATCAACTTTAATGAGAATAACACTTTTGAAATAAAAATAAATTCTTTGTGCATCTTTCCATGCAAATAAATCAATTTTAATGAGAATAACACTTTTGAAATAACAATAAATCCTTTATGCATCTTTCTATGCATAAAATCAATTTTAATGAGAATAACACTTTTGAAATTAAAAAAAAATCCTTTATGCATAAAAGTCAAATTCAATAAGAATAACACTTTTATAATAATAAAAATTTCCATTATGCATCTTTCTATGCATAGAAATTAAATTCAATGAAAATAACACTTTTATAATAAAAATTTTCATTATGCACCTTTCTATGCATAGAAATTAAATTCAATGAAAACAACACTTTTATAATAAAAAAATTTCCATTATGCATCTTTCTATGCATAGAAATTAAATTCAATGAAAATAACACTTTTATAATAAAAAATTTACATTATGCATCTTTCTATGCATAGAAATTAAATTCAATGAAAATAACACTTTTATAATAAAAATTTTCATTATGCACCTTTCTATGCATAGAAATTAAATTCAAAGAAAACAACACTTTTATAATAAAAATATTTCCATTATGCAACTTTCTATGCATAGAAATTAAATTCAATGAAAACAACACTTTTATAATAAGAATTTCCATTATGCATCTTTCTATGCATAGAAATTAAATTTAATAATTAATATCAATAATATCCATACATATTCATAGGTGAATATGTACATGGAGTAAATTAGAATATTTCTTTTAGAATGTACAAACGGTGGGAATTACTCTTTTGGAATAACATAAAAATAAACTTTCTTTTACACAAAATTTTAGAAATTTTTTCCATAACCTCCTTTGTATGGCTGACCATTTCTCATTTTTAACATTCTATTTTCAATTTAAATTAACCCCAATTAGATGTAAAGGACTCTAATCGACACAATTTTCAATTTCCAAGAGAGTAAACAATAAGAAAAGTTTAATTAATCTTTTTGTTAAACATTCTAGGATAAAGAAAGGCTAAATTGTAAAGAAGAGAAGGGGATGGTCTTTTCATGAAGGTATAGCATTAGAATTTACTTTAATCAACTAAAAAACAAGAAAATCAAGAAAACCATAGATTTAAAATTAAAAAAATGGAGTTGTAAGCTTTCCTTTGGCTTGAGGGATTGCGGGTTCTACTCTTGTTTGAAGCAAGAGTGGCCACCAATTGCTTTGGAGAGGATTAAGCCAAAAACAATTGAATTATCAAGAAAATCCAATGTAAATGGCTCTAGGTAGGAGTAGAGTAACAGTGCATAAAACACCATTAAACTTTTACAAAGGGGGAGGCTTCTATTTAAAGGAAAAAGTGAGCCTCTAACCAAGCAAATTGATTCTAGAATTTTCCAAATCAGTCTGGTCAATTTTTGACCATTTTTAGGTCAGTTTAGCTTACTTTTTAGATCTAGTTGAAACAGGAGAGAGGAGAGAGAAAAATATCTCATTATTTTTGAGTTTAAAACTTCTCCACACATGTGAAATAGGCGCCTCCTTCATGAGGGGAGATCCCCACACTTAGGTGTCAAAAATGCATCATTTCCTCTAAATATCTCTTAATTTTTATCTATTAAACCTTGTATTCAGTCAACTCTTCATCTTATGTGAGCATTTACTCATTTTTGGGGGGTTTTTCTTTTATTCTTCAATTTATCTCCTCCCTACATTTGGATTAATCTTATTGGTCCATAGGAACCTCAATTGGAGCATAATTCAAAAATTTCTAAAAATCTGGACCCTTAGGCTAAGGTCCTTTTTATACCTATTTTTAATTAATTCCAATTGCATATTGGAAAGTTCTTTTTGAATTTTTGTTTCAGGGGAAATCATTTTAGACACTAGGAGAATTTTTATATCCAAAAATATCTCAATTTTGAATTACCTCCCTCTAGACATTTTCTCTCTCCAGGTCAAAATAGATTGAAACAAGATCTGTTATTATTCTGAAAAGGGGATTGATTACAGGGGGAGAAACTGGACATCTTGAGGGGCTGGGGAGGAATCTTACAGCTTGGGTGTTGATGCATGCTTGATTGTATATGTGTGCTTGTAGGCGATGCTCCGTTTCTTGCGTCTTCTTCTTCTTCTTCTTCTTCTTGGTCTCTCTCTCTCTCTCTCTCTCTCTCTCTCTCTCTCTCTCTCTCTCTCTCTCTCTTGCACACATGAAGGCATTGAGATAGGAGTTGATCTCTCCATAGCTCCTTCTCTCATTGCTCCCTACCTAGCTCAAGGAAAGCTCCACTTGAGTGACATACATGGTGGTGGAGTAAGCCCCTAGCATCTTCACATTGAGGAGTTAACCCTCTTTAGGGTTGGCTAAGGACATGTTCCCGAACCGAACCTTGCATATTCTCTATTCTCTTCTCTTCTTCCTCTCTCATGCAACGAGAATGCTCATTTATGTGAACACTTGTACATATAAAGCTTAGACCATCCACCATCCCCACCATTGGAATTATATGCTATCATACTTCTAGAGGGACCCCCTTGAGATCTGAGTAACTCTAAGCGAATACATCTCTATACTCTTTGAGTAACTCCATTAATTTAATCTCCTCCTCAAGGGTTAAGTTAGTAGGGATCCAAACCTTTTTGGAATCTTTTCTTGGTGGTGTTAGGTCAATTTGTTTGGCATCTTTCGATCTACCATAAGGCATCCCTATCTCTTTTAATTTCTTTCTTTTTGGTGTTTGTGCACACACATTCCTATTCTCAATCATCATTGGAACTCACTTCTTGATATTATTCCCTAATTTGTCCCTCACGCATAGCTTTGTTTTGTCTTCGCTATCCAGACTTGAAAGTCTTTTTGGAGTTTGAATCCATGGGATTTCTTTTAATAAAGTTTTAGCAATTTCAGGATCTATATTCAAAACATTATGACTTGGTTTCTTTATTAGATCCTTCCAATTAGAATATAACTATAGCTATCAAAGCTTTGACATAATGCAAATAGTGCTCTTCATCCTTCAGGCTAGGTGGGTATCTTGTTCTGACATGTATTGGCCTTTTTAATTTTTTCAAAAAATATTCTCTTCTTTAGAGAAATTATTTGAGGAGTCCCCCTTCATGAGATGAGACTTCTTTAACCTTGTCGAGTATGGGATCATTTGGCATCGAAATTGCACTCAAGAAAGATTTGCAGCGGCGGCTTGAGTGCATCCACTACCACATTATCCTTCCTAGGGCGGAATTTGATGTCAAAGTCTTATTCTTATAGGATTTCAATGCATCTTCTCTACCTCATGTTGAGGTTAGGCTGGGTGGAGATCCACTTCAAACTCTTGTGGTCAGTTTACAAGCTGGATCCCAACCTTGAGACATGACTTGGCTCAAAGCTTCTACTAAAGCATCTGAGTGGTACAACTTTGCATTTCCTAGGAGTTGTTTCTTTGTGGTTTTCAATTGGTTTAACCCCTTTTGGGTTTGAGAGTATAGAAGAAGATATGTATTTTGATAGGAATAATGTCATTTTTGTCTTCATCACAGAACTAGGTTCCCATGGTTTTAGTACACATGTCCATTGTAGCGAATAGATACATCAAGTTTTCCTCAACTTCAGGGTCTGATAGTGAAGTAGTGGAAGTTTCCTCATCATGCTCACACCTTTTACCGCTATGTTCATTCACATGACATAAGTTTAAGCTTTTGGAGCACGTTGTCGTATCATAACCTAAGTCATGATAGAGGCATCCTACTCACATCTCTATAGGAATGTTTTTAAGGTTCACCTTGTGGTAATATCCTCTTGGTGGAGGTAGATGTCATCTCTTCCCCTAGTCATGGATTAACATCATTTGGCACAAAAAAGGCCATCTAAGAATCACATCTTAATTAGTGGGACTTCAAAAGTTGATAATAATAAATGTATGTTCATATACTAGGCTGTACAACATTACTTCCACTTCTTTCAGGATTCCTATAAGCATTCCTTCATTGACATCAGCTAATGTGAGGAGGTTTTAAAGGCTTGCTCCCCCATCTTCAACACATGTTTTTGGTGGATATGATCACTCTTGCTCCTTCATCTAGGATTGTAATCGTGGTCATGCTCTCCAATTTGATTAGAATGGTGGCATTCATATCATCTCCTTCAAATTATTTACCCATTACATTGATAGGCACATCTTTGTATACTTTCAAGGGATTTTACTTCTTTTCTTGGTCAGTCTCACTTACATCTCCTAATGGCTTAAGCTAATTTTCCATCCATTGGTGGACCTCATCCCATGCTTTTGGTTTCCTTTTCATTCTAGGCTTTTAGTTTCCTTTTTAAGTATTCATCCACCATAGAAATAGGGGTTGTCATGTAGCTTATAACCGTCTGCGTGAGTGGTGGAAAATCTCAATCGGATGTGGAATCCACACGTTGGAGTATGTGTGGTGAGTGTGTCTAGGGTTCAGGGGTGAGGCGCTCGGATCGGAGGACCGTGGGTGACTGAGCTAGTGTGGAAAGGTAAGCCACTATATAAGCTCAGCAGTGTGTGGACACTTATCCACATTCCTGTATGGTTGGGTGGTGACCAAAGCTCGAGATCCTCCTTGGCTATGGTGATATGACATTGGTATCAAAGGGGAACTTCTATCCATCATCTCTCTCTCTCTCTCTCTCTCTCTCTCTCTCTCTCTCTGTCTCTCTCTTTTTTGCGTATGATTGGGCTTCAAAAGAGATAAGCCTTATCTCATCTTTTTTTTTCAATGGTTCAAGTTCTCTTGTTTTCTTGAGTTCTGCACAACCATGAAAGATGAAAATCTTTTGAAGAGTGGCACTTCAATCCATCATCCCTCTCGTTTTTTTGCGTGTGATCGGGCTTCAAAAGAGATAAGTCTTATCTTATCTTGTTTTTTCAATGGTTCGAGTTCTCTTGTTTTTTTGAGTTCTGCAGACTATGAAAGATGAAAAGATTTTGAAGAGGGAGCAATTGAGGTCTCTCTCTAGATGGTTAAAAGTATTGTGAGGATGGAATAGCATGTTTGGTTGGTACGGATGGTGTGGAACTAAGCTAGCATGACTATTCTCTTGAGAGGCGATTGCACTACCACTGTGGTTTGGAGGCAGGCATGATCAATTTGCTTTGGCAAAGCTGGGGCTGCCCGATGTGCAGTGGGCGATCGATGGCTGCAAGAAAGAGAGCCACCACAGCTGGTTTAAGTGGGCGATCAATGGCTGCAAGAAATAGAGCCACCACAGCTGGTGGACTGCACATGTTGTGCCAAACCAGCTGGTTAGCACGGGCAATAGCAGCGGGCGCCATCAACACAATAAACGACATACACAACCAACGCCACGCAGGCAAGATGCATGTACAAAGAGCCCCACGCCCCACAAAAACACAGAGGGTGACGATGATACTGTGTTTGTAGGCCGACAACCTTTTAAAGGTGCTAAGGAAGTACGATCACATGGAGTTTTACTAATTGGTAATCCATCAGAAAGTCATTTATCCAGCCATAAGCCTATCTCCAACAGGTTATGATGCCATGGATGGTCTATGTCATCTGATGAAGGCTATGCAGATGGAGCCCATCCAATTATTTCTTGAGGGAGAATAGTGGCCTTTTCAAGTTCTTTGACTTCACACTGCCAGGATTAAATGAGTCCATTTCTCTCTTCGAATTTCAATATGTTTCCTGCCTATGTTGTACCTCCTACAACATTGCATATGCTATTATCATGAGAGGAGGCTCACTTTTTCTATCTCATCAGCATATTTGGGTATTGAGCAAGCCAATGGATGAAGATTGGTTCAAGGTTTCCACGAGCATGGAGCTTGCAAAGATAAGGTTTACAAAAACATATCTTTAAAGCTAAAAAAAGGTTGTTCCCGCAAGTTTTGGTCACAATTTGTGTATGCATAGACATGCATTAGCATGTGGGCCACAATTGATGCATGCGTAGCTAGGCATGAGATGTAGATTTATAATCTTTCGTAGAAAGGGCAACTTGTTCAACAAACATCTTGTGATGTCTTCATATATTTTGGACTCCATAGCATTTGGTACCTTGGTGTCCAAGCTACCAAACTCGCCAGTGATGTAAATGTCGAATGGTCATGCTTGACATCTCAACACGAGCTAACATTCATGAGGCGCCTGTATGATCGTTTGACATTTACATCACTGGGCAGGTTTGGTAGCTGGCACCGACATATCTTCGCCAGAGATTCTACAACTGGACTACATCGACTAGTCCACATCTACCCACTCCTCTTAACATGTTCACATTATGGACCGCTTGTATATACTCTATTATGTGTGTTAGTCACTTTATCTTCTTTGTAAACCTCTTTTGTTGTGTGAAGAAGAAGAAGAATTTTCAGCCTCTCACCTTGTGTGTTCTCTTCTAGGGTTTGTGTGAGTGTGTGTGTGTACTTGCAAGAGCTCAAGCTCTCTTCCCCCCTACATCTTTTCATGGTATCAGAGTCCAGTCCATGCGAAGGTCTGAGTGGCAAGCAAGAGAAGCACAGGAAGCAGTACGAGCGTAAGAGCTTCATCTACTCTTTCCCCTTTGTAACCCTTGTCGGGAGCTCTTCGGAAGGCATCGACAAACAAACTCTGATTGAGGAGCTTTCTATGCAGGAGAAAAGCTACAGGGCAACTATATTGTTTGTTGGACAATATTTTTTCAGGCGAAAAATGCATTTTGGGTGCATCTGGACCTCTGCTTTTCAATTCTCAGGCATTCACGGGCACTCCGGGTAAGTTTTGATTCTTTGCAAAACTCTATTTTTGAAATTGCAGGAGGGGCGATTGGTTGTGCAAACACTGTGTGTGCTGCAAAGAGGTCTTAAAGTTTCCATTGGGTGTATGTATGCAAATTAAGGTCACTGGTTGTGCAGTATAGTACTAATGTAGAGAATACAATAGTTTGTGTGCAGGTCAAACAAGAGTGTTGTTTTTGGTATATTTGTGTTGCAGAAAAGATGTCGAATCATGGAATAAACCAGATTGTTGTAGAGAAGCTTGACAAGAATAACTTCCATGCTTGGAGGTTTAGATTGACAAATTTCCTGATGGGAAAAGGTTATTGGGACTACATTGAAGGTGAACACATGAGGAGACACTAGAGATACTGGAGATTAATCCAACTACTGCAGATGTAAAAGAATTCCAGGATTGGAATCAAGGAGCAAGGAAAGTCATGTATTAGCTTACTATTAGTATACAGGACACCATGATTGGGTATATACAGGATGCCAAGTCACCTAAGGAGGCATGGGACACCTTGGTGAAGCTCTATGAATCTAACACCAAGGCACGAAAGATTCAATTAAAGAATGAGCTTCATACTGTGGAGAAGAAAAATATGTATGTGAATGATTATGCTTTGAAGATCAAGGGCATTGTGGAATCCCTTGCATCAATTGGTGTTTTTGTTGATGATGATGATAAGGTGGAAATGTGTCTACGGTGGTCTCGAGCCACAATACAAGAAGGTACTCAAGACGTCTATTCAAACTCAGGAGAACATTCCCAACTTCACAGATTTGGTGTCAATGCTGATCATTGAAGAGAAGAACTTGGGTGAAGATCAATAGTCTCACAAAACAAAAACAGTTTAGAGCAGCAGGCCTTCTACACAAGTGCAGGTAGAGGATGAGGTAGAGGTCATGGATGTGGCCAAGGTGGTGGCCGAACAGGTAATCAGAATTATCAACAAACAGCAATAGTCCCAGGATTCACAACAACAACACACAAGTGGAAGAGGCCACTTTAGCGGGGCAAGGGGAGTCAAAGTGGTCGTGGTAATTGGCAAGGGGAGTCAAAGAGGTCGTGGTAATTGGCAAGGGCAGTATAATGATACATGAGTTTGTTTTTACTGTGATAAGCCTTGACATGTGCAGGCAAATTGCTATAAGAAGCAGTGACATATAAAATGGAAAAGTGCAGCAAAACAACTATACATTCTCTAGTAGAAATAATGAGGATAATGAGAGGTTGTTTATTATGCAACATGTAGTTAATGTGTCTAGAAATGATATAGCAACATGTAAGGATGATGTATGGTATGTTATTCAGGTGCTTCAAACCACATGACAAGTCATGGTGAGTGGTTCAAGGCAATGAAAAGTCTTGAAAGACCAGGTTTTGTTGAAATAGGGGATGATACTGCTCATCGATTGCCCATGTTAGAGCTGTGCCATTGTCTATGAAAGATGGTAAGGTGAAGTACCTTTCGCAGATGTACTTCATGTTCTTAACATTACAAAGAATCTGGTTTCTGTTGGCTAGATGATTGAGTAGGGTTTGAAGGTCCGGTATAACCCTGATGGTGGCTGCTATGTAGAAGACTTTAAAGATAAGTGCAAGTTGGTTGCAAAAGGTAACAAAGTGGGCAGAATGTTTACATTGAATGTAAATGTGCCTAAAGTGAGTATTGCAATGTTTGCAAATGGTTCAAGAGTTGTTGCAGATACATACATTGGCATAAGAGAATTGGGCATGTAAATGTGCAAAGAATGAAGTCCATGTAGACTAAAGAAATTGTGACAGGGCTACCTAAGTTTAAAGTTGAAGGTATGCAAAAATTTTGTGAAGAATGTCAATTTGGAAAGCAAACAAAACATGTATTTCCACATGACAAAATATGAGCAGGAATGTACTAGATGTTGTGCATTCAGATGTATGGAGTCCTGCGAAGACTATGTCTATGGGTGGCTGCACAGCAGGTACTACGTAACATTCATTGATGATGACCACACGAGGAAAGTGTGGGTGTATTTCATGAAGGAGAAGAGTGAAGTGTTCACTCATTTTCAAAATTTCAGAGTGATGGGGTTGCAAAACAGACAGGAAAGCATGTGAAGTGCCTAAGGTTAGATGGAGGGGGAGAATACTTCTCCAAATAGTTCTCTGAATTCTTGTAAAATAATGGCATTCAAAGATAATTTACATGTAGATACACTCCGCAACAAAATGGAGTTGCTAAGCGAAAAAACACGCACATTGCAGAGATAGTACGATCATTGATGTTGCAGAGAAGAATAGGCCGCATAGCTATTGGGCCGAGGCTATGTCTATAGCAGTTTATATCATGAATAGGACTCCTACTGCAACCATACATGATGTAATTGAAAAGATGCAGGGGGGAAGAGAGCTTGAGCTCTTGTAAGCATACACACACACTCACAAAACCCTAATAGAGAACACACAAGGTGAGAGGCTGAAAATCTTCTTCTTCTTCTCTACTCAACACTCAACACACCATATACAAGAATAAGAGTACACACAATATGAAAGGTACTCAACCAAATACATACACGGGTTCTCTATAGTGTGAACCCGACTAAATGAGCTGGCGCTATAACTATGCCAGTCTCTAGAATGGCTGTCACACAGCCTGTCATCCCACTGGCCGCATATCAACCAAGATCTCACCAACCATGCCAGTGGTGTAAGTGTGGGGCCTATCCCCCAGGCGGTTCATCAGTGGCCACCGCCTCACTAGACGAGCTCGATATCTCAACACTCCCCCTCGAGCTCAACTCCATCTCATGTACACCAAGCGAAGCCCTGAATCGGCGGAGCTTCTCTGTACCCAATGCTTTGGTGAAGATGTCAGCTACCTGATCCTCTGTGCTGACATAAACAAGGTCAAGGTCTCCTGCCAAGACCTTCTCTCTGACGAAGTGGTAGTGGACCTCTATGTGCTTCGTACGAGCATGAAAGACTGGGTTCCTGGCCAACTGTATACTGCTAATGTTGTCACAGAAAATGACAACTTGTCTATCCACTGATAGACCCAAATCTGCAAGTAGCTTTCTCAACCAAGCTACCTCACATGCTGCCATAGCAGCTCCTCTGTACTCGGCCTCTGTACTCGATAGAGCAACCGTAGGCTGCTTCTTGCTGCTCCAAGTCACAGCAGCACTCCCCAAAGAAAACATGAATCCACTGGTAGATCTTCTATCTGAGATACTACCAGCCCAATCAGCATCTGTGTACCCATGTACACATATCTCTGTCCCAGTCTCATAGAATAGTCCACAATGCAAAGTAGACTTCACATACCTCAGTATGCGTCTCACTGCATCCAAATGCGGTTTCCGTGGAACCTGCATAAACTGACTCACCAAACCAACAGCATAGCTCAAATCTGGTCTGGTGATCGTCATGTAGATCAAACTTCCTACTATGCGTCTGTACATAGTAGGATCCTCCAAGATCTCTCCTGAATCTGCATTCAACTTGCCATTCTGATCCAATGGCACAGAAATAGGCTTACAGCCTGTCATACCATACTTGGACAACATGTCCAAGCCATACTGTCTCTGCAGTAATCCAATACCATGTGGTGACCTAATCACCTCGATGCCCAAGAAATATCTGAGCTCCCCCAGATCCTTCATCTTGAACTTCTATCTAAGCAAGATCTTTACATCAAAGATCTCTGCATCATGGTCCCCCGTAATGATCAAGTCATCTACATAGATGACAACAAGCACAACTCCTCTATCACCATGTCTCACATACAATGAGAAATCTGCATTGGCTACATGAAAGCTAATAGTGACAAGATATTCGGAAATCTTGTCAGACCATGCTCTTGGTGCTTGCTTTAAGCCATACAAGGCTTTCTTCAACCTGCAAACATGCTCGGGGTGACCCACATCCTCATATCCAGGTGGCTGCAACATATACACCTCTTCTTGCAAATCCCCATGCAAGAATGCATTCTTTACATCCATCTGATGTAAAGACCATTGCTTTGACGCAGCCACTGCTATCACAACTCTCACCGTTGCCATCTTGGCAACTGGGCTGAAAGTTTCCTCATAATCAATCCCATATGTCTGCGCATATCCTTTGGCTACCAATCTAGCCTTGTACCTGTTTATGCTTCCATCACTGTTATGTTTAACTTTGTACACCCACTTGCATCCAATGGCTTTCTTGCCTTCAGGCAATTGCACTAAGTCCCAAGTTTCATTTCCATATAGTGCATCCATCTCCTCATCCATAGCTTTCTCCCAACACACATTTCCAACAGCCTCATCAATGCATGTGGGCTCAACAACCTGCACAACCTTTGCCATATATGCATAGTGATGTGCCACATAACCATCATATGTAAATCTCTGCACAGGGTTCTTCACTCTCCCTGATCTTCGCAGCTTTTCATTCATGGCTTCCATAGCCTTCTTTACACCAGGTGTTCTCATAGCTGGGATCCCAAGCTCCTCATCAAGGCTCATATCTGAGCCACTAGACTCTCCATCAACATGAGAATGCCCTGCAGAAATGTCAGGCATACCAAGGGGCTCAATCACTTTCTCTTTTCCTTTACGTGATGTAGCAATCACATTTGCAGGACTGGTATTATGACGCAGCCTGCCACTCCATGGTCTATCAACAGACCCACTAGATGAGGACTCTCCTGGTCCACTCAAAGACTGTGATTGCTCTGACCTGCATTCTGTGCAACCACACTTCCACTCACATCAGCCCCAACAGCTTCTTTTTCAGCAGCATACCAGCTGCTCATCTCATCAAAGACAACATCCCTGCTTACCCTCAACTCACGTGTAGCAGGGTTATAACACCTGTATCCCTTTTGCTCAAGGGAATATCCAATAAACACACATTTTTCAGCTTTCGGATCCAGCTTGGTTCTCAGCTCATCTGGCACATGCACATATGCAATGCATCCAAAGACTTTCAGATGAGACAAATCTGGTTTTCTGCCAGTAAACCTCTCCTCTGGGGAGTTACATCATGTATGGCTGCAGTTGGAGTCCTGTTCATGATGTATACTGCTGTAGAAACATCCTCAGCCCAATAGCAATGCGGCATATTCTTCTCTTCCATCAATGCTCGCGCAATCTCAGCAATGTGCCTGTTTTTCCGCTCAGCAACTCCATTTTGCTGCGGAGTGTATCTGCATGTAAACTATCTCCGAATACCATTCTTCCTCAAAAATTCAGAGAACTCATTGGAGAAGTACTCTCCCCCTCCATCTGACCTTAGGCACTTTACATATTTCCCTGTTTGCTTTTCAACCAAAACTCTGAAATTCTGAAAGTGAGTGAACACTTCACTCTTCTCCTTCATGAAATATACCCACACTTTCCTCGTGTGGTCATCAATGAAAGTGACATAGTACCTGCAGCCTCCCATAGACACGGTCTTCGTAGGACCCCATACATCTGAATGCACAACATCTAGTGCATTTCTGCTCACATATCTGTTACGTGGAAACACATGCTTTGTTTGCTTCCCAAATTGGCATGCTTCACAGATCTTATGCATACTTTCCACTTTAAATTTTGGCAGCCCTGTCACAATTCCTTTTGTCTGCATAGACTTCAATCTCTGCACATTTACATGTCCAATTCTTTTATGCCATATGTCTGTGTCTGCAACAACTCCTGAACCATTTACAAACATCGCAGCACTCATTTCAGGCATGTCTACATTCAATGTAAACATTCTGCCCACTCTGTTGCCTTTTGCAACCAACCTGCACTTGTCTTTAAAATCTTCAACATAACACCCATCAGGGTTAAACCGAACCTGCAAACCGTGCTCAATCATCTGGCCAACTGAAACCAGATTCTTTGTTATGTTCGGTACATGAAGTACATCTGCAAGGTACTTCACTTTGCCATCCTGCATAGACAATGGCACATCTCCAATGTGGGCAATTGGATGAGCAGTGTCATCCCCTGTTTCCACAAAACCTGGTCTTTCCGGGTTTCTCATCTCCTTGAACCACTCCCCATGACTTGTCATGTGGTTTGAAGCGCCTGAATCCACATACCATACATTATCTTTTTGTGCTGCATCAACATTTTCAGACATGGCATTCACGACATGCTGCATCACAAGCAACCTTTCATTATCCTCATTATTTCTGCTTGAGGATGCATAGTTGTTTTGCTGCACTTTCCCATTTTGCATGTCAGCCTACTTCTTATAACATTTTGCCTGCACATGTCGAGTCTTACCACAATAATAGCATTCACGTGCATCATTGTATTGCCTTTGCCAATTTCCACGGCCTCTTTGACTCCCCCTGCCTCTGAATTTGCCTCTTCCACCTGCGTGTTGTTGTTGTTGTTGATTCTGGGACTGTTGTTGTTGCTGCTGCTGCTGGCCATAATTCTGATTACCTGTTCGGCCACCTCCTTGACCGCGTCCACGGCCTCCTCTACCTCGTCCTCTTCCTGAACTCGTGTAGAAGGCCTGTTGCTCTGAAATATTTTTGCTTTGTGAAGACTGTTGGTCTTCACCCAAGTTCTTCTCTTCGATAATCAGCATAGACACCAAATCTGTAAAGTTGGGAATGTTTTCCCGAGTCTGAATAGACGTCTTAAACGCCTTGTATTGTGGCCCGAGACCACGTAGACAGACTTCCACCTTGTCATCATCATCTACTGACACACCAATAGATGCAAGGGATTCCACAATACCCTTTATCTTTAACGCATAGTCATTCACAGACATGCTCTTTTTCTCCACAGTATGAAGTTCATTCTTCAACTGTATCTTACGTGCCTTGGTATTTGTTTCATAAAGCTTTACCAAGGTATCCCACGCCTCCTTGGGGGACTTGGCATCCTGAATGTGCCCAATCATGGTGTCCTGTATACTAATGGATAGCCAATACATAACCTTCCTGGCTCCTTGGTTCCAGTCTTTAAACTCTTTCACATCTACAGCAGTAGGATTTATGTCTGGTATCTCCGGTGCCTCTTCATGTTCACCTTCTATGTAGTCCCAATAGCCTTTTCCCATCAGGAAATTTGTCAACCTGAACCTCCAAGCATGGAAGTTATTCTTATCCAGCTTCTCAGCCACAATCTGTGTTATGCCATCATTAGACATCTTGCCAAACACACAATTTTACCAGAAACTGCACTCTGGTTTTTCCTGCACAACTGTTGTATTTTCTGCACAGCGGTACTGCATTCCACTCAAATGTCACAACCAGTGACCTCAATGTGCATACATACACCCAATGGCAACTGTAGACCTCTTTGCAGCACCCACAGTGTCTGCACAGTCAATCTGTCTTCCTGCAGTTCTTAAAACAGAGTTCTGCAAAGAATCGATGACTTACCCGCAGTGCTCGAAATCGCCCGCTTTCTGAAAAACGGAGGTCCAAACGCGCCCGAAACGCAGTTTTGGCCCGAAAATTTCAGTCTGAAGGACTCTATAGTTGCCCTATAGCTTTACTCCCGCGAAGAAAGCTCCTCAATCAGAGATCATTTGCCGGTGCCTCCCGTAGAGCTCCCGACAAGGGTGTAGTCACCAACACAATAGGGGAGAGTAGTTGAAGCTCTTACCCTCGTACCGCTTCCTGTGGTTCTCTTGCTTGCAGCTCAGCCCTTAGCACGAACCAGGCTCTGATACCATGAAAAGATGCAGGGGGGAAGAGAGCTTGAGCTCTTGCAAGCATACACACACACTCACAAAACCCTAATAGAGAACACACAAGGTGAGAGGCTGAAAATCTTCTTCTTCTTCTCTACTCAACACTCAACACACCATATACAAGAATAAGAGTACACACAATATGAAAGGTACTCAACCAAATACATACACGGGTTCTCTATAGTGTGAACCCGACTAAATGAGCTGGCGCTATAACTATGCCAGTCTCTAGAATGGCTGTCACACAGCCTGTCATCCCACTGGCCGCATATCACCCAAGATCTCACCAACCATGCCAGTGGTGTAAGTGTGGGGCCTATCCCCCAGGCGGTTCATCAGTGGCCACCGCCTCACTAGACGAGCTCGATATCTCAACAGTAATGCCAGAGGAGAAGTTTACTAGTAGGAAACTTGATTTGTCTCACTTGAAAGTTTTTGGATATATTGCATATGTGCATGTGCCAGATGAGTTGCATACTAAGCTGGATCCAAAAGCAGAAAAGTGTGTGTTTATTGGGTATTCCCTTGAGCAAAAGGGATAAAGATGTTATAATCCTACCACACATGCATTGAGAGTAAGCAAGGATGTTGTATTTGATGAGATGAGTAGCTGGTAAAAAGATGTTGTTGGGGCTGATGTAAGTGGAAATGTGGTTGCACAAAATGCAAGTCAGCAATCACAATCATTGAGTGGACCAAGAGAGTCCTCATCCAACGATTCTGTTGATAGACCATGGAGTGGTAGGCTGCATCATAATACCAATCCTGAAAATATAGTTGCTACATCACATAAAGGCAAAGAGAAAGTGGTTGAGCCCCTTGGTATGCCTTATATTTTTGTAGGGCACTCTCTTGTTGATGGAGATTCTAGTGGCTTGGAGATGAGCCTTGATGAGGAGCTTGGGATTCTAGCAATGAGGACACCTGGTGTGAAGAAGCTGTGCCTCTCAATGAGGAAAAAAGCATTGGTCTCTATGATCCAAGTGCAATCTTTTCCCTAATCTGACTTGGGACTTACGGGTTTGGTAAGATCAGTTCAGGTAGTTGAGGCTTTTGACTACGTTAGAGAAAAGTTATCCTGGAGGAATCGTCCATGCTTTTCGGGCAAGGGAAGTTTTTCCAGGATCGGTTTTGGAAGAACCGATGGATTAGCATTAGGAAAATTCTAGACTCAAAAGAGGGCTGTTTCAATAATAATATAATAATAGACACATAGATTGAGTGACATGAAATCTATGAACGATATTCACCAGTGGTGGGACCTCTGTACAAACCCACCTAAAACGTGGAGAAACTCTTATCTTCATGAAATATTAAAAAAAAACATCACCTTGTCTTAAAATATTTTAAACCGTTTTTTTGTCAGCACCTAACACAATAAAAGAATGTTTTCCACATTCTTGTGTTAGACGTGGAGCACTAAAAATTTCTTTCCACCACCCCTAGAACTAATGAAGCTTGAATGCTTGGAATAGATAGATACACATTCTCCTGGTTATTCCCTCAACTTGGTTCCACTTTTGAATCTCGAAACATCTTTGGCGCCCAAAAGAACACACCGTCCCTCATTTATTCTTCCCTCCTTGATCCACAAAAGTGGTTAGCTCAGTCATCCACTTTTTGCTACTTCTTCTTTCTCATACGTCTGTTAATCTCTCATGGCACCCGAAAGTGGACTGAAACAAGTAAGGAGTAGTATCTCATCTGTTGTGTTGTATAACATAAAAGACGAGAATGAAGAATGGATTCCCCAAGTATACAGGAAGTACTCTTGGGTCACTATGCAGCCAGGAAAATGTAGCCACTACCGAGTGAAGGGAAAGGCATCTGAAGACTTGGCCAAACATTGGGGAAAGGAAGGATCCTTGACTTTAAGATGGCACTAGGAGGGAAAACTGTCAAAGAAGTGTTGATCCAGCATGTATTCATGCAAAAAGAGATCAACGTGGGACCAATGGAAGGACTTCCAAGACACAGACCACATTGTAAGTGCTTGTGTTTTGTATTTCAATGTTGCAAATAAGGTGATTGATATACATTTTTCTGCCTTGCACAGATTTGTACCCATCCAATCTTCAGGAGTGGGATCCTGCACAATGCTTGACGGGATTCTTGAATGTCGTACATGGTGAGGTGGGGGAACTTCAATATGAAGGTCGTGCACCAAGTGATCTCGCAAGAAGTAGAACATATTTCTATGACTCATTTTATACCTTGCCCACTCAATCGAGTCGACATGGAAAGTTGGAACGTATTCCGTTGCCTGCACTTGATAGTCCTGAGTGGCCATTGCTTGATACAGAAGTGATAGAGTCATACAGGACCAAAATGTTTAATGATATTAAATGTGCTATCAAGCCTAGCATTGGTGCAAGAAATGTCCACTTAAGTTTGTTTGTTCCAATTGCATGCTTTGTTGATTTATTTTCTGATTATAAACAATTGAGAAAAACTAGAACAACTTTTGTGTGCAAAGATATAGATGAAGCCTGGCTTGATTTGTTTGACAAAGGTTGGAGAGTGAAATCATCAAAGAGAGATGATTTGATCGAATGTCGATTGAACACCTCCGACATTGCATTTCGGTGTGAGTGTTATAACCTTCAAATGTATTTTTGTGAAACAGTTACAATGCTTATTTGATTATACTCGAGAAATTATCCTAATGATATTTTGGAATCAGATACTATATTGCCAGGCAACATCTGTGCATGTCATTTACTTATAGAAGGTGGCGATGGATCAACAACAACTGGGAAAGCATGGACCAAGATACAAGAGATGGCAGCCACTCTTGCTTGATAGATATAGTTATGATTCGACAGGGTCACCCATCATTGACATTGGAAGTAGAAGAGAATTGGACTCTCGAATATGTTAGGAAGGAATTAGAAGTAGCTATTCAGAATCCTCCAGATCAATTTTGCTTCAAGCTCGATGGTCGGAAGCTAAGTAAAAGAAGAGAGCATCAGATCATTTGTAAAGATGTTGCAGCTCCACATGAATTGGAGGCAGTAGAAGATATATGATGTGACCATGTATGCAGTGACAATGTATTTTCCATATGCAATAAACTTATCTATTCAGAACATTGCTTTTGTAATGCTTTATTGTTTAAAACAATGTATTGAAGGCAAAAATTTCCCAATTGAATTTTTATGTACACAAAAACGGCTTAAAGTAAGAAAACAAGCACTGAAGGAACACAGTAGAAAATTTGATCCTCTGATTTTCAAATTAAAAGTGCATTTACAATTGATGTTCTTTCTCCAATAACACTAAATATGTGCAAAAAAATATAAATGTACATGTGTAGCTGCATATTTTGGAAGAAGGAAAAAACTATTTATTACTGGAACCCATAGGACTCGGCTTCAGGATGGATCCATGGCTCTTCTCCCAAGTACAGAGCCCATGTTAGAGGCTCAGGGGGGCCTATCCCCCCTCGTGGATTGGGCGGGATGAAGTCCACTGGGTCGTCTGGAGGCACAACTTCTACGACCTCGATCAATTTCGCAATCGTTTCCTCCCTAAACGTTTGGACGTCTAGGTCCATGTAGCGAGACATGGATGGAACTTGCCACCATCACAATTTATCAAGGCATAAATAAGATCAACATGACAATATACAAGAAGATAAACAAGAGTACGCATGCGTATGGGAGCTGAAAAATGCTTACATCCTCTGAAGGGAGCTGAAAAATACTCCGTAGCAGCAACAATGCATTAAGTGCAACCCTCCACCCATAGCTGTAACCATCTTCTTGTTTGGGCACACTAACCCTTCGAATGGTCGATCGATCCAGTGTGTCGATGTCCATACTCAGGCTCTCATAAGCTGCCATTAGTTTCCTGACACCACTGCAAACAAAGACCAATCATTATCCTGATCAATCCAGACTTCTAACTCAAACAATAATATATATTATAATGATTTTAACTTACAGCAAAACATTGCCATGGACACCAGATGTCGAATTTGCAAGGTAAATAACATTGTCTTGCACATCGACTAGTACAAGACTCCAATGGGAACTGCATCACATCCAAATAGATTTCTATTAGTTTCAAGCCAAAGGAAGCACTATATAACTCGTGTATGGTGATTCGTATAAACATCATGCAAGAGAGATAGAGAGACAAACTCACTTTTCATGATATGCCAAAAAAAATACTCGAGCATCGTCCAGCTGGACCTCCCGAAACCAGTTCAGCACATCGAGGTACGAAACTGACTCTACTAGCAACAGTGTTGAGACCAGCGAATCAATCTGGAACACTCAATGTTGTACATCCTCGGGCAATTGCAAAATAACAAAACTTCACACAAGGAAACATATCAAGAGTTAGGCATAAACTTTAAGAGCCAAGAATGAAAAATTGTGGGAGGACAGAGAAAAGAGTATACCTTAAAACACATCTGAGCACTTTGTCGTTGACTTCAGTTTTAGGATCAAACAAAATGTTTATCTCCTCAGCATGAATTGGGAAATAACATCTTTGCCCTCTAATATTAAAGGGTACATAGAACTCTGGCAACAAAAATTGAAGCGCCTCCCGATTCATAGCGTGGAGTGCGCGAATATTTTCTCGTTTTGTTTGCAATGCAAGCATTGCCACTTGATGTTCCCTTTGAGCGCTTGTCAAAAAATTTGCCCGAGTCTGATGTTCATGATCTGGACCTCCCTCGGTCACCTCTTCAATTCTCACTTTTTGAACAGGACGGACACCCAAAATTTGCACCATTCGTTCATCAGTAAATGTAACCGGTCTAAGTAATTTATCATATCTAAAACGAAGGGCTACTAGGCTGAAAAAATCTTTGTTCATCACTGTGACCCTGTGTGCATGGGCAGCAAGAACGTAACTATCCAAAAAAAATTCAATCATCCAATCTTCTATGGCCTCTTGCAAGCAAAACAGGGCCGATGCCTTCCACCTAAACAAAATTCCATTTTGCTCACAAATTCTCCTGGCAAGCCTCTGGAAAGGTAATCTTGGAATAGCAGCAGTCAGGTGCTTCATAAATTTTGTGATTTCTCGCAGCACTGACCGAATGCTCTGCGAAACGCCTTAGTCTAGGCTGCATTTTGGATAATCGGGAAGGACTGCTTGATTTCCTTAATCTTGAGGCATTCAGAGTGCCCACCTGCATTGTCAATGGGTCTAGCTGTATGCCTTACACGAGCCATCTGAAAACGCAAGCAAGAGCAGAAAACTTAGCTATTCAGTAGTACACGATTAACAATTCACCATAAAGCGAGAGAGGGTGGCCAAAAAAGCAATATGCCTTTCCTCGCGTTATGGTGAATCCATTCACCATAACGCGAGATGAAGGCCCACCGAAGCACAATAATCCTCCTCGCATTATGGTGAATTAATTGACATCAATAAGAGGTGGATTATCGTGCATCCTCTGAGCTTTGGTCTTGCGTTATAGTGAATTGAGTCACCATAACGCGAAGGCTTAGAGCCAGTCAAAGCAAAACAGCCCTCTCGCGTTATAGTGAATCGATTTACTACAACGGGAGGAGGATTATCGCGAATCTCTTACCATCCCATCTTGCATTTTGGTGATTCGATTCACCATAACACATAGAGCCGTATTGAGATTCTAATGGCTCGTCATCTGCTTTAAGGTGAATCGAATCACCATGGCAGAGGGCAAACAGTCAAAGAGAACAATGGCAAAGGGCAAACAGTCGAAGGAAAAGCAAAACAATCAAGGAATATAAAAGAAACTCACAAAACAATCAAGTAATACATGTCCATCACATTTTATGCGTGGGAATGGATGGAGACTATCGTGTAGGAGGTGAATAAATTGACACCAATAAGAGGTGGATTATCGTGAATCCTTTGCCCTTTGATCTTGCGTTATAGTGAATTGATTCACCATAATGCGAGACTAAGGGCCAGTCAAAGCAAAACAATCCTCCTCGCGTTATAGTGAATCGATTTACTACAACGGGAGGAGGATTATCGTGAATCTCTTACCATTCCATCTTGCATTTTGGTGATTCGATTCACCATAACACATGGAGCCGTATTGAGATTCTAATGGCCCGTCGTGTGCTTTAAGGTGAATCGAATCACCATGGCAGAAGGCAAACAGTCAAAGAAAAAACAATGGCAAAGGGCAAACAGTCGAAGAAAAAACAAAACAATCAAGAAATATACAAGAAACTTACAAAACAATCAAGTAATATACAAAAACTCACATTTCATGCGTGGGAATGGATGGAGACTGTCGTGTAGGAGGTGGAATATTGGTTCAGTACTGTGGGGGCAGTCGAAAGTCACTTGGAGGCAAACAGGAGGACGGACAAGGCGAAATCGATAAGAGGACAAAAAGACAGACATACAACATGTATTTAACTTAAGGGAGGACCATTGCATAGCTTTCATAGCCCAAAATCTAGAGGTCGATGATAATTTTGTAGATGATGATGGGATAGATAAGTACTTACTAGTGGATAGCCATGTGAAAGACACCGAGTTCCTATCTGCTGCAGCAACACTAAAGATGATCTATGCTGATGCCCTTAAATATGAAGGAAAAGATGCCACAGAGGAAGAGCTACAAGAAGCAAGGGAAAGACTGAATATTACCAACATGGGAGGGTTTAGGGATGTGCCAAGTAAGACAGCGGAAACCGTTCCTAGTTCGAGCACTAATTTATGGCAAGACGCCTTGCTTGAAGCAGATGAGAACCAAGAGGTTAGTTTTTTTTTTTGTTGTGTTTTCGTACTTTTGTTGTTGCGGATTTGGTTTTATCAACTTTGTCCTGAAATGTTTGGTGATGTTGTTTCTGGCTAATGCACCTTTATTTTTTCAGTTGGAAATATATGAAGACACATTCCTCAAACGTGCTTCAGGCAATCGTATGGCGGGATTGGGCCACGATTTGACACTAGGAACATATATACATCACCTAAAATTCCCTCAAGTTGTGATATTTCACGCTAGCTTCTCCAAGGATAATGCAAGTTTTCCTCTGATGGCGATAAAGACTCTATCCAGGTATTTAGGTGGCTATCACTTAAGGCTAAATGCAAACAAGGCAATACTTTTGGAGCGGCAAGCAGCTGTTCGAATTTTTGGGGAGGGACCTGGAGTATATTCGTTGAGAGATGAAACAAAAGAAGAAAAAGGTGGACATCCACTTCCAAGTAGAAGCCGATTATGCTCCCTGCTGTAAGAGAAATTGGTCTAGGCCAGCATGCGAAGCCCACATTACTGAGCTTCGAAATGAAGGAAAGAAAAATATGGACCTATGGTTGGACGGTAGTATTTACCCACCAGATCCAACCTCCTCTCAATCTCCATCATTCTTTGGGTTAATAAGATTATAGTTTGTATGAGGGTGAAAATGGATTGCTTGGATATTGCAAAAGATTGTTTGGCCAATGTTAAAGTATCTTTGAAAGACATTTGAGTGATAGAGATGCCAGAATAAAAATGCTTGAAGGTGCGAATTTTTACTTGGCATCGATCACAACAGCTTTGCAAGCTTCAAATGAGGACAAAGCAAAAGTTTGTTCTGAGTTACAAAAAGAGATTGATCATTTGCAGCAGACTATTCGTAAGATGCAGGACAGAGAAGAATGAAATTTTGACAGTTTGAGAAATCAATAATTTCACATTGGAGAGTGAGAATGCACACCTTCGAAAACAACTTGAAAAGTTCAACAAAAAATTACAATATTTGAAAGACACGCCATTGGGTGCTCGATTACGCAAGAGACAGATCAAACCATTGGAAGAACTCAATGTTGGAGGTGGCCAATGGAAGCGTCGTGTAAAAGCTTGCAGGTATTGTGATCTATAATTTCTTTGAGCACTCACTTTTCATTTTCATCTTTAATTCATTTTTTGGAGATGAGGGATCGGGTCTGGGGGTGGTATAGTTAGATGAATGATGGACTAAAATAGCTATCGTTGTTGCTTCAGGATGGTCACAGATGTTGTGGGTCCAAAAGAGCAAGGTTCTGATATATTTGGCAAAGTTCTGACAAAAGACATCGTGGAGTCAGTAATACATCATCCTAAGTTTGCAAGACTTCGATCAGACATAGCAAAGCCTTACAGGATGTTGTTTAATAAAGTTAAAGAAGGTTTCAATTCTAAGCTTGGAAAAAAACAGTAATTCCCATTCCAGAACCATTTCACGTGAACAAAGCTCAAAATATTCTCAACTTGGGAATGGTCGAACTTGTTGGAGAGCCTTGTCATGTGTCTAGTACATTGACAGTGACTAAAAAGAGCGGGGAACAGAAAATCATAGAGCTTACAGAGTTCAACAATTTCATTATGGATGTTTAGAAATTACAAATGGCTATGGTGAAATTTTATGACATCAGTGTACATGAGTGCAATGGAAGGCTGAAATTTGTTTTAAAACTTGATGAGAGTGAGGTGATCAAAGGACAGAAGCTGGAAAGGGTTAGCATGACTTTAATGAATAGAGCTTTGGATGCAAGTATCAGTAATGGTGATGAGAGGTACTTTAGTGTACAATCCGAAAATGAGATTTGGTGGCTGGCTGCATTTGAGGTGATGTGCTATCCATTTTTAAAAAAAGTATATTATGTTGCTATCCTCTTGTTATGATGTTGTAGATAATTTAACTGGCCTCTTGTTAACAGGTTCCAACAGAGACCCATGAAATTCTAAACTGGTACTTTAACCAAACTGAGCTTCCTTCCACTATCCAGCAGCAGTCGAATGGCAAAAAGCTTTATGTAGAAGGATATGGTGAATATGAGGTTGAATGGCACATGGCTGCAGATCTTAAAACCTTGAAATGCATGTTTGGTATTTCCCAAGGAGCAATGGCGAAGTATCCTTGCCTGTATTGCATGACAGAACGAGGTGTCTCCAAAGGAGGAAAAGAGAGAGAATGGAAATGCCTAAATGCAATTAGTAATAGGCGTGAAGCCCCAAATCGTGATGCTCCAGGAGTGGATCCTAATTGGGATCCAATTCTTCCTATCCCTTTGATCAGAGTTCATATTTGTGTTTTGCATGCGCTAGTTAGAATAATTGAGAAACTAGTCTACATGTACATCGAATTTTCATGGAATATGAAACCAGCATTAGAGAGTGAAAGAACTATTAAAAAAATAGAGCAAGTGCTTTCAGATGCAGGTTTACATTGTGGTTAAGTGAAGATTGAGAAGGACTTGAGAAGATCAGGGAAGACCGGAAATGTTCCTAGAAAACCATGTTTTGGAGGTGCAAAAGCCAGAAAGTTCTTATCTAATCATACCCAGAGAGGTCATCTAGGTACAGATTTTGAGGTGTGGAGGAAGCTTCATGCAGCTGTACCTGATCGAGGCTCTTCAGGACAAGCAAGGGTGGCAAAGACCAAAGCGTGGTTGGCACTTGATCGCCTAGCACCTTTGTTGCAAAAAGCAAGGTTTGAAGATGGGGATGTTGAGAAATTTGAGGCAGTTGTGACAGAGTTCTACACTAGCTATGAAAAGGCATGGGGATGTTGAGAAATTTGAGGCAGTTGTGACAGAGTTCTACACTAGCTATGAAAAGGCATGGGGTGCGACAAACTTGACACAATACATGGTTATTACTTGAATACCTACAGCTTTGAGTTTTTATTGTTGTTCAAAATATATTGTACGATACTAAATGTCTTGTTGTTGTTGAGCACTTGTAGCACATTTTGCATGCACATGGAGCCTTTTTCGCGGAAGAGTTTGGAAGCCTTGGGATTTGGTCTACCCAAGGCATGGAAAGATCTCATTGGCAAGCACGTTGTGCCTATCAAAGGGCCACTCAACATGGAGGAGGAGTGAAGAAAAGTAATCCCATGAAGCAACTATGTCAGTGGTGGTATAGGTGGATTCAAGTGAGGGCTCGTGTGAAAATCAAACAGTCTGAATCAGCTGTGTCATGTGGTGGTATAGGTGGATTAAAGTGAGGGCTCATGTGAAAATCAAATAGTCTGAATCAGCTGTGTCATGTGCAATAAGAAAGATGCAGGCTAAACGGAGATGATCATATATGTCTCCTCACAGGGAAGGCAGAATCATGCTGAATGGCTAAGACAATGACAAAGACATGGCAGAGTGTGGAAGAAAATTGATCATTGAAATACATATTATAAAACAATGATGTAACTGTAAAAGATTTTTAAAGAACAAGAGCTTTCATCTATGTCCCATATAAATGTTTTCAATATATATACATTTCATAGTTTTTAATGGTAAGCAAGAAGAGTATTGAGAAATATGAAGAAACTTCTTAGCAACTGGAATAATCTAAATCTGTTAATCTGGAGCAGAGACTTCCCCCAGTCGAGCCCTTTTTGATGAAGTTTCTACAACATCTTCTTCATCCTCTATCAAGTTTCTACAACATCTTCTTCATCCTCTATCAATGGCACAACAGGGACCTTTGGCCTTGCTGTTCTAAGAAGATGCTTCTTCCCGCAATCATTCAACAGATTAGGATCTATGATTCCACATGCCAAGCCGTAAGCAGCATATGCTAAATAATATTTCAGGTTCCATTACATTGTTCTGTGCTTTAACAACACCAAAAAGCATCATGAACTCACACTTTAACCAAAAGAAACCAAAGATATTACACTTATCTCCCGTGAAGAAGATTGCTTCATTAAAACCAAAAGACAACATAACTAAATAATACCTCCTTGTCCATCAAACAACTTTGTTAGTATCCTGGATGCACCAAAATGTAAACAATACTTGTAAGCACAACCCTCACTTGAAAAAGGTAAGAAATGGGATTGTTATTCATGCACAAGCAGGTATGGCGCATGAAGAACAAATACTTTTCCATCCTTTTTCAAAACTTGCCGCCTTGAGAAGAACAGAAAATCAAAAACTTCCCACTCAAAACAATTCGGATTTGGAGTGGTTGTGGTTGTGGAGTCGGGAAGACAATGAGGGAGACAATGCAAGATGATGGGTTGCAGGGACGAAGTTTGGTTCAAGTTTGGTAAGCAAAGTTGGCTTGGTTCCATTCAAAAGTGTAATGAAGAAAGAGAGTGGTGACTTTTTTCAATAAAATAAGGCACCATAGTGGGAATAAAAAACTATACTTCCAGAGGCATTGTTTTGAATTAAAAAAC
Organism: Cibotium barometz; assembly: GCF_041138505.1. Lineage (NCBI taxonomy): Eukaryota > Viridiplantae > Streptophyta > Polypodiopsida > Cyatheales > Cibotiaceae > Cibotium > Cibotium barometz. The sequence goes on from NC_141074.1 coordinate 18,858,657, forward strand.
ACCCTACATGTCAGTTAATGGAATAAAGAACTCAAAAATGATGCACGTACCCTCCAATATTATATGTGGGTTTATTGGCTTGCTTTGCCCACATCACCATCCCAAGGGATCTCTTACAAGGCCCCTTTTTAGTCCAAATTTTCCCTAATATCTCTTGTCCGGATATCCGTGGGCGAGGCCCCGAGTGTGAGACCCTGCCTCGTGGCGCAAGAAGTGCTACTTCCGCTGCTAGAACCCCTGAATTTTTTACACGGTGGGGATAGGGACCTCACAGCTGGTGTCAGAGCAAAGAAGCCAAAAATGTCAAAAATTTATGAAGAAGCAGTAAAAGGTTGTAATTGTGTGAAAAGAATTCATACAAATTGATATTCAAACTGAAATTCGTAAATTGGTAATTGGGTCTTCAGTTGGAAGTACCGCAATTGTATGGAATCCCTGACTTGCTTGAGGCCTAGACATGATGGTATTTAGCTTAGAGTTCCAAGGACCGTGACTACCCGTATATACCAAGGGTATAACTGCAGCTCTTTACTGGCAGTATATACGAGTAAATCTAAGACTTGAAATTATAAGCATTAATACTATCCAGATGATGAATTCAAATGTGGTTGATATGATTCTAAATTTTTGTTGAGAACTGAGGAGTTGATTTGGATTCTGATTGAAAAATAAAGATTCCTGAATTTTGGTTGAAATGTAATAAACTAAGCAAAACCACAATGAGAATGAATGGGACGAGTCCCTGTGATGATGTTCGTAGCTAGAATGACGTTAATGACTTCAGCAAATCACTATGAGATTAGTGGATTGTGTTGGCAGATTGCTGCTGTTAACACTTGACCCACTGGATCAAGTTAAGGGATGTCAAATTGAAAATCTGTATAATTGAAAATTTCCATGAAGGACTGTTCAGATAGAAAATTCGGTCTAATGGACCATTATTGTGATAAGGATTTGAATGATACGATCTGAGTGAATTATTATCTGATGATGAGTTTTACATAAGCGATCTTTATCCCAAGATTCTATTGGGTTCACCAAACTATAAGGAACCCCAGAATCAGTTGGATCTTAAGGAAAAGAGTTCTCCTCTAATTTTGCGAGATGAGGACATCTTGTGTTTTTTAAGTGGGGTAGGATGTAAGATTCCTCCCTCCGGCTTTTCAGGTGTGCAAGTGTAAAAACCTCCCCTTCTGATCTTATAATTATTCCCCTCTCTGAAATAAAAGAAAGATCATGTTTTACCCTGTTTTGGCCTAGAGAGAGAAAATGTCTAGAGGGAGGTAATTCAAAATTAAGATATTTTTAGATATAAAAATCCTCCTAGTATCTAAAATGGTTTCCCTTGAAACAGATATTCAAAAAGAAATTTCTAATGTGCAATTGGAATAAATTGAAATCAGGTAAAAAGAACCTTAGCCTAAGGGTCCAGATTTTCTGAAATTTTTGAATTAAGGTTCCTATGGACCAATTAGATTAATCCAAATGTAGGGAGGAGATAAATTGAAGAATAAAAGGAAATCCCCCCAAAAATGAGTAAATACTCACATAAGATGAAGAGTTGACTAAGGACAAGGTTATTAGTTAAAAAAGAAGAGATATTTAGAAGAAATGATGCATTTTTGACACCTCAGTGTGGGGGAATTTCCCTCATGAAGGAGGCACCTAATTCACATGTGTGGTTGAGTTTTAGACTCGCAAATAATGAGATATTTTTATCTCTCCTCTCTCCTGCTTCAACTAGATCCAAAAAGTAAGCTAAACTGACCTAAAAATGGTCAAAAATTGACCAAACTGATCTGAAAATTTCTAGAATCAGTTTGCTTGGTTAGAGGCTCACTTTTTCCTATAAATGAAGCCTCCCCCTTTGTAAATGGTTAATAGTGTTTTATGCACTATTGCTCTACTACTCCTCCCCAGAGCTAAAAATAGTGAATTTATTGATAATTCATTAGTTTTTTACCATTTCCTCTTCAAAAGAATTGGTGGCCACTCTTGTCGCAAACAAGAGTAGATCCCTTAAACCATCAAGCCAAAGGAAAGCTCACAAAAATTCATGTAATCTAGAAATCCTACTTTTTCTTTATTCCATTTAATGGTTTTCTAATTTTTGTTTTCTTTAGAATGAAAAATGATGCTGCCTTGTTGGAAAGGCTTTCCCCCTCTCTTCATTCTTGAATTCAGCCTTTCTTTATCCTAGATGTGTAATCAAATTGTTAGAATTAAACTTTTCATATTGTTTCTCTTTTAAAAGTGGAATTTGATTAGTTTAGAATGCTTTAAACCATTTGGGATAATTTTTAAGTAACATGAGAATGAAAAAATTTGAAAAATGGTCAACCATACAAAGGAGGTTATTACAAAATTTTCTTAAATTTTGTGAAATAAGTTTTATCTTTTATTATTCAAAAAAAGTAATCCCCATCGCTTGTGTATTCTAAAAGTGTTATTTTTATTCTATACATAGAAAAATGCATATTAGAAATATTTTTATAATAAAAGTGTTATTTTCATTAGAATTAATTTCTATGCATAGAAAGATGCATATTGGGAATATTTTTATTATAAAAGTGTTACTTTCATCAAAATTAATTTTTATGCATAAGTAGATGCATAAAAGAATTTTTTTAATCATAAAAGTGTTACTTTCATTAAAATTGAATAGATACATAAAAGAATTTTTTTTTATAAAAGCGTTACTTTCATCAAATTTTGATTTTATGCATAGAAAGATGCATAAAGAAATTTATTTTTATTTCAAAAGAGTTATTCTCATCAATTTTGATTTTATGCATAGAAAGATGCATAAAGAAATTTATTTTTATTTCAAAAGAGTTATTCTCATTAAAATTGAATTTATGCATAGAAAGATGCATAAAGAAATTTATTTCTATTTCAAAAGAGTTACTCTCCTTAAAATTGAATTTATGCATAAATAGATGCATAAACGGATTTTTATAAAAGTGTTATTTTCCACTGAAGTTGTTCTTATGCATAAATAGATGCGTAAAGAATCATTATATCAAAAATAAGAATTCTCTTACATTCTATAAATAGATGTGATAAGATGTGATATGAATCAAATAGATGAGAATGGATGGATGGATGGATGTGATGAGAATAGAAGTGATGAGAATGAGAGGTAAATAGATGTGATGAGATGGGATGCAAATCAGATAGATGGGAAAGAATGAATGGATGGATGTGAAAGAATAGAAGTGATTAGAATGAAAGGTAAATAGATGTGACGATATGTGATGCGAATGAAAGGTAAATAGATGTGATGAATAGAAGTGATGAGAATGAAAGGTAAATAGATGTGATGATATGTGATGCGAATCAGATAAATATGAATGAATAGATGAGATGTGATGTCATGTGAATCAAGATGTAAATGAATGATATAGGATGTGAATGAATGTGATAACATGTGAATCGGGATGTGAATAAACGATAAGGGATGTGAATGAATGTGTTAGCATGTGAATCGGGATGTGAATGAATGAGATGTGATGTGAAATGGATGTGATAAGATGCGATGTAAACTGGATAAATGTTAATGTATGTAAAGTGATGAGATGTATGGGTAGATGCAAGTAGATGTGATCTAATGAGGATAAATGAGAAAATAAGTAATGAGATAGAAAAAGATATGATTAGATGAGAATGGGAATACTTATTAAATGAATGTGGATTGATGTGGATTGATGTGTGGATTGATGTGGATGGATGAGTGGATAATGTGGATTGATGTGTGGGTAATGTGGATTGATGTGGATGGATAAGTGGATAATGTGGATTGATGTGGATGGATGTATGGATGATGTGGATTGATGTGTGGGTAATGTGGATTGACGTGAATGGATGTATGGATGATGTGGATTGATGTGGATGGATGAGTGGGTAATGTGGATTGATGTGTGGGTAATGTGGATTGATGTGGATGGATGAGTGGATAATGTGGATTAATGTGGATTGATGTGGATGATGTGGATGGATGTATGGATGATGTGGATTAATGTGTGGGTAATGTGGATTGACGTGAATGGATGTATGGATGATGTGGATTGATGTGTGGATAATGTGGATTGATGTGGATGGATGAGTGGATAATGTGGATTGATGTGGATTGATGTATGGATGATGTGGATTGATGTGGATGGATGTATGGATGATGTGGATTGACATGTGGATTGATGTGGATGGATGTATGGATGATGTGGATTGGTGTGGATGGTGTGGATGGATGATGTGGATTGATGTGTGGATGATGCGATTGGATTGGATTTGATGTGGGAATGATGTGATGTGATAGGGATCGATGAAGGAAAAAAATTTTGTGGGAAGATGAGAAAAGATGGGGACTAATACGAAAGGATGTGGAGTGATGAGAAAAGATGGAAATATTGTTGGAACTGTATTTGTATGTGAAGTCTATTTTTAAATGACTGTTTTATGTCAAGAATGTTGGGGAAGTATTTTGACCGCCTTGTGAATGAGGTCATGGTGGAGACCTATCTGTTAAAGTTGCAACTGCTGAGACGGAGAGTCAACGGAGGACGTCTTGCGTAGTAAGGTCGACCGAGGTCTTGACCAGCCTCGGTTTGATTTAAATGGTGAGCTTCCGGTACAGTGGAGGCCTATGAGTGAAGCGCTAGGTGACCTACGAAGGATCCTAGAGGGTGCTGACCATATGGTGCTCAGGCTCTGGGTCGTCGAAGATACCCACATGTACGTCGGGGAAGATATTGGAACAAGGAGTAAGAGTTGTTTTCTGAATTCGGGCATGGATCTGGTTAGTTGGTTGACCTTGTTGGTCCTCAACGGATGAGTCCATGGCTCTTTTATATGGATCCGTTGGTTGATCTTGCTTATCTTCAACGAAGATTCCATTTTGATATATGAATATATCGCCGGTTACTATGAGCTAGGAACTATCGAAAGGCCCCTGAGTGAACAGGTGGTGAGCATTCTGGTTGCCAATGATGCCATAGGTACACCAATGTAGGAATGATTGGAAATAAGGATTCAACCGGAGATTTTGAGGATTGTGATCAATAACACTGGTTTCATTAAATGATTGTTTTAAAGATAGCTGATGCTGAGAAAAAGGCAATTTCATATTGGGTGTGTAAGTGGTGTGACTAGTTTTAAATTTGCATGAATTTCGGCTAGGGGGCCTGGGAACTCTTTTCCCTGGTACCTGGGACAAAACCTAACCAGATTCTTAATTGGATCCCATCACTACAGTGGTTGGGAGGTTGGCTAACCCACGATCCATTTTGATATATGAATATATTGCCTGTTACTATGAGCTAGGAACTATCGAAAAGGCCCCTGATGAGTGGACAGGTGGTGAGCATTCTAGTTGCCAATGATGCCATAGGTACACCGATGAAGGAATGATTGGAAATAAGGTTTTCAGTAGCACAATGATTTCATTAAATGATTATTTTAAAGATAGCTGATGCTGAGAAAAAGGCAATTTCATATTGGGTGTGTAAGTGGTGTGACTAGTTTTAAATTTGCACTAGGGGGCCTGGGAACTCTTTTCCCTGGTACCTGGAACAAAACCTAACCAAATTCTTAATTGGATCCCATCACTACAGTGGTTGGGAGGTTGGCTGACCCACGGGACTGAGGCTGGACTGATGGATCCTTAAATTGTGACTGTTATGGTACGATAGATGAAGTAAATCCCAGACAAAAATTGTTCTATGGAAAAGAATCAATGGTACGCCTCTCAATGAGGAAAAAAGCATTGGTCTCTATGATTGTTAACCCATGACGGACATTGAGACGTATTATATTTTACGTCATTAATTTAAATATTCTGAGTCATGGGCCGGGCTTGTCGGCACCATATGTTAAGGATAAAGGGATTGGGTGATCGCCGATGAGAGGTGCACCTTGAATATCAGCAGGGTTAGGGTTAGGATCGGCCGGCCATGTATGGGCGCCCATGTGTGAACGGCCAAGTCACCTATAAGAGACAAATGTAACCCTAAAATCCTCATTCTCATGTGTTGTGAATACAAGAGTGCTCTTGCCTTATCTCCTTGGTTTCCTTCTCCTGCGTGTGTGTGTGAGAGAGAGAGAGAGAGAGTGAGTGAGAGAGCGATCGAGCGCACTGTGTAGCGGCACGGCGGCGGCGGCGAGGCGGTAGAGCGGCGACGGCGGCTCCTCCTTCACAGCTGTGACGCGGGAATCCTTCAAGGCGGCAGTTAAGCGGTGAGTGACACACCTTTTGCATTCTGTTTTGAGCTTCCTTCCCTGGAAGCTTGCAGCCATTCGTGGCTCGCATACGGTGTCCGGCAAGTCCCCAGCTACGACCTGTGCGGCAAAAGCGCACATTTTTGGCACCGCTGCCGGGGAGTTGCCCTGCACCAAGCTCCAGTTTGCAGCTCGGCTGTGCTGCGTGAAGTTTAATATACACTGTAGGAAAGCGACTGTGTATTTGTTGTTGAGTTGTTTCCGTTTTTCGCAATCTGTTTCTATAATTTGTCTTCTGCATTTCTATTATTTTTCCGCTCCGCGTGTGGGCGTGTGATCTGTTATCTGGTTTTCTGCGTGTGAGGGGTCCCCAGACCTGTGCTGTGTGCGAACTGCGCCGCGGCCAAGGCTGAACCCAAAGAAACCCTAGAAAACTTATCTCCAAAAAAAACAAAAAATAAAAAAATATAAAAATTATAAAAAATTAAAAATTAAAAAATTAAATTTTATTTTTAAAGAAAGAACCAAACGTGTGTAGAGGAAAGGTTTTTTAATTGGAGAAAATTTTTTTGAAAAGAAAGAACCCCAATCGACCCACGACCCACGACCCACGCCTCGGTCTCGGTCTCGGTCTCGGTCTCGGTCTCGGTCTCGGTTTTTTGATATATATATATATAGGAGAGTGAGCCTCCATAGCTTTCTTTCAAGTGAGAGCTTATGGGAAGTTGTGCCCTATATGTAGCCCACTCCCCAAGGAGTAAAGTGAGCATGTGGGATAAAGCCCTCACCCTTTCCTCCACAAGCAAATAGGCTTTTGCCCCTTCCCCCATAGGGAAACGGACTGTTTTGAGGACCACAGGAGCTCTGGATAGGCGAACACGGTGCTGTAAAGCACACTAGGACCCTTTGAACGATACGCTCGTTTCGAGCTATCACACGCCCTAGTCTAGGTTCGACCATAAGTAAGGGGATCAAAAACGGGTTAAAAACAATCTAAAAACAAGTAAAAACGGGGTGCGAAACACCTAAGAAACCACTTGTGTGAGTTTCAAGGGTAGTTACCAACGCACGTAGGGTACCCACGTCACATGCATCTACGTTCTGGTCGGGTGCTAGAGCCTGAACCACTAGAAAGTGTTTCAGTTTATGCAGGCTCACACCATCCCTCCACGTTGGCATCTTGGCCTTCGGCTGGAACCCAAGGGAGTGCAACCCAAGATCCACGAATAGTGGATAGTGACTCGTCCTCTGACTCAGAAGCCATGGAAGGGCACCCTACCAAGAACCCTGAGGAGACAAGCCAAAACATGCCAGGTTGGGCCCCACAACCCAGATCTAGCATGTTTAGTCGTCTAATAGAGACCTTTAGTAGAGCTACACGCTCTGAACATGCGACAAGCGAAGTAAATGAAGAAGGTGGGGTAGTGGATTCACCATTCACATCTCATGTAGACCCTACCCTCCCAAAGAGTGTCCATGTGGATATTCTACCCACTTCGTTTAATGAGGGCCCTACTGAGCTACCACATTCCTATGCTCTTCCTAAAGTAGAGGTCCCTAGAAGCCAATCCATAAGAAGTGACATTGCGTCCACTTCAAGAGAACCGTTTGGCACACCAAGTCTAGATGGGATATTTCTCAATGAAAATTGGGAATATGATCTACACACAGAGACTCTAACGGACCTATACATGGGTTACACATACCATGTGGGGTGGTTAGAAGTCCTACGATCTACATCTAGCGCCACTAATCTAGAAGAGCAACAACAAATGATATGTGAGGTCATTCATAGAATTATCCAATTTGAGAGGCAAAATAGGGGAGTGAACCTAGTTTCCACTGGCCCTATGAGATTTTTGGATACGGGCAAGGCCAAACAACCAACCCTATCACAATTGGAGACTCCCTCGGTGAGTCCCATAGACCCTTCGTATGTTGTTTCGCCTGGAGTCTCAATGCAGGTTGAGCCCACGAGTAGTAACTTTAGCTTTCCAACCTTGGCTCAACTTTCCATTCAGGAATCCACAATGCCTACCCCAATGATGAGCATAGCAAAAAATGCACCTATTACCGCTGTAGTTAGTACGACACCGCTACCTAGTGGAACCGTACCTACAACAGTGCGTGCCAGTGCCTATCAACCATATGTACCTATCGCTACTCATGCTCATGTAGCTCCTACGCCTCTTAGTATGCCAATGGCGTATGCTCCACAACCACCTTATCATAACCATTATCCAAGGGGAGCTAGGCCTAGTCACATATTATATCCTATGTCGTTTGCCAATATACTCAGACCAACGCTAACTCCTATTAGCCAGGCTATCCCAGAAGTTCCTCCACCAGCTATGCCTGCTCACCTAGGTGATCTCGTAGTTTGCTCAGACGATCGGACGATCTATTGCGGAAAACATGCGGGGTATGCCTGAGAGAGAACCTAGAAGCAAGGCAGTACAAGTGGCTAAGCTCACTCAAAACTTCAGTGGTAACGAGGATGTTAGGAAGCACATTGAAGTCTTTGAACACGTGTGTGATTCCTTGGAAGAGCACAATGAGATGCATAAGTGTAAAGCCTTAGGCTTAATCTTAAATGGGAAGGCCGGAGATTGGTATCGAACCTTAAGGGTTGAAGAGCGCACTCACTACCCCACTCTCAAGAGATTGTTCTTGAAAGAATACATATGTGAGGGTGTGCTTTGGGGAGTAGCATCTCAACTCCAAAAAGCTGAACGCGAGGAAGGGGAGTCAGTGAGAGACTTTATAAGTCGATTGAAGCATCTAAATTCTCGTTGCACTCCCGACGAGCGCTTCAATAATAACCAACTGCTCGATAGATTTATCCGAGGATTGCGCCACGAGGACATTTACAATGGCCTAGTCATTAGAGGTCTTACAACGTGGGAAGCAGTCTCACTGCCAATGCAATCCAGTTAGAAGACAACCTGATGATTGCAGGTAAAAAGGTGTCTTCAGAAACAAAATCCGTTAGTTCGCAAGTATCTGGCACGAGCCAATGACAGTAAAACCTATTGCCAAGCTGAAATGTCTGTGACCGACCTTACTAAGGCTCTCCAAGAATACTTCAGGGGTAATCGAGCTCCTCAGAATAGCCATATGTACCCAAGGAGAGAGCAACAATGGTGTTCGGTGTGCTTAGGACCACATAGCACGAGTGAATGTCCCACATTCAGAGTCAAATTCAATGGGAATTGCAATGCATGTGTATGGCCATCAATCTAAAGATTGCCTAGTACTTAAGTAAATGTTGGCAAATCAGGCACCACTAGCCTGGTCAAACACACCTCAAGTACCCGCGCTAATGCCTGCACAACCTGTCGAGCAACCGTCACAACACATAGTTCCAAGGAATCCGAATGTAGTCCAGTCTGTGCCGTTACCACCGCCAGTGCTAGGACCACAACCTCCACATCCAAGGATTACCCCTGTAAACCAGATGGGTTGTGAGTCACATAGTGCATGTGGGGATTATGAAGAGGAGATAGACCCCACTGCTCCATACGGGATTGATACGTTTGAAATGATTCCCCAGTACTACATGGATGATCATTTCGGGCAAGTTAAGCCTGTATATCAAGCGGCTGCTCTCGCCACAAGGGGGCAAAACCATAATACCTTGGCGAGGAGACCACCTCTTCAATGCTACGTGTGTGGTGGACCGCATCGTGTAGCAGAGTGCCCTAATAGGCTACAGAAGATCGCTACTCATATGCAACCAAATCAAGGGAGCACATCGGGAATGCCGGTACTTACATGTAATCGTTGTGTGGCATAGATCATTTGATCGCTCAATGTCCACATAATCCTAATGCACCCAAGATTACGCCATTGAATTTGGTTGAGGTCACCAACCAAGCACGAGGAACCACACCCGTTGTACCCGCGAATGTAGTTACACGGTCAATGCTTCAAAATCAAAACTACATTCTTGAAGAGAGGGATACTGTATCAATCGCTCAGGCAAAGAAAAAGAAAACACGGCGGAAGAGATCGCTTAATGCCACGAGCTCCAAGCCTAGTTCAAAGACTAACATAGGGACAGGAGACGACCTCGTGTATATGAATGATCTTCTGATTCAATAGAAACCATGGGGACCAAAGCCACTACCTTAAGGGAGGAACCCACTCGGGAGCTCAACGAAGGAGAATCAAGCGAGTACATAAATAAGGGGAAACAGAAGGAAACTTCCTCGGCCCCACAACCAAGTCAGTTAATGCCCTCTCGACCACCCAAACTGACTGAGACTCCCCAAGACAAGCCACGTGGGCCAAAAACCCTCAAGAAAAAGATTGGTACTTACCCAAACCCAGTTGAGGAGATTGAACAAGTGCAACACTTAAGGGGTTTGGTGGAAGAAACACAAAGAGAACTAGAGCCAAACCCGAGAAAAATCAAAATTCCAGACACTGTTTCCTACGCAAGTTCAGCCTCACCGGAACCATAAATCGTTAGCTATACCTAGTATCATTCGGGAAGAAAGTGAGGATAGGACATCCGGAAGTGGGCAAACACCCTTCTTGCTGGAAAGAATGTTTAGTGAGGGAATGCCTGACCCCATTGAAGAGGAAGTGATTCCATCTTCACCAGTCCCTAGTCAAGGGGCGATGTCTCGAAAAGTACCGTTGAATGTGTCTAAGCTAATGGATTTCATGTCCTCTGAGATCAGAACCACGATCATATCCAAATTATACGGAGATCCTGAGCTATTCTTAGCTCTTCGAGTATTTCTCAATGGAGAACTAAAGGCGGGGCTACCACAATTTGCAAATATGGATAGACCCGACACGCTTCAAGATGAAGGGGAGCATTGGGATCTATAACCCAACTTTGATGAAGATTCGGTCGTGGAAATACCTGTGAACAAGTTGGGATAGTACTTTGAAGGTGACGAATCTAATGCCACTCTCCCCATTACTACCAAGGGATTAACTCTAAAGGGAATCCTTGATGGTGGTGCTTGAGTGAGCATTGTGACTAAAAACTGTTGGGAATCTATGGGAAGGCCTCACCTCGAAGTCACAAACATAGTGGTTAAGATGGCAAACGGAACCATAGCTAAACCTATTGGAATGTTAAGGGACCTTAAGATCAAGGTCCTGGGATACAAGGTAAAACATACCTTCATTGTAATGGATTTCTCCAAGCATCCTATGTCATATCAAATGATCTTAGGACGTCCTTTCATGAGGGAAGCACAAATGGTACATGACTGGTCGAAAAACCATGTCTACCTACAATTCCAGGACTCTGTCATTCGAGTTGATCTTGAGAATGGTCGTGCACATCCTTTAGGAAGCAAGGTTATCATTGATAATCGATCAGATACCACTATTCACTCCGCCCCATTAAGGTATTGCTATACATGCAAAAAAGAGACTGATGATGGGAAAGATTCTCCTTATATGGATGTCCTACCGGGTATGACTGAGTCGGATAATGTGGATTGGGTACACCTGGCGGCAACCATAGACACATGGGGAAATAGAGGCACAAGCTGGGTAACACCTGAGGGGCAAGATATGCCACCGTTAGTGCCAATAAACATGATAGGTGTTATGCACTTGACTCCTGATGGCGAGAACGTGGCAAACTCCACCGACACTGAAAGTAGCAAAGACTCTGACCAGTGCAACTCTGAATATGAATCTCAAGAAGAAACTAACTCTGAGCCTGATGGGGGGGATGAATCAAATAGTCACCCAAATGTGGAAGCAAGGTGCTCAAGGCCTAGGACAGTGACCTCCTGCAGTCCATCTGAAAGTGAAGATCGACCAAGTGAGTCCGAATCTGATAGAAACAAAAATCAAAACTTGGTAAGAAGAAAACGAGACATAAGCGCCAACGCTATCGAGCTAATGTGCGAACTGTAATAAACAAAGAGAGATCCACTACAGAATGGCTTAGTTATGTAGGAGCCATTGATGCTCATTTGATGCTCATCGGAAGTTAGCGGATAATTGGGGACAATACCTCCAAAGTGTCATGTGGTGTATTCCGCAACCTCATGACGTCGCCCAATTAGAAATCAAAGAGAAGCCAAAACTAAGTCGTACTGCAAGAAGGCGGCAAAACCAAGAGTTAGCTCAGCAACAAAAGGAGGCGGAATTGAAATAAAAAAGCCTGGTACAACAAGAACCAGTAGACTTACACCCCGAACCCGAGCATTTCATATCATTCACCACAGGGGAACGTAAAGTGGTCTACACAAAAGCCCAACGAACGCCTACCAATGGGAGTAGCGGTGTCTACGATGGCCGTGCGGTAGTTAAGGAGATAGACTTAGAAGATCTGGGTGAGGAGTCTAAACCAGTTTTTATTGCTCAAGACCTCACCAAAACGGAAGAAGCTGCACTTACAAAGCTTCTTAAAGAATTCAAGGACATATTTGCTTGGACATATCATGATATGAAGGGTGTCCCACCCTCGGTGGTGCAACACACGATTCCAATGATTAGCACTGCTAAACCAGTCCAGCAACGTCCCTACCCAATGAATCCTAAGTATGCAAAGATTGTACAAGAGGAAATTGAAAAACTGGTAAAATGTGGATTCATATACCCAATTGAGCACTCAGAATGGGTTTCTCCGATAGTCATCGTGCCAAAGAAGAATGGGAAACTCAGAGTGTGCGTTGATCTCAAAAAGGTTAATGCAGCCACCAGAAGGGATCATTACCCCTTGCCATATTCTGAACATGTGCTTGAAAGAGTGGCAGGCAAGGAGGCATATAGCTTTTTAGATGGGTACTCGGGTTACAATCAGATCACAATTGCAGTCGAGGACCAAGCTAAAACAGCATTTATCACGGAGTTTGGAGTGTTTGCCTTTCGCATCATGGCCTTTGGCTTGACCAATGCACCTGCAACATTCCAACGATTGATAAACACGGCCTTTAAGGAATATCTAAGGGACTTCTGTGAAGCTTTCTTAGACGATCTTTGTGTTCATTCCTCTTGGGATGAGCACTTGATGTGTTTACGAAAAATATTTGAAAGGTGTAGATTATATCGCATCTCCTTGAATCCTTTCAAATGCCAATTCTGGGTTAAACACGGAGTTATCTTAGGGCATATAGTGTCCAAAAATGGGATTTCCACTGACGAGAGTAAAATCAAGGTCATTCTGGAATTGCCCCCACCCACCAACAACATCCATTGTGGTCTAACATGCTTGAATTTATACACTTTATATCTTTTAAATTCTAGCATACTTTCACTCTACTTCCCTGTTTTGCAGACGGACATTGAGACGTATTATGTTTTACGTCATTAATTTAAATATTCTAAGTCATGGGCCGGGCTTGTCGGCACCATATGTTAAGGATAAAGGGATTGGGTGATCACCGATGAGAGGCGCACCTTGAATATCAGCAGGGTTAGGGTTAGGATCGGTCGGCCATGTATGGGCGCCCACGTGTGAATGGCCAAGTCACCTATAAGAGTCAAATGTAACCCTAAAATCCTCATTCTCATGTGTTGTGAATACAAGAGTGCTCTTGCCTTATCTCCTTGGTTTCCTTCTCCTGCGTGTGAGAGAGAGAGAGAGAGAGAGAGAGTGAGAGAGCGATCGAGCGCACTGTGTAGCGGCACGGCGGCGGCGGCGAGGCGGTAGAGCGGCGACGGCGGCTCCTCCTTCACAGCTGCGACGCAGGAATCCTTCAAGGTGCAGTTAAGCGGTGAGTGACACACCTTTTGCATTCTGTTTTGAGCTTCCTTCCCTGGTTGTATGCTTGCAGCCATTTGTGGCTCGCATACCCCAGCTACGACCTGTGCGGCAAAAGCGCACAATGATCCAAGTGAAATCTTTTCCCTAATCTGACTTGGGACTTATAGGTTCGATCAGATCAGTTTAGTTAGTTAAGGCTTTTGACTACGTTAGAGATAAGTTATCTTGGAGGAATCGCCCGTGCTTTTCGGGCAAGGGAAGTTTTTCCGGGATCGGTTTTGGAAGAGCCGATGGATTAGTCTCTTGTTCGGATATCTGTGGGTGAGGCCCCGAGTGTGGACCTTGCCCCGCGCAAGAAGTGCTAGAACCCCTAAATTCGTTGCGCAGTGGGGATAGGGACCTCACAACATGGAAACTGGGGGTTCCTCAGCTTGCATTTTGCTGCATTCTGAAGTTTCTTGTTCTTCAAAGTTTTTCAATTTCTTACTCAGTCCTTCAATGCCTACCATCAAGATTTTAGCCTTGAATCTTGGACATTAATCCAATACTTGTCTAAATAGGACCTGTCTATCCAGCAACATTGATACCACATTGGTTTGTAACCAATCAACATCCTTCTTGCTTTCTTCCAAGCTTCTTTCATTGTTGAGCTCTGCTCGTATCTTGTGTATATTTTTTCTTGCCTCCGATAGATCTGCAATGACTTCAAATGAGCTATCCTCCTTCTCCTTTCCTTGCCTTGTTTATATTTCCTTGGTGGTTTAAATCCTCAACTTCTCTTGCTGGTCCCATTCCATAATTTCCTTCTTGCGGGGGATTTTTGGTTTCTGTCACTCTCTACCTCAAGCTTAGTAGTTTTGTTGCATAGGCTTCCACGTCCATGTCTTCTTGTCAAAGTTCTCTTATTTGATCATACAGTTGAGTTGAAAACTTTATCTTGCGGAATATCCCTAGAAAAGCAGTCATGACCTCTTCATAAGTACGGAAATGGTTGTCGTGGTATCTTGATACCCACTCCGTGGCTCTATCTTTGAAGGTGTTCATGAAAGCATCTCTGTGGATTTCACTCAGCCCTGGCTCTTCCATATCCCGAGGTTTGGCTACTTTCCAATATTACTCAAACCTCCTACATGCAAATCTTCATCTTCCCCTTTCATTCTTGAACATACCGGGAAATTTTTGGCTAATGATGCCATGGCTACCTTTAACCTTTTCTGAGGTTTTATTGTTGTGGTTGTTCTTCCGAATTTTGTTGCTGCACCCTTCTTGGGCTTGGACCTGGACTGTGTAGGGCTTCTAGCTCTTGGCACTCCTTTTCTTGGTCCACATTATTCTTGAACACTGGGAATCTCTCTTTCTTGTGTGGTGTTGTGGAAGTTTATGCACTATCTTGCTGGTTGGAACTGTGCAAGGCAATCCCAACTCTGAGCTTCCTAGAGGGTTTCTTGGAAGGCATTACTTTTCCTCCATTCTTAAGCTCACCATCATGCAGAAGGCATGCATAGATCCATTCTTGTTGGTTGGGTAATGTGGCGAAAGGTTCTCCATGCTGACCTTCCCAGAAAATTCTCTCCATGTTATGGTTTCTCCCGCAGGCTTGATATAGAGTCAATTGTGCGAAACTGAAGTTTTCTTTTTCAGAGTTTTCTTTGTCTGAAGGTGCAAAATGTTACTCAACAGAGATTTTTTTGCTTCACCGTGGTATCCCACAAGGAAGAGTCTGAGAGTTCTTCAACAACAGGAAGTTTCCCAGTGGTTTTGCGGTAGTAGTTCCCCAATAGGAATGCTAGGTGTTTCTCATTGTTTTCCCTCTCAATAGAATGGCAAGACAGCAGTTCGAGGTAACGAACAAGTCATGCAATGTTGTGGGAGGCATGTAGCCACCCGCCAGAGCTTCTAGATTCGAACACCAACTCTAGTGTGGTCATGGGGACACTTAAAACACTGCTCGGCCTTGGAACTTCTCACACACATGCTCTGCTCTCACACCACCACATAACTCACTCACTCTCTCTCTCTTTCAAGTACACATGTTTCTTAAGACAACGTTACAACATTCCTATCCAACACATTGCAAAAATTACACAGAGATGAAGAGGAAAGCAACATTTTTCTTGTATTACTTCCAGAACCAGTACAAGTTCACACAACTAAGAAACTACTGAACACGAGATTGAAAACACACTCTTCTACAATCTTTAGTTGGCACTCACTCTCCCTCTCTCTCTTTTGCTCGCCTTGTATCATACTTTTAAGCTTGGTCTTCTTGTTCTTGGAAACAGCGTGATTACAACCTGTCTTCACACGTGCAATACTGAGGTGGTGCTCACAATGTGGAAGGTTGTCAGACTAATCAGACTGGTCAAAGTTAGACTGATCAGACTAATCAGTATGATCAGTCTGATTAGACTGATTGATCAATCTGATTGCTCTGCTACCACTGAGCTACTGGGTGCAACATTGTGCCATCTTCTAAACTGCTTTTAATGACTACACGGCTATCCCCTTTTATAATTTTCATGGTCTTCTTTTGTGAGCGCCTAATCATGTACGCTTGTTTCGGGACATTCTTTTGAGATAAGACTTTTGCATGTCCCTAGTTTTGCGATGTCGATGCCTCTACCTGTAGCATGAGCTGTGACCCTTTGTCTGTTCTGTAATTTGGTCATTTCATTGAGATGGACCATGTGGATGAAGCCATCTCTTACACTTAGCAAGTTAATGTTGGTGCTGGGATTAGCTTCATGAGCTTTTCCTACTGCTCTCAATGGGGCGGTGGATAGTCCTTATACATGTGGTCTTGATACTGCACCTGATGCATAAAGGGGTAAGTGTGGAAGCACCAATGGAAGTACTTGCCATCCCTTTTTTGATTGGACATGCAGCTACCTGGTGAGGTGTGGTCGTTTAGCCACAGTGTTCATGTCCCATCCTCGTGGAGTTGGGGTGGTGGCTAAGTACACAGGGTACATCTGGTCACCCTCCATCACATAGTGGTGTAAAATCTAGAGGTTTGACTCTTTAGTTCAAGAGGCTCGTAAGTGGGTCCTTCCGCTGACTTACCCCTCATCCCCTTCTTCAAAAATTTTCATCAAGGTTAGCTGACGAACATGGATGACATGAGGTAATGGGGGTTGAGGTGGAAGTACGGGGGGGGCAGTAAGGGCATCTCTGATACTCTAAGGATTCCTCTTTGGGCCACTACCTGACTTGGTTGAGGTGCATTATGAAGTGCAGGTGTTGGTAAGGCCAACAGTTTCCTAGGGTTTGCTGGCAGGGCTTGAGGCAAGGCTCAAGCTTGAGTAACCCTTTCAAATAGCAATTTGTATTTTCATGACTACCTCATCTTTGGTAGTATGTGCAATGGAGGGTGGGACGGGATTGCAGATGTGGACACTCCGTGCTAGTATGGTTAGCTTGACAAATTGGACACCACACTAGCTCCCTCTTGGGGTAGAGATGGGGTGCCTTGGCCACGGTTCTCTAGAGTTGGGTCATTTGCTACATTAATGCAACGGCTAGCTATTTGACTTGTTGTCCCGAGGTGGACTCTTTGCTTTTTCCCTCAGATCTTGTGCTGTTGTCTTGAAGGAGGCCTCAGATGTACCCTCGTGAAGTTCTTGGGAACACATTCCCTTGAACTTATCCCTGAAGTTCTTGGGAACACATTCCCTTGAACTTATCCCTGAAGTCCATAGCACTCCTGCAACATTAATCAAAGAAGGTGTGGGCCAGGGCATACAAAGAATTATGTAAGGGTACATCATCTAGGCCTTGTAGAAATCTCCCAATTAGCCTTTTGTTAGAGAACTTGTCTCTGACACTACAATGAGAGTGGAGATACCTTACCCTATTGATGTAGTCCCGGATGGTTTCACCTTCCTTTTGTTTGATGTTGTGTAATTGCTCAGCAGGAGTATCCAACTTTAAAGGCCTCTTTCAAGGCTTCAAAGGTGGCCTTATCTTCTGTCTTCAAGGAGCTAAACCATTGGCCAACTTTGCCATCTAGGGTGATACCAAAGGCACTCACCTTGACTTGATCGTCCACATGGCCGAATGCTTCTCAGATTTAATTAAACATCTCTAAGTGTAGTGTGGGGTTCCTAGTTCCATCGAACTTGGTGATTAGCTTAAAGATGTTAGCTCCTCTCCTATCTGAGCCCTTTAGTAGGCGGAGCCAGTGTTTGGGGTGTGATGCCGGTAGCTACCCCGTCCCTATTTCCATGGCTATCCTTAACATTTCAGGGGTTAGCACTACCATGGCTAGAGCGAGTGCTAGTTGGGGTACGACGGGTGGGGGATCTGGGCTCGGGGTCCTTGTCTTATGGGAGGACTAGGTTATGCTTCATATGGCCCCATATGGTATCTTGGGTATGACCCACAAGGTGGGTACTTCTGGTACATTGGTGTCCCAGGTTGATATGATGGGGCCAGGTAGGCCTTCTCTCTCTGATAGGATATCTCGGGTCCCTAGAGAACTGGTTCTTGTCTAGGTTTAGCACTGGCCTCTAGACTTGGTAAGAATTGGCCATTCCTGTGATGGACATGGCTCCCCATACTGGTGGATGAGTCTGGGTTTGGTTACTTTCACATTGCCGTATCTCCGTTCTATGACCTAGAAGTGGTGTGAGTTCTCTTTCGGGTTGGTTTTCCATGCATTTATCCCTCGGATGTGGATTGTTTGACTGTGCATTTCCTAGGATAAAGCTCTAAAGTCTTGAAGCAAGGCTTCTTTGTGAATGGGTAGGGGATGTTGGGTCTTTCTCCAGGGATAGGTGGTCTATCCATGCACTGAGCCTCTAGTCCTCCTGTCTCTAGGTTAGGTGTAATGGGTCCATTGCTGGGATGCTCCTCACTCTCACTCGTGTTGTCAAAGACTATGAAAGATGGGTCTGATCTTATGAGAGAGGGAGCAACATAAGAATTTATATCATCAAATAGAGGGTTGTTTTGCACCAATTTTCTCAAGCGTAAGTGCATGAATGTGTGGAATAGTAGTGCTGGACCCCCTGTGGACAATCTCTTTGTCTCTTTTTTTGGTGGGAAGGTACGGTCGTACACTTTCAAGAAGGTACGGGTTTACGCTCATGGGCGTACGCTTTCCGAAAAAGGAATGGAACAGACATGGCAGGACCAAAGACATGGGCATACGCTTCCAAGAAGATATGGCTACGAGAAGGGTACAGACATGCGCTAGTAAAAATGAAGGAACGGGCATACACACTAAGGATGAGGACATGGACATGTCTTAAGGGAAAGAAATTGGCATGTGCTAATAGAAAAGGAAGACGCGGCCATGGTGGCAGGGTAGAAGGAACGGGCATGGCTACGAGAAGGACCGCGCGTATGCTTTCGATGGTACGGCCATACTCTTGTCAAAGAGATCTTTAATTATGCAGGTGCTGACAACCACCCACTAAAATTCCCTAACAGTACATTTGTTTCCAACTTGTACCCCTTGTTTAATGCTCTTTATGCTTAGTTAATGCAGTTTATTCCTTTTTAAATGCCCTCTGCTCAGTTTAATATAGTAGATATACTGGAAGATATGCTCTGGGAAATGGAACGCACGTGGCAAAGAAGACATCGCCATGGCATTGAGAAGGGTACGGCCGTACGCTTCTCAAAAAACAATCCAAATTAAAAATTTTCCCTCTTCTCCTCCTCTTCTCAAGTGAGAACAACTAAATACGCTTGCCAACAACTTTCCCCAGTTTGTTTTCGTGGATGAAAACTCTTTAAAAGGGGAGGGGGGGTAATGTCATGTATCCTGTAAGGCATGTGTGAGCTGCCCGTAGTGGACAGAGCTTGACCGGATGTAGAGTCCACAACTGGAGCGCATGTGGCAAGTGTGTTCGGGGTTTAGGGGTGAGGCGCCTAGGTTGGAGGACCGTGGGCAACCGGGCTAGTGTGGGCAAGTAGGCCACTATATAAGCCTAACAGTGTGGACACTTATCCACATTCCTCTACAGTTGGGTGGTGACCAGTGCTCAAAGCCCTCCTTGGCTATGGCGGGCGACTATGGTGATATGATAGGGGTAGAGATGATTAATCTCAAAGCTCCCATCTCTTCTTTAAGTTCTAGCCTTATTGAAAGCACATTGGCTATGGTTATTGACTCTTCTTTTGAGATGATGTATGAAAGAATGTCCTTAATAAGTTTCTTTTTGACTATCATGATACACATACCCACTCTGACTCATTTCCCTCGGTGTTTACTCATATCACAGATTCCTTGAGTGCAAGCTGTCTCTTGTGAATCTCTCATTTCTTCAAGATATGGTAATGTAGCTCTCTTAGGTTCTTGCAGGCTCTATAGGCTTCCTTGTTGGTTCTATGCTCTTTTAACGCTCCATGTTTTCCCATTGTTGTTCCTAAGTTATCCTTTGATACTTGATCTTTTTGTGTTTCCTAACTCAAGGTGCCACCTTCATGAGATACTTCTAGGATTGGCTCTAAAGGTCTCAATGTAGGAATCTTTTGTGGAAATATCATGATTCAATTCTCTCTATTTTTAGTTAGGTCCATTGTACACACCGATGAGTCACGTGCTTCTCTTAACCTCAAGATCTCGTCTTTCGTGTTACACTTTTCTTGTAGCTTTTTGGGAAGGGGTTCCTTATATTTTAGTCTTTATTTGTATTATCCTTTCATAGATTTCTTGGCCATTTCTAGGCGGTTGTCTATCCTATCCATTAGGATGGATCCATCACTACATTTCGTCCCTTCTTATTCTTCATCCAAAGTGATGGATCCATCACTACATTTCGTCTCTTCTTATTCTTCATCCAAAGTGATGGATCCATTAGGATGGATCCATCACTACATTTTGTCCCTTATTATTCTTCACCCAAAGTGATTTGAATAGGAGATTCCAGAGAACATCTTCAATTTCAATAATCCTAGATTATCCTTTGGATTCTTAGTTTGTTTGTGTCTCTCATCCCTATGGTCTTGCAATGCTTTTGGGCTTTTTCCCTAAGCTCTTTTGATCAGGGTTTCTCAGTCCTCACTCTTCTTCTAAGGTAATTTGAGTGGAGGAATCTAGAATATCCTCAATCTCAAAATAACATGGTATGTCTCTAGGGTCCTTCTCTTTTGTCTCATTTACCACCTTTGAACTTTGGGAAGTTCTTGGTTTGAGTAGGCTCATTTGAAAATGCGTGTGGGAAGTTACCTTCGTTATTATCCCTACTTTTCCTTCTCACCTTTTGTTTGTTATTCCGGGTTTTTGATGTAGAAGAAGTTGTGGACAAGGTTGTCTGATCTTATAGTTGCTCAGCTTGGGCCCTTATCATGGTCTTAAAAAGTATATCTTTTTGTCATCCAAAGAAGATGTCAAACAAGGCAAACTAAATATCCCTCACGGGCTCTGTCAAGGCCTTTGGCATGTTCGAATACACTTAGGCATAGTCACAGGTTTGTACCACTTGCTCAAGAATAGGCTCTAATTTGGCCAATACCTTCCTTACAAGTTCTTGGGCTTGTTTCATGTAGTGGGGTTGGGTACCTTTTTGGGTTTCTTTGGAAGGCTTATGTAGTCAATGGGTTTCTTCTCTTTGGAAGGCTTATGTAGTTAATGGGTTTCTTCTCTTTGGGAAGGCTTATGTAGTTAATGGGTTTCTTCTCTTTGGGAAGGCTTATGTAGTCAATGGGTTTCTTCTCTTTGGGAAGAGCTAATGTTTAAGTGGGAGATCACTTGCACTATTTCAACAATAAATATAGCTTCAGATCTCTTGTCTGAACCACTTTTGATAGTCACAACCTTGTTGTCCATGACAACTAATCGTGCATTACATTTTTGTGTGCTCTTTGAGGTTGCTCTTTAAGGTCTTGTCCTTTTAGACCTCTGGTTCTAGTTTAGGGAGGTATAATCTCTAGAGTTGAAGCCTATTCGGGATATTGTTTATAAGGCTCATAGCTCTCTTGTCCTTGGGTTTTGTCTTTGTAGGCAGAGTTACTGATACTATTGTACTAGTGCGATTCTTGGAGGAACTGGTTGAGGCGGTAATATCAAAGGTGGATATGCTTGAAGTCTCTCACTCTTTAGAGTTGGAGCCTATTTGGGATACCCATAAGGATCACACTACTACTCGTATGGGTCTTATTATTTATAAGACTCATAGATCTCTCTAGATTTTTGACTTTTTAGGTAGAGTCATCATTGAGTACTATTGTACAGAGATAAGATTCTTAGAGGAATTGGTTGAGGTGGTAGTACCAAAGTTTCCTCTCGGCAAGGAGGCATTGGAGCAGCGGCATTGGAGCAACTTGTGCCAGTTGAGGAGTGACTAGTGAGGCTGGTAAGGCTAAAGAATGCCTTAGGATAGTGTCACGTAGGTTGTAATGTCTGTGTGACCGATGGCAGACCGGCGGATGGCCATGTCCGGGGTTCAGTGGGAGAGGACGCCCATGCGGAGTCATGGGCGGCCAGGCTAGTGTGGACGACAGGCCACACACTATATAGCCTGGGGGATGAGGGGCAATCCTCATTCTTCCTCTATGGCTGGGTGGTGAGCCAGAGGCCGTCCCCTCCTGTGGTAACGCCCGTAGCGGTGTTACGGATATCTAACACTGGTATCAGAGCGTGGTTCGATGGGGTCGTCAGAGTCCGCGCGTGACCGGGGGACCGGAGCCCACTCGATGGTTTTCAACCATTCATCTTCTCACCCTTATCTCCACAATGGAGTGTGTGGAGGGAGGCGGCCAAGCCATTTTTGAAGGGAAGAACTCTCTCTCTCTCTCCCCCCGTCACACACAGCAAGCAAATTGGGGAGGTAAGCTTCTTGTTTTTTTTCCGTTAAGCTTGTCTGCGAAAAAATTTGTCAATGGTTTTGAGGGGGGGCCGAGGAGCCACCCGTAGACTGTGTGTGGGGGTGGGGGGCAAAAACCAGCCCAGGACTTGTAGCTGAAATGCTAAATGAACTCTGCGTGGGGGGGGCTAAAACGCTAAATGGCCTGCGTTGTGTGGGGGGGCGAAGACCAGCCCCACGAAAGAATGCTGAAACTCGTGTAAAGAGGTGGGGCGACTTGCATTGAAGGAAGGTCGTCGTCTGAGGGGGGCGAAGAGCACCTAGGGCGAAAAGCAGCCATAACACTGTGTGTTGTGGAGAGAGTAGGGCGAAGAGCCATTATGTGCGCCACCCGAAACCCACGTGTGTAGGGGGGGCGACTTGCTGACCTATGCACCGTCTGAGCCTTGCGTATGCGCCGTCTGAAGAGACTAGGCAGCCAGCCTGGCGGCCAGCCTAGGCGGCCAGCCAGGCCATCCAGGCGGCCAAGCCAGCCAGGCGGCGGGCGGCCAGCTAGGGGCGGCCAGCAGCAGGTGGCGGCAACCACCACTAGGCAGTCGACCAGCCTAGCAAACGCCACGAGATGAGAAGAAAAAGAAAAAAAAGAAAAAAAAAGAAAAAAAATATTTATTTTTTAAATATATATTTCATTATTCATTTTTAATGAAATTAAAAATGAACTAAATTCAAACAAATCCTCTCTCTCGGATGGGGAGGAGGGATAATCCTCGCAAGGGATAATCCCGGCAAGGCACAGCCTCTCGATCATTTTTATTTTCATTATGAGTTGCAGGCATTTTTTTTTCTCTCGGATCGGAGAATCCCGGAGTAGCGTCCTTGTAGAGGCTCGCAACGCAACACAAATCGACAGGCGACCGTAAAGGGGGGTGACTATTCTCTCTCCACCACTGCTCATTTTATTAGCGTTCTTTTTTTGTAATTTTTGAGTTCTCGCATTATTTTTTGCAAGAATTAAAGACGTCTACTAGGCGTAGTGTGTCCCCACTGCCTTCTACTTCTCTAGGTTTTTCAAGTCTCTTGTCCTCGGCCGCGGGTTTGACCCCGACCGAATTGTCAGGCCATACACGCCCGACCATTGTTCGGTCCGGAGCGCGCTCGTCGATCACGCGTGATTCGCCAGCGCCCTCCTCGTCTATTGACCCCGCGCCTTAGGACCCAGCGAGCCCGCAGAGCGGCCGCATTGGCAGATGACCCCTTTCTGGCCAACGAGCCAGAGGACATGAACACCGACGTCGCCGAGGGGACCGAGGAGGACCTCTTGGATTATGACGATGATGACTATGACCTATTGGACCCTGCTGATGTCCTGACAGAGATGGAGCTCTCTAGTGGACTGTTTAAATATCTTAATGCCAAACTAAACAATATGGGTAAAGTCCAGGCTGATTTAGTCACGATGCTACAGAGCATCTCCACACGGTTAGATGCACTAACAGCCGCCTCGGCTAGTACTCCGACTCCTCGAGGTAGCCGAGCTCCTGCGGCACGGGTGAGCGTAGCCTCGCCAGTAATTGCAGGAGTACAGGCCGATGCGCCTACGAGGCCGTCCGTTAGGCGACGGCTTCGTCGTTATTAAAAGACTTAAAGCCACCTAGTTTTGGTGGCGAGGAGAAAGAGAGAAACAAGGACTCAGTCAATATGTTTCTAGCGAAGTGGTCAGATTTGCATGCGCTGCGACAGCAGCCTAGCCATATACAGCCTGTAGAGGCTAGCCTCTCATTAACCGGCAAAGCGTACAAGTGGTGGATGAGTTTCCCTGCCACTTGGACGGAATTTGAAACGATGTTTCGAAAAGAATTTTTGCCTGTTAATGAGGCAGAGAGAAGCTGGGAGTTATGGGACAAGTGCTCAATGGACAACAAATCCCTAACTCAGTACATCTCAAACTACAGGGAGATAGTACTCAAGCTAAAGAGAATCGATGCATTCCAGACATTGCGAGGCTTTAAGAGAGGCCTCAAAGATGATTACCTTGAGTACGTAGAGCCCTTATACAGCCTAAAGACTTAGCAGAGGCAATTCAATATGCACAGATATTTGATGACATCAAGCGCCGTAGTGCGCGTGGTGGTTCTAGCAGGGCCGAGGGTAGTGAAAAGAAAAGGTCAGGCCTCAAAAGAAAAGGGTTTCGCAGTGATAAACAAGGGGATAGGACGGACCAGGAAGGACAGGGTGGTCATTGGTCTAAAAAACCGGGATAAACAAGGGGATAGGACGGACCAGGAAGGACAGGGTGGTCATTGGTCTAAAAAACCGCGACCATCCAAGAAGAAAAGAGACAACGAAATCCACAAGAAAGAGCAGTATATTAAAGCGCGAAAGGAAAATCGCTGCTTTAATTACAATGAAGTAGGGCACACGAAGGCTGAGTGTCCAAAGCCTAAAGCCAGCACGAGTGGCAACGAGCCCAAAAAAGATGGTAAATCTTCTAGGCAGTTGCATACAGTGCAGAGACTCCCTCTCAGTTCCACAGAGTTCAGAGAGATGACAGTGTGTCATTGTGATGAGCATCACGCTTGTTCAGTGACACCAGCGATGTGGCAGCCTACTGTAGGTCCGCATGACATGGTGCGCATGTATGGCACCATAGGTGGCCGTAGAGTCACAGTTTTTATTGATGATGGAGCTAGCCACAACTTCTTGAACTACTCGTTAGTCAAGAAGTTGGGATTGACTGAGACCCGGAGTGATCATGAGTATACTGTTGGCCTAGCCAACGGATATGACAAAACGGTATGGAATACCATAGTATTGGGGGTCCCATTATCTATGCAGGACTACGAGGCTCCGCTTGACTTTCAGGTCATGCACTTAGCCAGAGCAGACGTATATCTAGGCAAGGAGTGGCTGTATGGCTTGGGCCCTAGTCTAGCTCAGAATTACTTACATAATACGCTATGTTTTGAGCACGGAGGTAGAGTCATCACCCTACAGGGCGACCGTACTATCCCTGCCACACCACTTATTTCCTCCATGGAGCTGTGTACAGCGGTCCGCAGAGACCAGATAGCAGAGGTATATGCTTGTTACCCTCTTTTGAATTCTGTTTCCGTAGATGAAATGATAAATGATGTTTGCGTAGACAAACAAGGAAAACAAAATAACCTTGGACGAGACCCACTGTTTGAAAACCCTGTTTAGCATGCATGTGATTCAAACAAGAAAAAATCCAAGGTGAATGAGACATTAAAGAAAAAGTACGTAGATACTTTAATGAATTTACTAGAGGAATTTCAGGATGTTTTTCCTGATGATCTCCCAGATGGTTTACCACCATCTAGAGAAGTAGACCATGGCATCGAAGTTATGCCAGGATCAAAACCTATAAGCAAACCTGCTTATAGATTAAGCCACTTTGAGGCACAGGAGGTGGAAAAATAAATAACGGAATATTTGAACAAAGGCTTTATTCGGCCTAGTTCAAGTCCGTGGGCATCGCCTATTCTTCTGGTAAAGAAGAAAGATGGATCTATGCGGATGTGCATAGACTATAGGGCTCTTAATCAGATAACGATTAAGAACAAGTATCCAATGCCATGCATGGATGAGTTGTTTGATCAACTCTATGGATCGAGATACTTCACAAAAATAGACCTAAGATCAGGGTATCATCATGTTAGAATTAAACAAGAAGATGTTGCGAAGACAGCATTTAGGACCCATTTAGGGCATTTTGAGTTTTTGGTTATGCCATTTGGGCTAACCAATGCTCCAGCGACGTTTATGACGCTGATGGACAGTATTTTACGTCCATATCTGGGAAAATTCGTAGTAGTTTTCCTAGATGATATTCTTGTGTACAGTAAGACACAGAAAGAACACATAGAGCATTTGCGTCTAGTGTTCGAGTTGTTGCGAAAGCACAAACTATTTGCAAAGAAGAGCAAATGTGAATTTTTTGAAACAAAAATTCACTACCTTGGCCATATTATATCCGCCGATGGTACGCGGATGGATCCAGAAAAAGTAGAGGCTATTCTTAAATGGCCAGCACCAAAGAATCTCGAGGAACTGCAGATTTTTCTTGGCATGTCGGGGTTCTACCGACAATATGTGAAGGACTACGCGAAGATCGCAGTCCCGTTGACTGACCAGTTACGGTCAAAAACAAAAACCATTAGTTGGGGGGATGCCCAACAAAAAAGCTTTGATAAGCTCAAGGTGACCGTAGAGCAGCTGCACTTGTTTTAACTATTGTCGATCCAAATGAGCCGTTTGTTTTGGAAACAGACGCTAGTAATGAGGCCATTGGGGCCGTACTTATGCAAAGGGGACGCCCAATTGCATTTGAGAGTAAAAAGTTAGATCGTGCACAGCGTAACTACTCGGCTTACGAGCGAGAGTTACTAGCGATAGTTCATGCACTGAAAAAGTGGAGACACTATTTATATGGTGCCACTTTTGAGGTCCGGATGGACCATGAAAGTCTGAAATGGCTTTCAAGTCAAAATGAACTGAAGGGTAGAAAAGCTCGGTGGGCGGAGATTCTACAGGAGTTTGACCTTCAGATACGTTACCAGCAAGGTAAGTATAATGTGGTGGCAGATGCACTTAGTCGCATGCCACAGATTAATGAACTTAGTTTCACAGTCTTCAAGAATGATTTCTTGGAGTCACTACGTGGTTTATGTGAGCATGATCCATCTTTTACAGAGGTCTGGCGCGCTATACGCGTACGCACTTCTTCACAAACGCGACCACCTCCCTCGTTGGCACGTATTGCTAGTCCAGAGAGACTGGCCGAAGGTGTAACGAGAAGGGAAGCGAGAGTTAGTTTGGAGAGACTAGCCGTGTCTTCTGGGTATAGTTTGGAGCCGAAGAGTTGTGACGTAGGCCCTTCATCACCTTTGACTGCCATGGCTTCAAAGGGGAGTGATAAACTTCGTCGGGGGGAGAAATATGCTAATTACTCCATTGACGATGGGTACTTACTCTACAAGGGTAGAATATGTGTACCAACTATTGGTGACTTTTGGGCCCAAATTCTTAAAGATAGTCATGATAGTCCAAGTGCAGGTCATCCTGGGATTCAGAAGACCTATGCACTAGTAAAAAGACAGTTTTATTGGCCTAGTTTGTTTAAGGACGTCCAGACTTATGTGCTGAAATGCAATAAGTGGCAGGTCAATAAACATGACCGTCTTAAGGTTGGAGGACTACTCCATCCGCTGGAGATTCCTCAAGGGAAATGGGAAAGCATTTCCATGTATTTCATTACTGGTTTACCCAAGACGAGTCGAGGGAATGACTCGGTGTGGGTGGTAGTGGACAGGTTAACTAAAATGGCAAAGTTTATTGCCACGAAGAAAACTGTTAAAACGCCAGAGTTGGCAAAACTCTTTATTGAACATCTCTACAAGCTATATGGTCTGCCCGTAGATATAGTGTCGGATAGAGATAGAAAGTTCAACAGTCATTTTTGGAGGGAAGTCTTCAAAAAGTTGGATACTACTCTGAGTATGAGTACGGCAGATCATCCGGAGTCTGATGGACAAACCGAAAGAGTTAACCAAATTCTAGAGGATATGTTGCGTTCTTATGTTAGTAAGAAGTAATCTAATTGGGAAGAGTACTTGCCCTTATTGGAGTTTGCCTATAACAGCTCCAAACACTGAGCGACTGGATTTACACCATTCATGTTAATGTATGGATTCCAGCCGAGATCTCCGATGGCTATAGGCCTAGAAAAGGAGAAGATTCAATCTGTCAAGGATTTCCTTGAAGATATGAATGATATGCTCAGAGCCGCACGTGAAAGCATTCTAGCGCTCAGGATCGCGCTAAAACTTATGTGGATAAAGAACGTAGAAAGGTGACCTTTGCAGAAGGTGACTTTGTATTTCTCAAGGTTCCTGCGCAGTCAGAAACCATGAAAATGAGAAAGTGTGATGACCTTTCTCCGAGATATTGTGGTCCTTTTAAAATCCTTAAGAAGATTGGGGACGTAGCATATAAACTTGAGTTACCGGAGAGTTCTCAAGTCCATCCTGTCTTCCATGTCAGTAAACTGAAGAAATCAGTTCACGGGTTAGAGAACGCAGTTTCTCCATAGATTTTAGTGGACTTGATAGAGCCACCAAAGATACCACATGAACCTGAAAAGATTCTACAGTATCGTGACAGGCAAACCTGACATAAAGTGTACCAGGAGGTACTTGTTAAATGGACAGATAGGGATGAGGAGGTGGCAACCTGGGAACACCGTAGTGCAATTTCCAAAAGGTTTCCCCAGTTTGTTTTCGAGGATGAAAACTCTTCTTAAGGGGGGGATAATGTCACGTAGGCTGTAATGCCTGTGACCGACGGCAGACCGGATGGCCATGTCCGAGGTTCAGTGGGAGAGGACGCCCATGCGGAGTCATGGGCGGCCAGGCTAGTGTGGACGGCAAGCCACACACTATATAGCCTGGGGGATGAGGGGCAATCCTCATTCTTCCTCTATGGCTGGGTGGTGAGCCAGAGGCCATCCCCTCCTGTGGTAACGCCCGTTAGCGGCGTTACGGATATCTAGATAGGGACCATTTGTTGTGGTGGAGTCCACTCTACTAGGTTTCCTTACGGCTAAAGGATGCCTTAGCATAGGCACCATTTGTCGTGGTGGAGTCCACTCTACTAGGTTTCCTTATGGCTAAAGGATGCCTTAGCATAGGGAACATCTGTGGCGTAGTCCACTATACTAGGTTTCCTTATGTTACCAACAATAAGTTGTGTCAATGAAACTGGCAACAATAAGCATGCCCTTGGGGATGACCCTGCCACCTCTAGCCTAATTGGTTGAGTAGATTTTTGACTAACTCATCCATGCTGAAGCATAGATACAACGGAGAATTACATATAATAAAGCTTTGTAACATCTTAAAGAAGTAACATGTATAAGAACCATATGTGAAATGAAGCTATGAGGTCTCAAGACCATGTCTAATGATTGCCAAGAGGTGTCATGCCCATTTTTTAGCATTTTAATCGTAAAATACTTGCAAAATCCTTGACTAGGACTCTCATTAGTGCTGAGATTGGTGGGCACACCAAAACCTTTACCATAGAGGCTTTGGATGATGTGTTCACTTTCTCTTAGGCATCCTTAGCTGCTAGATGGTCATCCCCTACTCTTGGTTTTTGGGTAGATGACTTCTACATCCCTATCTTGCAAATTGTTTACTAGGTCTATTGCCTCATGCTTACTCACATCAAAGGCTTGTAGAAAGCCTTTTGCTCTTAAGTATTGATCATAAACTGATCTGATGAGCATTAAATCATCTAGCCTTTCCTGAGGTCTACATCTCATATGGAGATAATTAGTTCTAGAAATAGTAAGGTACTATTGTACTAGTGCAATTCTTGGAGGAACTGGTTGAGGTGGTAACATTGAAGGTGGATATGCTTGAAGTCTCTCGCTCTTTATTGCATCATGACTTCTAAGAGGCATAATCTAGAGTTGGATTCTATTCGCGATACTCATAAGGGTAAGCCCATTGGGTATTTTATGAAATAATGGGTTTCTTGAGAAGGTGGGACTCCTTCTTACATAGTGCTTTACTGTTGGGTGTTTTATGAAATATTGGGTTTCTTAAGAAGGTGCAACTCTCCTTCTTGCACTGTGTGTGTATACTTTTAGGTGTTTTGTGGAATGATAGTATAACAAAAGAGACATGTCTTGATTGTCGTAAACTGAGGTTGTTGGGCTTCTTAGCCATGGTCACCTTGGGACAAACCCAAATTAGGATAGATACTAAATGTTAGGCATTGCAATGTTTGAAATATTGTGGCACCCGACATGGTTTGACTTTAATATCCCTTTCACAACGTTGATGGCATTGTTTATAGAGCCAGTTTGGGAATCCGGGGCTCGAAGGATCGTGTCCAATCCTGTTTCAAGAGGTTGCACTGTTCACATTTGCATGTAAATGGCTTATCTCGTTCCAAAACTCCTTGCTTAGAAGGAGTTTGAGGTAGATTGGAAGGAGTCTTACCTTCTTAATATATAAGGGAGCACTCTATGAGTGCTATTGAAGGTACTCTATGAGTGTTATTGGGATTGAAGGCCGGGTGGGTTTGATGAGGCATGATTTGATGTACTACAATCGATTGGATTGTCATTTCTAATAATTAGTCTAGATGATTGGGTTCAAATCAAAGATGTGTGTCCTTACAAAGTCTTTAAGGCATGTTTAATTGATTGGAAAAATATTAAGTTCACCTACCCTTTGACTTATACTCATGTCTTGGTTGACTCACATCTTATGTCTCATGCTCAAGCCCATGCTCATGCCTATTATAGCTCACGCTCATGCTCACGCCTCACATCTCACATCTCACATATGTTATA
The DNA here is from genome assembly GCF_041138505.1 of Cibotium barometz. Classification (NCBI taxonomy): domain Eukaryota; kingdom Viridiplantae; phylum Streptophyta; class Polypodiopsida; order Cyatheales; family Cibotiaceae; genus Cibotium; species Cibotium barometz. The sequence continues at coordinate 18,889,696 of NC_141074.1, forward strand.
GTTCACGCTCATTGATTTTTTTGCATGATTGTGGACTCACATCTCCTAGTCGGAGGTGGTTTGGCCTGGTTTTTAGAGTTTTTTGAGCTTTTTGGACTTGATGAGGGGAGCAGAAGGAGAGCTCACAAGAATTCTATTACAAGGGAACACATGTCTATTCCTCAATTTGTCAAGAATGACTTATATACAAGTGACTAGCTTGTACACTAGGCCAAACAAAACTTTAAATAGTCCCGGGCCACTGAAAAAACACCTCTCTGTAGGTTAGGCAAGTGAAACCATGTTAATCTACGAAGTGGTTTTAATAGTGGACTTGGGTGGTTGGGTGACATTTTCGGGTGTAGTTGTAGTTGCTTGTGTTCTAAACAATGCTTGAGCAAAATATTTTTTTTTAAACCAACCAAAATAAGGACAACTCATTGAATCAATTGGCTTTTTATTTTTTAGATACATATTAAATATCGATTTTATAATTAAAATGTATAAAAAATCATCCTTTCAAATAGGCTTGGCCCTTTTCCATTTTCTTTGTAGGAATGCTTTTAATGCATCATGTTAAATGGTAGCCACAAATGGTTTACCTAATGTATAAATGGACTTATTTTGGGGTCAACATGCCCTAGTAAGTAACTTGGCATGTGCAACTCTGATTATAGCCCAATGGTAGCACCTATGTCATTCTAAAAAGAGGAAATCTACCTCAGTGGTATCTAAAACTCAGTACTCTCTCTTGCCCCCCCAAAAAAAGTAACTTTACATCTGTTTAAAATAAACACTATTGTTTAGCAAATCAAATCGAGTGATTGGCTACACCTCACATCTCTTTAAGTCAATGAACGGACCAAACTCAGGCCTTTTGTGTGGGCTTGGGCTGATTATTGCTTACTTTTGTTCCAAGTTCAAGTCTCACATCTCTTTTAGGGGATCGAACTCAGGCCTTGTGTGGGCTTGATTATTGCCACAGTAACAACCGAGCTCTTGTTCTAAGTTCAAGTGTAACATGCGCAATTGTGCATCCGCCTCATGATGGCTTATTGTGGCGTAGCCCTCCCGAACCTGTATGGCGGGTCTGCGCTTCCATCCCTTAATTGGTGGTGGTGGTGGTGGTGGAAGTGGTTCTTATGTGGCTGCTCCTGTTTCATCCTTCATGAGATGTGGCATGCCATGTGGCACTCATCAAGAGACGCTGTGGGAGGATCTGTTCTCAAATCCCTCAGAGTGGTGGGACAACAGACTGGACAAGAGAAGTCCTAAGCACCCAGATTTCAAGCACAAGTTCACACGAGAACCCCTTTGGTTGAATGATCAGAACAAGCCCACATGGGTGGATGCCAAGCTAGCCACCCTTGTTGATCATGCCCAACACAAAGATCTTGTTAGCACATGTGATGGGTCTCCAAGCCTGTGTGATAATGGACCAATACATAGAGCACTACATGCCCTCTTGCACATGTACCAGGACCATACTGTTCCGTCTGAGAACGTGTATTGGTCTCTCTTGAAGGCCTGCAGCAAGAGTAACGCCCTCCACCATGCCAAGCAAGTCCACACCCACATGGCTTTTCATGGCTTAGACTCTATTACCTTCCTTGGTGAATACTTGGTGGGCACCCTGACCAAATGTGGTGGCCTTGATGATGCACTCCAGGTGTTTCACATGCTTCCACATAGAACTGATTACTCCTGGACAGCCCTGATTTCAGGGTATACTGACCTCGGCATGGGTTCAGATGCGCTGGAGATGTACCATTGTATGCAGGAGGAAGGTCTAGAGCCAAATCAATACACTTTTGTTAGCCTTCTAAAATCTTGTGGTGGCATACTTGACATTGATGTAGGCAGAGCAATACATGCCGATGTTCTGCGGAAGGGGTTGCATTTAGACATCTTTGTTAGCAACTCTCTTGTTAGCATGTATGGCAAATGTGGGAGCATAAAGGAAGCAGAAGCAGTTTTCACAGATTTGTTGCAGCGGAATGTAGTGTCGTGGAATGCGATGCTTACAGCTTATGTTGAGCAAGGGGAGGGAGAAACCGCTTTACAGCTCTATAGCAAAATGCAAGAGGAAGGTTTGTGTCCAGATGAGCGGACCTTTGTCATGGCACTTCAGGCATGTTGCACACTTGCAGAGGGGGAAGAACCTGTAGTTGTTGAAGGAAAGCCAAGGAAGGTGAAGTCTCTAGAAATTGGCCGGGCATTACATGCTGAAGCGCGGGCAAAGGGCTTCAACTCAGTTGCCTACATCAAGAACGTGCTTGTATGCATGTATGGAAAGTGCGGGTATATGGTCGAAGCAGAGAATGTGTTTGGTGAGTTGCCTGAGCGTAATGTAGTGTCATGGAACTCCATGCTTTCAGCATACTGTGGGCACAATGAAGAAGAGAAAACCTTACAGCTTTATAGACAAATGCAACTGGAAGGTGAGACTCCTCAGGAGCGAACATTTGTAATCGCGCTTCAAGCATGTAGTACACTTGCTGTAAAGCAAGAAAAATGCTTTGAACAGCAGGTTACCACTAAAATGATTGCTCTACAGATTGGCCAGGCATTACATGTTGATGCTCAAAGAAAGGGCTTTGATCTAGACATCATTGTGGGCAGTGCCTTTTTGGCAATGTATGGAAAGTGTAGCAATATTGTGGAAGCTGAGAATGTGTTCAAAGGATTATCTCAGCGCGACATTGTGTCATGGACTGCGATGCTCTCGGCATATATTGAGCAGGGTCAGGGAGAGAAAGCTTTACAGCTTTACAGACAAATGCTAGAGGAAGGCTTGGGCCCAGATCAGCAGATTTTTTTTGTTGCTCTTCAAGCATGTCGTCTTTGTGCAGAGAAGGAAGAACCTATTGTGGTGGAAAGGAAACTACTCAAACTGATGTCTTTGCAAATTTGCCAAGCATTACATGCTGATGTTCAAAAGCACGGCCTTGTATTAGACGGTTTTGTTGGTAGTATTCTTGCGAGCATATATGGGAAATGTGGGAGCATTGTGGAAGCAGTGAATGTGTTTGGTGGGTTGTCCCGAAGCAATGTTGTATCTTGGACTGTCTTGATCACGGGGTTTGTTGAGCAAGGCCAAGGAGAGAAGGCTTTGCAGCTCTTCATGGAAATGCAGAGGGAAGGTGTGACTCCAGACAGTCAGGCCTTTATGGCCGCCCTCCGAGCATGTTGTGTGCTTGCAGAGAAGGAAGAAGCCATTGCTGTGGAAGGGCAAGTCATGAAAGTGATGTCTTTTGAAATTGCTAAAGCATTACATGCAGATTGCTGGGGGAGGGGTTTTGATTCAGATGTTTTTGTTGGTAGTAACCTTGTGATCATGTATGGAAAATGTGGAAACATAGTGGAAGCAGAGAATGTGTTCTGTGGTTTCCTTCAAAGGGATGTGGCATTATGGAATGCCATGCTCTCAGCATATGTTGAGCAATGTGAAGGAGAGAAGGCCTTACAGTTGTACAGACTAATGCAAGAAGAAGGGGTGACTGTAGATGTTTGGACCTTAATGATTTCCCTTCAAGCAATTTGCATGCTTGCAAAGAAGGAAGATGCTGTGTTCATGGAAGGGCGATTGGCTAAAGTGATGTCACTTGAAATTGTCCAAGCGTTACATGCTGATGCTCAGAGGAAGGGCTTTGACTTGGATGGATTCCTTGCAGGTACCCTTGTTAGTTTGTATGGGAAATGTGGGAGCATTGTAGAAGCAGAGAGTGTTTTTGATGGTTTGTCCCAGCATGATATCATTTCATGGACTTCGATGCTCTCAGCATATGCTGACCAGGGCCAAGAAGAGAAGGCTGTACAGCTATACACACATTTGCTTGAGGAAGGTGTGACCCTGGATGATACTGCAATCTCCTGCATCTTACAAGCTTGCAGCAAGATGGGAAATGTAGAGATGTGTCGGCAAATGCATTTGACAATTGTCTTTTCTGGACATGATCCAAGTCTTCTCCTTGCAACCACTCTCATTGATGCATATGGAAACTCTGCAAACATGGCAGATGCTCAGGCAGCCTTTGATATGCTTTCTCAGCCTGATGTAGCGTCATGGAATGCATTGATATCAGGCTATGCCCAAGAAGGGAACTGTGTGAGAAGCCTGCAAAGTTTCGAGGAAATGCTGATAGCAGGCATAGATCCAGACAGAGTCACATTTCTTTCACTTCTGTCGGCTTTCAATCATGCTGGCCTTGTGGATAGAGGCGTCGAGTGCTTTGGATCCATGAGTAGAGATTATGGCTTAACCCCCGAAGTTGAGCATTATGCCAGTATAATAGACCTCCTTGGGCGTGCTGGAGACTTCATGACGGCAGAAGACACGCTGTCAGCAATAAAAGTGCAGCCTGATGTGGCCTTGTGGTTGTCTTTGCTAGGTGCATGCCAAAAGCATGGCAATGTGGAGCTGGGAGAGCAGGTATTTGGTCATGCAGTGCATCTACAGCATAAGCAGGCTTCTGCATATGTCTTAATGTCCAACATCCATGCTAATGTTGGATGACAAGGAGGTTGACTACTTCATATTGAAAGTTGTGGAGGAAGTCTGGCCAGGGCAGGATAGAGGCAGCACATTGCTTGCCTTTAGAAGCACTCATAATACGGTGCCTTTTTTCTTTACATTGTCCTGACCCCATACCCAGCTCGGCATAGGTGCATGTCCCACGGGCACATTTTCAACATTTTTGTCTGGAGTGGTCAGCTTGGTCACCCCATAGGCAACCCCAAAATTTCTCTCAAGATGGGCAACCCCAAAAATTCCCTCAAGGTGCGCCCAACTGAATGCAACCCTGTACCTCTGCCAAGGGGGAGTTGAGCTTTAACCATAATGAGACTCAATAGAAGGAAACTCTGAAGAGAAAGGCCTTATCTCCAGGTCCAAGAGTGTGGATGTGAGACCCCTAGAGTAGAGCGACTCATTCAGGGCCTCATATGACAATGTCCTAATGCTTGGCTATTCCGTCAGCTCCTCTCAGTCTGACCCTTACGCAATAAAGGTGAATGATTCCACAAGGTGTTTTCCTTTATAATTCTCACAAGAAGGTCACATCAAGCGGCTCCCTTGAGGCTTAACAATGTCCTAATTTCTCGATTATGAAGACAACTCTTCTATCCTTGTTATGATCTGCCAACTAAGCCATTCGTCCTAGGTTTTTCTTGTTTTAATAACACAACTTTGTTTTGTTTGGAAAGTTTTCACTTCTCAAGCCACCCGATTGTCCACTTTCTAGTGTTTAATAATTTTTTCTACTTTGGCCAGAATCATAGGCTCACCCTAGCCTCGTCTAATCCCATGGGTCTAACTTTCCGCCCTCCACTGGACTTCAGGGGTTGATGTGAACTCGCACACCCATAATTGAAAATTACTGACACACACCACTTAAAAACAAGAGTTCACACACATGCTTCTTTGTTCTTTCTTTCATCGGCAGGGACGATATTATTCTCAAAGATTAGAGAGAGATATTTACATCGTACTATTCATTCTATAACATGCATCCTTTCAAAAGAAACATAATTGAAAATTATTGACACACACCACTTAAAAACAAGAGTTAACACACATGCTTCTTTGTTCTTTCTTTCACCGGCAGGGACGATATTATTCTCAAAGATTAGAGAGAGATATTTACATCGTACTATTCATTCTATAACATGCATCCTTTCAAAAGAAAACATATATCGTACTATTTATTTCATAATATGTGTTCATCACCTATCCCAAAAGTACGAACACTATAGGTATCAACGTCAGGAGCCACACATATCTAGTACGAGCATGCATACTTAGCCACTAGGCATTACCTTACCTGTTTCACTTTAGAGTTGCTTCCTATCCTCACACCGATCATACTAGGAGCATACCCACGTTTGACCAAGAGGGTTCAAGGTCTTTTGGGTGATGCACCTCGTAGATGGTACCCACACAGAAATCCATAACCTGTGTGGTACCTTCACAGGCTTCCACACATAAACATATGCAACACATGAATACAATATTCTAACAAATAAGCAATATTTCAATCATCATATTCATATCAAAAGTAGTGTAAACCATCACAAGGTCCATGAGACATCAAGGCTCTTCAGTCAAAACTTCGATCAAATTGGTTTCTTCAACCACAATATATCGTGGCGAGGTCTTCTCAAGATTCTTTCCTTTCTTGGGATCATTTCTAAGTCTCAATTCCATAAGTTAATCCAATCAACCTAAGATTCTTCGAATATTAAGATGGTAATTCTAAGGTCCTTTTTGTATAAAAAACAAGAGTCATTTTAAGACATTGTTCTATTTCTCATATTTGGGGCTTAAATTTATGTCAAAAATCTCTTGTTTACTCTTAACACTAGTTTGGTAGCTTAGTAGGACATATAGATATCTTTGCAAGGGTTTGCTAAAAAGTTCTTATCTTATGAATGGGAGCATTATTTTAGCATTTCTCTTCTAAGGCATGCCTTCATGAATGTGGCAAACCTTTGAAAATTATTAAAGTGATAAAAACAACTTTAAATATAATTGACAAATTACCACAAGTAAAGGTATATCCAGCATTATAATTCAAACAGGTTACGAATTTACAAAGTAGGTTCTTACATGCAAGAAATAAATGATCTCGATTCTTTATAAATTTCTTTTAAACCTTACATAGTATTTAAGAGATGAGAGATAGATTTTTCATAAATAAAAAATTATTTTATTAATAATTAATTTAATTAAATTTCCTCCTTAGAATATCTTTTTACTTATTGAGTCTTTGACACCCAAATTACGACAGTAGCATGAGCTTATATGGTGATTTACTTTAGTTATACTAATAAAGTCTCCCACTAAAGTAATCGATCAAGAATACATATCTAAATATTTTAATTTAGTTAGAAGACAAGGTGATTTTCTTAACTTTCAAAACAACATCGATAACAAAACAACGTATATGAACCCTTGCTCATATTTGGATCATCTAGTGAGAAACTTATTAAAATAGTGTTTATTATTATATAAAAGGATTAGATATTCCACTTAAAGCCTTACAAGATGTTTAAAAATTCGAGAAATATTCTCTTATTCTATAGTAATAAATAAGGTTCAAAATTTGTAAAACTTTACCTAAAACAAAGTGCCTAAAAGAATAGGTGTATATGTGATTGGCTCTCATAAAATGCACCTGCAAAGCATAATATTATATAGAGCATGTGTGTAAGATTTGGTCCTAGTCTATGATTATTTGATTAGCTATAAAAATAAAGTTAATTTTTTTTTAGACTTTTGAATACCTTAAAATTTTTATTAAGACCTAACATTTAGAGTACTAATTGATTTTTGAGCTTAAGATGGATTATATTACACCATATATATGTTTGTGAAGTAATGCACATCAAAAAACTTTGTAAAGAAATGAGAAATGGCCTAATTAAAGCCTTTGATCCAAATATAGTCCAAATAGCTCTGCATTACGACTATAACTTAGCCTATGAATTCTTATGAGAGGTAACCAATGTGATCTCAATTTTTTTAAATTTTCCTTCAGTATATACCTGATGATATGAAAAAAGGAAACCTTTGATTTTCACTATCCATGTGTTCTAAATAATTCCTTAAAGTTGGTCAATTAATGATTGAGGACATAAATACGTCCCACGAACACTTGTCTGTCCTATTACCGAGCTAGTGTTAAGGATTTTCTTTCTCAAAGGTCTCTTAAATTATTCTAATCTTGATATCTCAAGTTTATTTCACTTGAAATCATCTTCATAATTCTTAAGGATTGGACCTCTTTGAATTAAGCACATTAACCCCTTCTTTTTTTTGTGCATGACTTTGATTATGATCCTTATTCCATGAGCAAAAGTCATTTACTTAAGATTTGCTTTTGAGGTATAACCCTAAACTTGACAAAGGTACTCTTAATCTCTTGATTTAAGGGCTAATCGAGACTTTCTCTCTCTAAAATATGCTTTCCTTGGGAGAGTTTGACTTGACTTGATCATATTTGATATGACTTGGTTTTTTAAAGTCAATTCTAGGATTTTAATCTTAATCTTATCCTTAATCTTACTTGCTTAGAAGGCCACTTCTCTTTTGTCTCTCTAGAATATCGTCTTCTCTCTCTATAATTCTAATCCTTAAAGTTTGATTTTTTGCACCAATTCTAAAAAGAATTCTAAATACCAATTCTAATAGTTTCTAATTGAACTAAGTATTTTTCTCCTCCTTAATGCTATTTTCTCTCTCTATAATCCTAGTCTTATTTTCTCTCCTAGACCTAGGACCAACTCTAATTTTCTAAATCTTCTAATTATATGCCTTCACTCATAATTTGACCTAAGGGCTAATCTAGACTTGGACTTATGCCAAATTAAAGCATTTATACCATTTTTCTTTTTCTAGAAATGAGTTTGGCCTAAGGGTTGTCCCACAATTGATGAATTATCCTATGGTTGAGAATAGGCTATCCATCATCTATTTTTCTAAGGTCCAAGATGTTTAAAAGGGTTTCACAGTTTTGCTAATGTATAAGCATTAAATTAATGCAAAAAGGGACATTTGGGTCTCTGGTCTATGAAAATGTGCAAGGATGATTTAATTATATTTCTAATTTAATTTAAAATAATTGCTAATTTTTGATGTAAAAAGGATAATGAAATTATAATTTGTGAGTATTTAAATATTGTATCTTGCAAAAATAAGCTTGGGGATACTGTACAGTGACCATTGGACAAAAGGATTGGCCTCTTCCTCCTCAAGAACTCCACAAAATAGTGCACTTGATAATGTAACCTAGGAGTAATCTAACAAGTAGTGCATTGAAATCTAAGCAAAGGGTACTCTCTTAGTCTCTAAGAAAAATTTGTGAATTTCTTCATGAGGGGGGGGATCATTTTATACCTGAAAATGATGGCTGCATAGCTCATATGCACTCTTAGTCATCTCAAGTTGGTAGCCCACCATATCTTTAGAGAAATCTACTTTAATTTTCATACATCCATTCATTTTCCCATGCACTCAACCACCTTGCATTTTGAAATTGTAATGTGTGAGGATATAATATGAGTAGAGCAAGGGGGAGAGTATGCACATTAGAAAAGAAGAAAACTAAAGGTCTTGACTCAAAGGTTGATTTGTATGGCTATTTGTAAAAGGTGAAGTCTATGGTAAAAGAGGTAGCACATGGAGCAATTATTGACACATGGGTGGAACAAGGGTACACATAGCTTGTGATTTGGGAAACCCTTGAGAGCTATAAATCATGCAATCCTTGGCTCATTTTAGGAGCTTGATTAATGCAATTATCATGTGATTAATTCTCTATTATACTTTAGTTAATTCTTATTTGAGTGATTTTATTATTATTTAATCATGAAGTCTATTACTTGGTATCAGAGCCTTCTAGGGCTGGTCATTAGCAAGTGTTTTAAATTGATAGGTGCTCATCTAGGTGCTTCTTGTCTTCCACCATTAGGGTTTACATGGTTGCCTTGTGCTGTTAGAATTTCTCTCCTTCTTGGCAAACTAGGGTAAGTATGATTAGAGAAGCTTCTTTCCATTTCTCTGTGTGTGTTCTTCTTTAGCAAAGATCTAAGATAAGTCTTAGCTAAGAGAGAGAGAGAGAGAGAGAGAGAGAGAGAGAGAGAGAGAGGAGTAGTTGTAGGCTCTATTCTACATAGAGGGAGTAATTCATTTATAAGCAATTAAGAAGAGCAGAGAGAAGACCAACACAATTTCAAAAGGCAAGCCTCATCATCTTCAGCAGGTTCTCCTCAGCTTGAGCTCCCTCAGAGGCTGCAATAACGACCATGTGACCACCATCTCTAAAGTAGAGTAGTTTTACAGTGCACCTATCTAAGGTACCATCAAGCAGCTCCTAGACAGCAGAACCTGACAGTAATCTTAGGAAACAAGCTTAAGAAATAACAGTAATTGCAATAGTGGAGAGAAAGGAGAAACGATTAGCGACCTGTTGTTGCAAGATTAAGCCATCATCTTCAGAGGTAGCATTCCTGATCAACAACTATAGCACACTAGAGCTTGAGGAAGCCTGCAGTAGCCCTAGGTGTAGGGGAAAGCACACGTGCAAAGACAACGATGCAACGGTTTTTTTTAAATGGTTGAAAAGAAAAACCCTACAAGATAAGGTTTTAAAACCATGTAACTCAATTTGGTGTAAAGGGGTCTCCTCTAAGAAGTGGATGTTCACATGGAAAGTTTTAAAACCATGTAACTCAATTTGGTGTAAAGGGTCTCCTCTAAGAAGTGGATGTTCACATGGAAAGTTTCCACATTGTTGTAAAGCTATTACACATACATAAAGTTGGACATCAACTCTTCTTTGATGAATTTTGCACTCCTTTGAGCCTCATTAAATTCGGTGGAATCATCAACAATAACCTCACAATAACTCCACTCAAGTAATCATTAACCGGGACTAAACACTCGCCTTGAGATATACTCAAGTGCAAAGACCTTCCCATTCACCTATTTGCATACAATGGCAACCCCATTTATGTTTGAAAAGTTTAGTGGTGGTGAAATGTTTTATACTTGGTAAGTCAAGTTTAAGTTCATACTTGGCAACCCCATTTGTGTTTCCAAAGTTTGACTAGCCGTCATTACATTAGAATTAGGGGATGGATTTAATAATCACATTACATCATCACAAGATATGTCCAAGGGTGCTTGGGGGATGAGCTAGAGAAATTGTTTGGAGTAAAACAAAATAAGCTTAAAAATATAATTATTTTCCTTGGACATTAGAGACAATGACTCTCTTTTAGCACACCTTAATAAAATGAAGAGTATAACACACCAATTGGGTAGCATTGGGGAAATTGTACAAGAAGAGGATACCATAGACATATTGTTAGAAAGTTTGACACTAGCTACACTCAAAAACCTCCTAGATCCAACCATTTGCAGGAGTAGAAGCAACACTCATAGAGCGGATTCGAGGAAAGGCAACTCAAGCTACATCAAGCAGTCTTCTCAAGAGAACGAGAGAAGGACCAAGGACAAAGATGACTTGCCACTATTGTGGAAAGGTAGGCCACATGTCAAAGAATTATTAGCACAAGAAACATGCCAAAGAAGAAAATATCATGATCTAGGATGAAGATAGAGAAGAGGCTTTCATAGATGGAATCAACCCAGAGCAGTTCTAAGCACAAGCATGGCTTCTCACCCCTAGTTGTAACCCCATTCTCTTGTGTGTGAAGTGTTAAGTTAAATCCAACAGTGTAGCCGACAAGGCAAGCTAAGATGGACCACTTGGTGTAAAAATGTGCAATGTAAAATGAATGGGTTATTTGGTTGAGTATGTAGGAAAGCATCCTAGAGATGCAAGATATTGTGGTAAGATAAGAATGCCACATATGATATTGTATGGTGTGTGAGTGTAGACCAAAAGAGTGGAAAAGAGTGTGCCACATGGATGCATACATGTAAACTGAGATGAGGGCTATCTATATTAGGAGCAACCTCATTGTATGGTTCATTAAGATATGCAATAGAGCTATTGTTGAGTGTGCAATTTCTCTCTCTCTCTCTCTCTCTCTCTCTCTCTCTCTCTCTCTCTCTCTCTAGTCATGGAGTTTCTTGTGTGGTTAATCCACCTTAATCTTATGCTTAATCTTGTGTCTATCACCATGATCACTCCCATATTAGGGTTGTTAACATGGTATCAGAGCCAGGGTGGGCTCTTGGTCATGGTGAATATTTATGTGCTCATTTGATTAAGCATATTTGTGTATAGTTTTCTTGGTTATGTGTTCAGTTGATTAAGCATATTTTCTATTTTAGCATTTCTATTATGAGAAAATTATGCACACTCATCATTATGGATTGCATTTGGAGTCTTGGAAGCTGCTTATGGAAATTTGGAGATTATGGTACTGCCATGGAAGATGAAAATGAAGATCTTAGCAATATGAAGACTATGAAGTCTTTATGAACATCAAAGAAGCCGCCCAAGAGAGTTGAAAATGGGAGTTTTGCAACATAGAGAGCTTGCTCATCTCAAAGAAGCTGAAATAAGGATTTGCAGCAAGTATGAAGGCTTTGGGGTGTACACCAAGAAGTTGCCAAGGAGACAAAGGTGTCTCAAAGATAAGATTGGTTTTGTAGTTTTGCCTCATGAAATTTTGAAGAAGGGTTGCTGAGAGATGGGATATGTGAATCCCATGGTTGTTTGCGTTTGGCAAGGAACATGAAGTGGTGTAAGATTGTCCGTGAAGGGGATAAGCACTTAAGGGCTAAGGAAAGAGCCCATGTTCAGGCACACCAAAGAGAGGATTGTGCTGGTTGAGTTTGCTTGAGGAAGATGAGAAAAATGGTATGGAGGCCATTGAAGGATTTCATGCTGATATGTACCTTTGGTTTCTCAAAAGAAAAACTTATGAAAGAGCACCCTTGAAAAATTTGCATGAGGTATGCAAGCTTAGAGCTCAATGGTGAGCTTGTGAATGGCCATGTTGATGGTCACTATGGAAACCTCATACAAAAGGTTTCAATTTGAGAGGCAAAGACTTGCAGCAGAGAAGGAGCTACAAAGGATCTTCTATCTTCAAAGAAAGAAGAAAAAATGGGTCTATTGGAGAGCTTGTTTGCTGGAACCTCAGGTGGAAGTTTTGTGAGACAACAAATTTGGGAACCAAGAGAGTAGCGATTGTGGAGTGCTCAAGCCTTAAAAGCAGAGGTTTCCATGAAAGGCTCAGAAGAGGTTGAGAAGGAAACGGTGGCTAAGTATCACAGAAAGGGATCAACCCCGGGAACGGACAAGGTAGCTTGCGGAACACAACAAGTGAGGGTAGTCCGTCTCAGTAAGCTGCAGATGTTGAGGGAATAGTTAGATGCTCAGCAAGAGTGTAGAGTAGCGACAGCAGCACGCACACAACGACCAGAGAGAAGCGATAAGTTTTTTTAAAAAAATTTAGATGGTTTTGTTATATAAAAAAAAACCCCAAAGAGATAAAGGGTTTGAAATTTGCATGGTGTAAATAAATCCAAGTACAAACCTCCATTCACATGCAAATTCTTGGGATAGTTTTAGAACTTGCTTTTTTGGGAAATTTCTCATTAGCTCTAAAAACTCGGGCAAATATCGGCTTGATGATTATAAGCTATGGATTTTATTATTATGACCACCCGGATTTTGTGGGTACCCTGTCCTTGCTTGCACACATTAAAAGGATTGCATTTTCTCTCACCCAGATTTTATGAGGGTCCCTTGCCCGAGCCTACAGGTACTCGAAATGGATGTATTATGGTGTGTGTTGAGTTGTGCATGCATAGGCGTCATACTTCATGGGTTGGTTCCCACCTGAACATTTATGTTCAAATTGGACTCAGGGGTTCCGTTGTGAGCTAGTGGGCTAAAAATAGATTGCGTGTCTAGGTTGGCTAGGAAAATGCACACACACTTGTTGAACACTCCAATTTGCATTGAGGGGGAGTGTTGAGATTGGCAATGCCAAATTGTTGGGGGTGAGAAGTGAGTTGGTCAATGTTAACCACTTTGGTAATATTATTTTTTAAGCGTGGCCATGCTTCTTGTAACTTATCTTTTTGTAACCGCACAAAGCACTGAACGATAAAAGAGATATGGGGATTGATTTGTATGCATAAACATATGCATAAAAGATATTTTTTTATATTAAAAGCGTGATTTTCATCATAAATGGATTTTGTGCATAAAAGAAATTCTTTTATATTAAAAGAGTGATTTTCATCATAAATGATTTGTATGCATAAACATATTTTAATCCAAAAGTGTTATTCTCATCAATTTTAATTTTATGCATAGAAAGGTGCATAAAGAAATCTATTTTTAGTTCAAAAGAGTTATTTTCATCAATTTTGATTTTATGCATAAGAAGATGCATAAAAGATTGATTTTCATTTCGAAAGTGTTATTCTCCTTAAAATGGAACTTATGCATAAATAGATGCGTAAAGAAATTTTATATCAAAAATAAGAATTCGCTTGTATTCTATAAATAGATATGAGGATGTGAAATAAATCAAATAGATGAAAATGAACGAAGAATGGATGGAGATGTATGAATGTGGATATGGATGTATGAATGTGAATGTGAATATGGATGTATGAATGTGGAATGTGAAAATGGATGTATGGATGTGAATGTAGATGTGGATGTGGATGTGGATGTATGGATGTAGATGCGGATGTGGATGTATGTATGTGGATGTGGATGAATGAATGTGGATGTGAAAATGGATGTATGGATGTAGATGTGGATGTATGGATGTATGTATGTGGATGTGGATGTATGAATGAGGATGTGAAAATGGATGTATAGATGTAGATGTGGATGTGGATGTATGTATGTGGATATGGATGTATGAATGTGAATGTGGATGTGGATGTGGATGTATGGATGTAGATGCGGATGTGGATGTATGTATGTGGATGTGGATGTGAAAATGGATGTATGGATGTAGATGTGGATGCGGATGTGGATGTATGGATGTGGATGTGGATGTATGGATGTATGTATGTGGATGTGGATGTGGATGTATGAATGAGGATGTGAAAATGGATGTATGAATGTGGATGTGAAAATGGATGTATGGATGTAGATGTGGATGTATGGATGTAGATGTAGATGTGGATGTATGGATGTGGATGAGGATGTGGATGTATGGATGTGGATGTATGAATATGGATGTGGAAATGGATGTACGAATGTGAATGTGTATGTGGAATAATAAAATGCGAATATGTATGTGAATGGATATGACGTTGAGATGAGCGAATGGATGAGATGAGATGTCATGTGAATCAGAACGATGAAGTACATCTCGGATAGTAATTGTTCTATGGATAGGAATCAACGGCTGTGCCTCTTGATGAAGAAAAAAGCATTGATCTCTATGATCCAAGTGCAAGTTTCTTCCTTGATCTGACCAAGTGACTTTAGGTTCGGTTGGATCAGTTTGGTCAGTATGACCTGACTACGTTAGAGTAAAATTTTATCCTGGAGGAATCGCCTGTGCTTTCCGGGCAAGGGCAGTTTTTCTAAGTTCGGTTTTAGAACTGAGGAATTAGTCACCTGTCCGGATATCCGTGGGGCGAGGCCCCATGTGTAGGACCCTACCCCGCACAAGATGTGCTACTTCCGCTGCTAGCACCCTGAATCCGTTGCGCAGTGGGGACGGGGATCTTACACTAGACGTGGTAAGGCCGGCTAATGGTTTAGGTCCTTGAAAACTGTGGACAAGGCCACCTTCAAAGCCTTGAAAGAGGCCTTCAAGGTTGGATATTCTCGTCAAGGAACCAGATGGAGTCTTGTTGAGCAGCTACACAATGTTAGACAAAAGGATGGTGAAACCATTCAAGATTACATCAACAGAGTAAGATATCTCCACTCCCGTGCAGTGCTAGAGATAAGTTCTCTGATAAAAGGTTAATAGGGAGATTTTAGGAAGGTCTAGATTGTTGAGATATCGAGCTCTAGTGAGGCGGTGGACACTGATGACCCGCCTGGGGGATAGGCCCCACACTTACACCACTGGCATGGTTGGTGAGATCTTGGGTGATATGCGGCCAGTGGAATGACAGGCTGTGTGATAGCCATTCTAGAGACTGGCATAGTTATAGCGCCAGCTCATTTAGTCGGGTTCACACTATAGAGAACCCGTGTATGTATTGGTTGAGTACCTTTCATATTATTGTGTACTCTTATTCTTGTATATGGTGTGTTGAGTGTTGAGTAGAGAAGAAGAAGATTTTCAGCCTCTCACCTTGTGTGTTCTCTATTAGGGTTTTGTGAGTGTGTGTGTGTGCTTGCAAGAGCTCAAGCTCTCCTCCCCCCTGCATCTTTTCATGGTATCAGAGCCTGGTTCGTGCTAAGGGCTGAGCTGCAAGCAAGAGAACCACAGGAAGCGGTACGAGGGTAAGAGCTTCAACTACTCTTCCCTATTGTGTTGGTGACTACACCCTTGTCGGGAGCTCTACGGGAGGCACCGGAAAACGATCTCCGATTGAGGAGCTTTCTTCGCGAGAGTGAAGCTATAAGGCAACTATAGAGTCCTACGGAATGAAATTTTCAGGCCGAAAACGCGTTTCGGGCACGTCTGGACCTTCGTTTTTCAGAAAGCAGGCGATTTCAAGCACTGCGGGTAAGTCATCGATTCTCTGCAGAACTCTGTTTTAAGAACTGCAGGAAAGATTGACTGTGCAGACACTGTGGGTGCTGCAAAGAGGTCTACAGTTTCCATTGGGTGTATGTATGTGCATTGAGGTCACTGGTTGTGACATTTGAGTGGATTGCAGTACCGCTGTGCAGAAAATACAGCAGTTGTGCAGGAAAAACCAGAGAGCAGTTTCTGGTAAAATTGTGTGTTTGGCAAGATGTCTAATGATGGCATAACACAGATTGTGGCTGAGAAGCTGGATAAGAATAACTTCCATGCTTGGAGGTTCAGGTTAACGAATTTCCTGATGGGAAAAGGCTATTGGGACTACATAGAAGGTGAGCATGAAGAGGCACCAGAGATACCGGATATAAATCCGACTGCTACAGATGTGAAAGAGTTTAAAGACTGGAATCAAGGAGCCAGGAAGGTTATGTATTGGCTTTCCATTAGTATACAGGACACCATGATTGGGCACATTCAGGATGCCAAGTCCCCCAAGGAGGTGTGGGACACCTTGGTAAAGCTTTATGAAACAAATACCAAGGCACGTAAGATACAGTTGAAGAATGAACTTCATACTGTGGAGAAAAAGAGCATGTCTGTGAATGACTATGCGCTGAAGATAAAGGGTATTGTGGAATCCCTTGCATCTATTGGTGTGTCAGTAGATGATGATGACAAGGTGGAAGTCTGTTTACGTGGTCTCGGGCCACAATACAAGGCATTCAAGACGTCTATTCAGACTCGGGAAAACATTCCCAACTTTACAGATTTGGTGTCTATGCTGATTATCGAAGAGAAGAACTTGGGTGAAGACCAACAGTCTTCACAAAGCAAAAACAGTTCAGAGCAACAGGCCTTCTACACGAGTTCAGGAAGAGGACGAGGTAGAGGAGGCCGTGGACGCGGTCAAGGAGGTGGCCGAACAGGTAATCAGAATTATGGCCAGCAGCAGCAGCAGCAACAACAACAGTCCCAGAACCAACAACAACAACAACACGCAGGTGGAAGAGGCAAATTCAGAGGCAGGGGGAGTCAAAGAGGCCGTGGAAATTAGCAAATGCAGTATAATGATGCACGTGAATGTTATTACTGTGGTAAGCATGGACATGTGCAGTCAGAATGTTATAAGAAGCAGGCTGACATGCAAAATGGGAAAGTGCAGCAAAACAACTATGCATCCTCAAGCAGAAATAATGAGGATAATGAAAGGTTGTTTGTTATGCAGCATGTCGTGAATGCCATGTCTGAAAATGTTGATGCAGCACAAAAAGATAATGTATGGTATGTGGATTCAGGCGCTTCGAACCACATGACAAGTCATGGGGAGTGGTTCAAGGAGATGAAAAACCCGAAAAGACCAGGTTTTGTGGAAACAGGGGATGACACTGCTCATCCAATTGCCCACATTGGAGATGTGCCATTGTCTATGCAGGATGGCAAAGTGAAGTACCTTGCAGATGTACTTCATGTACCGAACATAACAAAGAATCTGGTTTCAGTTGGCCAGATGATTGAGCAGGGGTTGCAGGTTCGGTTTAACCCTGATGGGTGTTATGTTGAAGATTTTAAAGACAAGTGCAGGTTGGTTGCAAAAGGCAACAGAGTGGGCAGAATGTTTACGTTGGATGTAGACATGCCTGAAATGAGTGCTGCGATGTTTGCAAATGGTTCAGGAATTGTTGCAGACACAGACATATGGCATAAAAGAATTGGACATGTGAATGTGCAGAGATTGAAGTCTATGCAGACAAAAGGAATTGTGACAGGGCTGCCAAAATTTAAAGTGGAAGGTATGCATAAAATCTGTGAAGCATGCCAATTTGGGAAGCAAACAAAGCATGTGTTTCCACGTAATAGATATGTGAGCAGAAATGCACTAGATGTTGTGCATTCAGATGTATGGGGTCCTACGAAGACCGTGTCTATGGGAGGCTGCAGGTACTATGTCACTTTCATTGATGACCACACAAGAAAAGTGTGGGTATATTTCATGAAGGAGAAGAGTGAGGTGTTCACTCACTTTCAGAATTTCAGAGTTTTGGTTGAAAAGCAAACAGGGAAATATGTAAAGTGCCTAAGGTCAGATGGAGGGGGAGAGTACTTCTCCAATGAGTTCTCTGAATTCTTGAAGAAGAATGGTATTCGGAGACAGTTCACATGCAGATATACTCCACAGCAAAATGGAGTTGCTGAGCGGAAAAACAGGCACATTGCTGAGATTGCGCGAGCATTGATGGAAGAGAAGAATATGCCGCATTGCTATTGGGCTGAGGCTGTTTCTACAGCAGTATACATCATGAACAGGACTCCAACTGCAGCCATACATGATGTAACTCCAGAGGAGAGGTTTACTGGCAGAAAACCAGATTTGTCTCATCTGAAAGTCTTTGGTGGATGCATTGCATATGTGCATGTGCCAGATGAGCTGAGAACTAAGCTGGATCCAAAAGCTGAAAAATGTGTGTTTATTGGATATTCCCTTGAGCAAAAGGGATACAGGTGTTATAACCCTGCTACACGTGAGTTGAGGGTAAGCAGGGATGTTGTTTTTGATGAGATGAGCAGCTGGTATGCTGCTGAAAAAGAAGCTGTTGGGGCTGATGTGAGTGGAAGTGTGGTTGCACAGAATGCAGGTCAGCAATCACAATCCTTGAGTGGACCAGGAGAGTCCTCATCTAGTGGGTCTGTTGATAGACCATGGAGTGGCAGGCTACGTCATAATACCAGCCCTGCAAATGTGATTAGTACATCACATGTAAAGGAAAAGAGAAAATGGTTGAGCCCCTTGGTATGCCTGACATTTCTGCAGGGCATTCTCATGTTGATGGAGAGTCTAGTGGCTCAGATATGAGCCTTGATGAGGAGCTTGGGATCCCAGCTATGAGAACACCTGGTGTAAAGAAGGCTATGGAAGCCATGAATGAGAAGCTGCGAAGATCTGGGAGAGTGAGAAATCCTGTGCAGAGATTTACCTATGATGGTTATGTGGCACATCACTATGCATATATGGCAAAGGTTGTGCAGGTTGTTGAGCCCACATGCATTGATGAGGCTGTTGGAAATGTGTGTTGGGAGAAAGCTATGGATGAGGAGATGGATGCACTATATGGAAATGAAACTTGGGATTTAGTGCAATTGCCTGAAGGCAAGAAAGCCATTGGATGCAAGTGGGTGTACAAAGTTAAACATAACAGTGATGGAAGCATAAACAGGTACAAGGCTCGATTGGTAGCCAAAGGATATGCGCAGACATATGGGATTGATTATGAGGAAACTTTCAGCCCAGTTGCCAAGATGGCAACGGTGAGAGTTGTGATAGCAGTGGCTGCGTCAAAGAAATGGTCTTTACATCAGATGAATGTAAAGAATGCATTCTTGCATGGGGATTTGCAAGAAGAGGTATATATGTTGCAGCCACCTGGTTATGAGGATGTGGGTCACCCCGAGCATGTTTGCAGGTTGAAGAAAGCCTTGTATGGCTTAAAGCAAGCACCAAGAGCATGGTCTAACAAGATTTCTGAATATCTTGTCACTATTGGCTTTCATGTAGCCAATGCAGATTTCTCATTGTATGTGAGACATGGTGATAGAGGGGTTGTGCTTGTTGTTATCTATGTAGATGACTTGATCATTACGGGGGACCATGATGCAGAGATCTTTGATGTAAAGATCTTGCTTAGACAGAAGTTCGAGATGAAGGATCTGGGGGAGCTCAGATATTTCTTGGGCATTGAGGTGATTAGGTCACCACATGGTATTGGATTACTGCAGAGACAGTATGGCTTGGACATGTTGTCCAAGTATGGTATGACAGGCTGTAAGCCTATTTCTGTGCCATTGGATCAGAATGGCAAGTTGAGTGCAGATTCAGGAGAGATCTTGGAGGATCCTACTATGTACAGGAGCATAGTAGGAAGTTTGATCTACATGACGATTACCAGACCAGATTTGAGCTATGCTGTTGGGTTGGTGAGTCAGTTTATGCAGGTTCCACGGAAACCGCATTTGGATGCAGTGAGACGCATACTGAGGTATGTGAAGTCTACTTTGCATTGTGGACTATTCTATGAGACTGGGACAGAGATATGTGTACATGGGTACACAGATGCTGAAGATCTACCAGTGGATTCATGTTTTCTTTGGGGAGTGCTGCTGTGACTTGGAGCAGCAAGAAGCAGCCTACGGTTGCTCTATCGAGTACAGAGGCCGAGTACAGAGGAGCTGCTATGGCAGCATGTGAGGTAGCTTGGTTGAGGAAGCTACTTGCAGATTTGGGTCTATCAGTGGATAGACAGGTTGTCATTTTCTGTGACAACATTAGCAGTATACAGTTGGCCAGGAACACAGTCTTTCATGCTCGTACGAAGCACATAGAGGTACACTACCACTTTGTCAGAGAGAAGGTCTTGGCAGGAGACCTTGACCTTGTTTATGTCAGCACAGAGGATCAGGTAGCTGACATCTTCACCAAAGCATTGGGTAGTACAGAGAAGCTCCGCAAATTCAGGGCTTCGCTTGGTGTACATGAGATGGAGTTGAGCTCGAGGGGGAGTGTTGAGATATCGAGCTCTAGTGAGGTGGTGGACACTGAGATGACCCGCCTGGGGGATAGGCCCCACACTTACACCACTGGCATGGTTGGTGAGATCTTGGGTGATATGCGGCCAGTGGGATGATAGGCTGTGTGATAGCCATTCTAGAGACTGGCATAGTTATAGCGCCAGCTCATTTAGTCGGATTCACACTATAGAGAACCCGTGTATGTATTGGTTCAGTACCTTTCATATTATTGTGTACTCTTATTCTTGTATATGGTGTGTTGAGTGTTGAGTAGAGAAGAAGAAGATTTTCAGCCTCTCACCTTGTGTGTTCTCTATTAGGGTTTTGTGAGTGTGTGTGTGTGCTTGCAAGAGCTAAAGCTCTCCTCCCCCCTACATCTTTTCATAGATGACGTACCCCTACACAACTCCTTGTATTCCTTGGCCCATACCTCCTTTGAGCAATGCTGCAGGAGTGCTATTGACTTCGATGACAACTTCAAGGGAACACGTTCCCGAGAACTCCATGATGAGGGTACATCAGAAGCCTCATTCAAGATCACCAATATCAGACCTGATGGAAAGAGCAAGGAGACCACCTCTGGGGACAACAAGTTGAGCAGCAGTTGGCTGTTGCATTAATGTGCAGCAAATGACCTAACATTGGAGGACCGGATAGGGTTGGCCAACCCCATCTCTATCCAAAGAGGGAGCTAGTATGGTGCCGGATTTGTCGAGTTAGCTATACCAGCATCATGGAGTGTCCACATCTGTGACCCCATTCCACCCTCTATTGCACATATTGCCAAAGGTGGGGTAACCATGAAATCACAAACTGCTATCAGCACCCATGTGCTCTCAAGTAGGACTTTGATGGCGATCTAGACAGACTCTGGATGGAGGATGTATGAAGTGTAGAAGGGGGTGGATACTCAAAAGCTTTTGTTTTTTTTAATAACTATTATTATCATATTTGTTTTTTTTTTGGGGGGGGGATGGCGTGGTGGGGCGTGGCAAGAAGGTTTTCCCAGAGTACAAATCCAACAGGCTAAATGTGCTAAAATTGATCAATCTCCTTTCTTTCTAAATGAACTACCCTCAGTAAGTCGAGCACGGCCTCCTGTTGGCTGGCATAAGACGGTAGAACGGCTTCCACATAGCACAACACTCGGGAAGTGACTAAACACCGTGGTGAGGCTAAAACATCCTGACATTTCCCATCCCATGAAGAAGGAATTTGGAGACTGCACAAGAGGTTTCAATTTGGAGACTGCACAAGAGGTTTCAATTTGGAGACTGCACAAGAGGTTTCAATTTGTGTTTTTTTTTCTCCACCTCTGCTGGAGGGTGCAGTGCGTCAATGTCATTAGAGAGAACCATGATGATCATCGAGGGCGGAAGGTTGAGGATAGCTCGTTAGCACTATTGCGACGGCTTGCAGCGCCAACGAGCTACAGCAATGGTGCACAGCTGCAAAAGAGAGGAGGACGAAGGGGGGTGATTGTTGCGCAGGGGAGGGGGCACTGGAGGGGTGGGAGGTCGTGAGGTGAGAGAAGGGGAAGGCCTGGGCGCACAATGGGCTAGTGAGGGGGGCTAGTCGTGAGGTGAAAGAAGGGCACACAAGGGAAAATGAAGGGGGGGCTGCTGCACACCACCTAAGAGCAGGCGAGGGGGGCGACCAGTCGTGAGGTGAGAGAGGGGGAGGGCTTGGGCACACAATGGGTAAGCGAGGGGGGGAATTTGGTCGGTGAGAGGGGGTTCGTATGAAGAGGGGCTGGGGGTGTCGGTGAAGCAAGTGGGGGGTGAGACGACGGGTGACCGTTGCACACAAGCTGGGGGGCGGTGAGAAAAGTGGGGGAGAGAGGAGAGTGGGGTCGGCACAGAAGGAAGGGGGAGAGGGGAGGAGGGTCAGTTGGTGATTACGCAGCAGAGGAAGGGGAAGACGAGGGGGGTCGAGCGAGAGGGTGGGGCCGGGTGAGTGAACAAGGGGGGGTGCTGGGGACGGTGCGGTGACGGTGAGGAAGAGAAGGTGGTGGGATCACCAGAGGGAAGGGGGAGAGGAGAGGGATGGTGGTCGGTGGGGTGAGAGGGTGAGGAGTGTGTGGTCGGTGAGGAGTGAAGGGAGGGGGTGGTCGCTGGGGTGAGGGAGGGAGAGAGGGGGGGTCGGTGAGGGGGGGAGAGAGAGGAGTGGTCGATCGGTTGGTTGGTGAGTTGAGTGTGAGGGGGGAAGTCGGTGGGATGAGTAAGAGGGGGGTGAGGTAAGGGGGAAAAGAGAAAAGAGAGAGGTGGCGGGTGTTTTTGTTTTTGTTTTTTTTGGGGGGGTTTGTTTTGTTTTTTAATAGAAAAAAGAAAACTAAGATGGGGGAGTCGATTTTTTTGGGAAAAAATGATTTTTTAAAAAAATAAAATAAAATAAATATTGAGGGGGTTTTTTGGAAAGAAAAAAAATTACAAAGGGGGGGTTTTTTATTTTTGCTTGATTGGGGAGAAGGGGAGGTTGGGTTGGTCGGTGATGAGAGTTGAGGGGAGAAGAGAGAGGGAAGGGGAGAAGAGAGAGGAAAAGGGTGGGTGACGAGTGAGAGATTGATCAGTGAGGAGGTTGGGTGAGAGAGAGATTTTTTTATTTTTTTATTTTTTGTGTCTCTTGTAAAAGAAGAAGGAAAAAGAAATCGAAGAGGGGGATTTTTTTATTTTTTATTTTTGGAGACGGAGACCCGATACCTGGCACTTCACAAACACCAGAGTGAGTTGAGACAGGCATTTCCCTTGAACCACCACCCTTGGCTG
Organism: Cibotium barometz; assembly: GCF_041138505.1. Lineage (NCBI taxonomy): Eukaryota > Viridiplantae > Streptophyta > Polypodiopsida > Cyatheales > Cibotiaceae > Cibotium > Cibotium barometz. The sequence goes on from NC_141074.1 coordinate 18,913,164, forward strand.
GCCACATCTTCCGAAGTGCCTTGATTGAGGGATCTGAAGTCTACACAGATCCTGATCTTGTTGGTCTTCTTTTTTGGAATCACCACTATAGGTGACAACCACTCGGAGTGCTCAATGGGAACGATGATACTGCCTCTTCCATCTTGTCTAGCTCTTTCTTCTGCACTTCGGAATATTTTAGATTCACGTGGTAGATGCCCTTCCTAATCGGCCAACTACCTTCTTTTTGTGAAATTTTGTGAGTGCAAATGGTTGGGTCTATCCCTGGAAGATCCTTGTAAGTCCATGCAAACGCCTCTTGGTGTTCTTTGAAAAAGTTGATGATTCTCTGAAGAGTGGAAGGGTCCTCCCAAATCCAAGTTGCCACTAAGATGGGGCGTGGCTCCTCTGATGTGCCCAGGTTCAGCTCTTGGGACCAGGTGACAGCCGCCACTATTAGAGTGCCAACAGTGGGAGGTGGCACCACTGCCACTATTGGAGTGTCAACCTTGGGAGATGGCACCACAGATTCCACCATGTTAACCAATGGGGTTCTAGGACAATCCCAGGTGTAGTGGTCTTGGCTCTCCGGGCAATGGAAGCATGGGGGAGAGCCCTTTGGTATACAGTGCATTGAGCTTGCATGTGGCCGCTCCCCCCACAACGGTAGCATATAAGAGGTCAGGTGGGGTTGTTGGGAGGACAGCGATTGGGGAACCTTTGGTTAGGCCGAGCCCCATACGTGTTGTGGCCGGAGGTACTGGAGGGGCTGCCGCATAGACCACCGGAGGTGGGTTTTGATAGACTTGAGGTGTTTGTGGGATAGGCACCAGTGGGAGGTACTGTTGATAGGTTGGGAGAGTGCTTGCTTGATATGGAATTTGCATAGGCAAGGAGTTGTATGTTAGGGTTGCTCCGAGATGAGGGGTATTGGTGTATGCTACCGTGGCTACTTGAGCTCCCTGTTGAGATGAAGTGGTCTGAGGCAGTGGAGGGGTTTGTACAAAAGTAGCCATGGGGGGGAAAGGGTATGTGGGGTAGCTAAGTAGGAGGGACCAGTGGGGGAAGGGTTAATATAAGCTTGGGATTGGGGGGCTGATTAAGGGTTCAAGAAGGGTGTTGGGTTTGGTTGGTGGTTAGGAGCCTGGGAAGAAATTAAAGCACTACTGGTTGGGGTCACCATGTAGTCTTCGGCAAAGGGATTAAGTGGGGAGGCACCTTGCTTAAGTTGTTGTTGCATAAGGCAAAGTCCCTTGAGGTAGTAAGACTCCTTGTCCTCATGGCCTGCCACCTTTGAGAAAAATGAGCAATATTTCTTGGAGGGACAATCATTTGGAAGATGGCCTTGCGAGCTACATACCGGGCACCATGGACTCGTCTTGGGATCTTTGACCTTGAGCTGCTCGATCTCCTTCCTAAGCGCTGCCACGGTCACATCCTCTTGTTGTGACCTTTTGAAATCTTGAGATTGGCTAGCTCATCCATGGAAGCGGATGTAGAAGCTACCGTCGGGGCTAGAGGAATGATTGGAGGAGCCGAAGACATGCCGAGGATAAGTGGGGACCAAGAGGTACTACGCTCCGCCATGAGGCGAGCATTCTCCAGTTGTGTAGCTCCGTCTTGGAAGTCTTGCAGGGTGCCTTGGGGTGGAAAAGTCTCTCTCATCTTCATCGTCATTTGAGTAGGGAGTACTCGAAGCACCCACTGTTGTAGCATGTAGTTTCCAGGATCTTGGGGTAGCCGAGCGACCAAAACTTTAGCTCTTGTGTGACAAGTTGGGCCACTGACTCCCCTGCCTTCATGGAGAATTGGTTGAGCTCTTGAGTGATGAGGTCAAAGTAGTTCCCTGGCCGAAAGGTAGCCAAGAACTGTAGCCTGAGGGTGGCCCAATCCAGGAAGTGGTTGATGGGAACTTGACCATACCACCAATTGGCACTTTCTTCCAGCGTTGTCGGGAACAAGACCAAGCATGCATCATCTCGGTTGAGACCTCTTGAGTCACATATAGTGAGGAACTGCTGCACATGGTCTTCCACATCGTACCTTTGAAGGTTGGTAGCTTAACTTACACGCGGTTAAGGACAGTAGCCAATGGCTCTGGCCCTAGAGCTGCCATAGGGTTAGAAGAGGAAGATGATGGGGGAAGAGTAAGGGAACGAGGAAGAACCCTATGACTAGTTTGAAGAGGAGAATGAAGGGGTGAATCACCTCCAGAAGCTCTAGTCTTTGGGGGCATGCACAACACTCCTCTCACCCACGATCAAAAATCACCAAAAAAGAAAAAAAAATTGAGACTATCCTTGACCTCTAGGAGAGTCCCACCGTGATCGCCAAATTTTGTCAAAGCTGTGGATGACTCTGCCGGTCCTTGCTATTAGGGAACTTGAAGACAACCGACACAAACACTATGGTTGGGGGAGAAGGGAACGTGGATCCTCTTAGGGAAGGAAGTATACCCGCCCAAGGATGAGTCGACCTCACTGGCTAGACATGCAAGACCTATGCCCTACACTATCTACCGTGCTCTCTGACCACCACCTAGCACCCTAGTACCCCTACAGGCCTCTCAGTCACACCACACGCACCACTCACACCTCACTCACCTCGCTCACACAAAGAGATAGACAAAACACCAAACAGAGTGCAACACTACCATCACAATACCAAAAAGGAGTGATACAAGGGAGACTCCGCTCTCCGATAGAAGGAACGTGCTAGAACTCAAGGTGATACACGAGAGAGTGTCCTCTTCTGTGAGAGTGTGTTCTCTCGACTCTGTCTGCTGCTGCTGCTGCCGAGAGAGTGCTCCCCTTAACTCCTCCTTGGGTGTCCTCCTCCTCGGGTGGTGCTCAAGAGGATCTCGAAGAGGATCTCTCCCTGCCTTGGGAAAGGGAAAGGGGAAAGGAAGATGAGGGGTGTTGCCTCCATAAGTGCCATTAGAGTTGGCCATGCACGTATGAGATGTTGAAGGGGACCAATGGTAAGAGGGGACGAAGAGCACTGGCAGTTGGAGGGCACCGGCGGTGACGATGGTCGGAGCGGTCGGAGCGGTCGTCGGAGGGCACCGGCAATCGGAGTGGTCGGAGCACACCAGCGGTGATGACGACGGTCGGAGTGGTCTGAGTGGTCAGAGCAGTCAAAGCGCACCGACGGTGATGGTGATCGGAGCAGTCGGAGGGCACAGAGCCATCGGAGGGCACCAAGGGTCAGAGAAATCGGAGTGCACCAGCGGTCGGAGTGGTCAGAGCACATCGGCAGTGATGGTGGTCGGAGATGTTGGAGGTGATGGTGGCAACTCTTGGTGGAGTGTGGAGGACCTAGCTTCCCATCCACACTTGTTCCCATTATCTCAGCCATCAAGGCCATATTGACAATGAGATCAGATGCTCTTCTGTGCTCCTCTATTCTCCTTGATTTGCGTGGTCCATCTGCTCAAGATTTTGGCTTCTCAGGTGTACTGGATTACGTTCATCAAAGAGCTATTGTGTCCCTTTGGAAGTGGCTTTCCTTGTGGTGCAACAGCACGGTTGTGATGTGTGAGAGTCTTCATGCTTTGAAAACTCCTCCTCCTTGAGAGGAAATCTGACTAGTAGGTTGGACTCATGGTGGGGACTATTTCTCTGGCTGATGATAGAGTGGATAGACCTCCTTCCTCCACTAAGTGTGGCTGTAACTTCAAGCCCACGATCTATCATCATCGCAGCACAACTGATAGTATATTTCTCTTTATTTGGGGTACATAGAGAACATTTGACCAGCTTCTTCTCTTCACTTGTATATACTAGCCCTTCTTACTGGTCATGTGTCGGGATGCTCCACTACCCAAAATCCATGAATCATCAACAAATTGGAGCCTGAGAGTAGATGAACATACCTCTTCAATGGCGACCCAAAGTTCAAGCTCGGTCGTCTCGAAATTGTTAATTGACTCCTTTCCCTTTCATGAAGACTTCAAGGTGCCATTTTTCTCGTCAACATAGTTTCTTTCTACAGTCTTTGATAGCGTGACCCTTCTTGTCACAGTAATAGCAGCTGCCTTGAAACTTCTTGTTCTTTGGCTTCTTCTTCTTCTCATGAGAACATGTTGTGCCTTTGCCTTTAGCATGCCCAAAAATGTAGCATCACCACCATTACGGGTCTTCAACGGCATCTCCTCCTCAAGTAACATAGCACTAAATTATTTAAATGATAAAGATGGTATTAGTGATGTAACCAAGCCATTATACTTATGTGGAAGAATTTGGATGCACCTCCGGGCCAACTCCTCACTAGTGTGTGTAATCCCTACATCAGCCATTTAATCTCACAGATTTTTGATGTGCGAGACGAGATAAATGCCTCAACAGTTCCTCCTTTAGCAAACTTTTCAGCAGCAAGCTGATTCTCTAGGTTCAAAATCCTGGTCTGATTTTGCTCGTCTCACACTGATTTCTGAGTATGATCCAAGCCTCTTTAGCCTTGGTAGTATGTTGAATCAGAGTGAGAACAGAATGACTTACGCTGGTGACAATGGCATAAAGTGCATGTGCATTGCACCTTCTCCATGCTTGAAGAAGTGTAACATCTAGCGGGCACGGAAGCATGCTTGGCAGGGTTGCTGGGGTCAGGACTTTCCGCTGGTTCTGCACCCATTCCCAGAATAGTTTCTAGGAGCTAATAAGAGTCTAGAATGGTATTGATTTTGAATTTCTAGAGAGTGTAGTTTGCTTCATTAAGCTTGCCTTCTATGAAGGTAGGTGGACGAATGTGCAAGACTAGTGCAACAGCAACAACAACAACAACCGAGATAGAAGCCATCACTCCTAGGATTATATGCAAATAGAGACTAAACTTTAGACACTATTCCTGCTAAGAGCACCTAAGATTTGATACCATATAAAAATATGGCATAGCGAAAAGAGATAGCAAGACAAAGCACAATAGACAATGCAATAGATACATAATGGAGAGAATTTAAAACTCTGATTTTACCAAAGAGGTACAATTGATGATGCTGTCCACCCATGTGCTCTCAAATAGAGCTTAGATGGCGATCTAGATAGACTCTGGATGGAGGATGTACGAAGTGTAGAAGGAGGTGGTACTCACAAGCATTGGATGCCTTAGCTCATGCGCAACCATGTCCATATATAGTACTGTAAGCGGTGTGGTAGACACGTATACAACGAGGGCGGTTACACTACATAGTCACAGTCATCGCTTGTGTATCAAAAATGTGGCCCACTAACCATCACCCACTAATGATGGACTTGGTATATCTAAGGGAATATTCTAAAAAATATTCCTCATATCATTGCTGTAGCTAATGCTCATACCCCTAACGATCTCCTTACCATCATCAATGGTCACAATAATGACCCCATCGGTGTCTAAGCTAGTGTTCCGACTAAAGATATATGCACCATGGCTACTCCTCCCTAGCAAATGTGCATTATACATCAAAATGAGATACATATTGAGAGGTAGGCATTGAGTTCATACTAATAGCCGGAACATGAATACAATGGCCGAACAACCACCCATGCAATGCTACCATTACATAGGACCTCGCTGAGTGGCCAAGTGTCCAATCAAGAAAGGGATGGCAAGCACCTTTGTAGGTGCTTCTGTATTAACTGTTGAGATTCAAGCTCGATGTCAGTGTGTGCCAGCTATGCTATGTGCTGGCATGTTAGGTAGCAGCATGTGTGACATAAATGACCGCGTCCAGCTGGTCATAGTGTGTGGACATTAGCTAGGGTTAGATGTGTGTAGACACAACTCATAGTGTGTCTAGTGTATTATGGATTATGGCTTTATGCATTGTGTGAGAAGGGAGATGGCTTCCCTCTATGGTTAGGGTTTGCAATATACATTAGGGTTTGCTCCTGTGTGTGTGTCTCCTCTCCCTCTACCTGTTTTTCAACATGGTATCAGAGCCAGGTTCTCTCTATTAGGGTTAATGAGTGAGTGAGAGAAGAGGGAGAAGAAGCTTTGAAGAAAAGCTGTGAAGCTTGCCATTGATGCTATGAAGCTTGGAGCACACCGATTTCTATCAGATATGAGAGCTCAGCCTACCGGATAAGGTATTCTAAACATCCTTGAGCGGATTGCAGGTGATTCAGGCACAAACAAAGCAATTTAGGGTTGCCCAAAGCAAAGAAAAATTCTGGTTTTTTGGAAGCTTTCCATTAAAGCTTGGAAGCAGTGATGTATGGTGAAAATAGATGCAAATCTGGCAAAGAAACATGTATCTGGCAAAGGAAGAATGTATTGGCAACTCATGTAGAAGCTCTACACTGATTTTGGAGCAATTTTGATGTATTTGAATGAGTGAAATTTACTGGTTTTTGAGCTCTCACAAAACAGAGAAAAGGAAGTCAAATTTTGATTAACTTGGAGCAAGTTTTTGGCAAAAATCAGAGCATTGATTGATTGCTTACATGCCTAGGTGTGTTGGGCACCTATTTACCTCATCAATTAGCACTACAAACACTCCCAAATCCCCCTACAGCATGCGGTGTAGTTCATAGAGAGAAATAGGGCAGAATTTTTAGTTTTTTTGATGCGAGGAGGTCGAATACCACTTGTCTGCTTGATTAATTCCACAATTGACTTAGCAATTGGTTGATACATATACCTGAGAAGGAGGCTACATGATTTGTTGGAGCAATTATCATCTATGGAGCTAGAAATGAGCTGATTAAACAGGCTGTCTCTACTGGTTGTAGTGAAACAGAGTGTGATTAATCGATCAATTACTCACTGGTCTTAAACAATTGGTCTAATTCCTTTTACATGGAGTTAGTGGACACCATTGCTAAGCTAATGAATGCCTGGTTGCTCAATTTGGACAAGGATTGAAGAAATTAGAGCAAAATTACTACTGGTTTTTCTGGTTTTTCACAAAACAGAGAAGGGGGTTTGACAAAATTGATATGTACGCATGTTGGATGGTGTTGATATTCAACATTGAGTCACATGGCCGTGGTAATGGTCGTGGATGGCAGAACAGGTCATCACAACAGAATTTTCAGCCTTTATATGGTGCTAGAGGTGGTCGTGGATATACACCTCAGAGAGGCAGAGGTAATCCTCGTGGTAGAGGACGTTGGCAAGGCCAACAAACATCTATGCAAGATGTGGAATGCCATTACTGTGGGAAATTTGGTCATATGGCACGAAATTGTTTCTGCAAACAGAATGATTTGAGAGGGGGTAGAGCACAACATTGTGGATATTATGCACAACATGGTGGTGGAAATTATACATCAAGCAGTAATGATGGCAGCGCAAATCACTTGTTTGCCATGAAACATGTTGTGGGATCTATGATGACAAATGCTGAAAATGATGACACTTGGTATATGGACTCTGGTGAATGGTTTGAGCATATGAAGCCTATGGATGTGAAAGGCTATGTGGAGACAGGAGATGATACCCAGCATGCCATTACACATGTTGGAAGTGTACCATTGGTTATGCACAATGGTGAAACAAAGTCTATGTCAGATGTATTGTATGTGCCTTCTATCACAAAAAGCTTGGCCTCAGTTGGTCAAATGGTGGAACAGGGATTACAGGTTCGTTTCAACGAACATGGTTGCTTCGTTGAGGAGTTCAAAAATGGATGTAGAGTCATTGTTGCTAAAGGAAAGAAAGAAGGCAGATTGTTTAAGCTAGATGCTGGGATTCCTGAATTAAAATCAGCCATGTTCTCTAAAAGCTGAAATCATTGATATGTGGCATAAGAGGATTGGACATGTGAATATACAAAGGTTGAAGAACATGCAGACAAGAGGCATTGTCAGTGGGCTGCCTAGATTCAAGTATGATGGGAATATGCATGTTTGTGAAGCCTGTCAGTTTGGAAAGCAGGCAAGGTTGTGGTTTCCTAGAGAAGGCAACATGAGTAGCAGGCCACTTGAGATAGTACATAGCGATGTATGGGGTCCTGCACAAAACCCATCTATTAAAGGCAGTTTATATTATGTGACATTCATTGATGACTTTAGCAGAATCACTTGGATATACTTTCTCAGAGAGAAAAGTGGTGTTGGGAAAGTTTCTGGATTTTAAAGCTTTTGCAAAGAAGCAATATGGTTCTTGGATTAAATATTTGAGGACAGATGGAGGTGGTGAATACACCTCAAATGCCTTTGAGCATTTCTTGAGAAAGCATGGCATAAGAAGATAGTTGACTTGCAGGTATACACCTCAGCAAAATGGTGTGGCTGAGAGAAAGAATAGAGTCATTTGTGAAGTGGCCAGGGCAATGCTCAATGAAAAGAGCATGCCAGATTACTATTGGGTAGAAGCTTGTGCTACCGCGGTGTATATACTTAATAAGACACCTACAGTAGCCATACATGGAAGTACGCCAGAGATGCAGCTTATAGGTTATAGGCCAGACATTGGACACCTCAAAGTTTTTGGATGCATAGCTTATGTACATGTGCCTGACGAGAGAAGGAGGAAGTTGGATCCTAAGGCAGAGAAGTGTGTGTCTGTTGGATATGCACAGAATCGAAAGGCATACAAATGTTACAATCCACAAACTAGGCAAGTGGTTATCTCACAAGATGTGGTGTTTGATGAGCTTGCTAGTTGGTACAAAGCAAAGGATGAAGGTGTCATTGATTCACTTGAAGCTGATGTGCATGTGAACTTGCCACAAGCAAGTTCTAGTTCTACTTCTATGTCTGGGCCAGCAGAGGCAAAGAGTAGCACTGTACGTCCATGGTCAGGATGTTTGAGGCATGAGAGTGTGAGCACTGGGAGTAGTGCTGTGGATAAAGGAAAGAAGAAGGTTGAAGGAATTCGAATTACAGGTTATGAGTCGTCAAGTTCAGAGAGTTTGGATGAGGAGCTTGGCATACCTGTTTTACGCACACCTGGTGCAAGGCAGGATAGATATGTGCCACCACATGCTAGAGTGACAGGTGTTCAGAGTGATCTGCATGCATTGCGGAGATCCCAAAGGGTCAGATATCCAGTTGACAGGTTGACATATCGTGATTTTGCTATGCATTATGCATATATGACATCTTTGGTGAAGCATGTGGAACCTACATGCTATGTATGGGAGAAAGCAATGGATGTTGAGATGGACGCATTGGTTCATAAATGACACATGGGATTTGGTTGCATTACCACACGATAAAAATGTTATTGGTTGTAAATGGGTTTACAAAGTGAAATGCAAGTCAGATGGTTCCATTGAGCGACATAAAGCAAGATTGGTAGCTAAGGGTTATGCACAAACCCAAGGCTTGGACTATGATGAAACGTTTAGTCCAGTGGCAAAGATGGGAACAGTGAGAGAAGTCATTGCTATGGCTGCAGCTAATGGTTGGGAAATGCATCAAATGGATGTGAAAAATGCATTTCTAAATGGTGATCTACAAGAAGAGGTTTATATGGCACAGCCAGAAGGATATGTACACCCAAAGTATCCCACTCATGTATGCAGATTGAAGAAAGCTTTATATGGGTTGAAGCAAGCACCTCGTGCTTGGAGTGATAAGATGAGCAGATATCTTATCTCCCTTGGATTTCAGGTTTTTACAGCAGATTCTTCACTCTATGTGAAGAAAATAGATCATGGGATTGTTTTACTTGTCATCTATGTGGATGACTTGATTATCACATGTGATCATGGTATAGATGTGATGCATGTCAAGAAAGCATTGAGTGGGAAAGACTTGGGTGAGTTGAGATACTTTCTTGGAATTGAAGTGATCAAAGACCATGCAGGTACGTGGTTAGTGCAACGCCAATATGCATTGGATATGTTGGCAAAATATGGCATGACAGGGTGTAAGCCTATGAGTACACCTTTGGAGCAGAATGTGAAGTTGCGGGCTGATTTTGGTGAGGAGCTGGATGATCCATCTATGTACAGAAAGATGGTTGGTAGTCTCATTTACATGACTATCACACGCCTAGTTTTGAGTTATGCTGTGGGGCTAGTAAGCCAATTTATGCAGAGCCCCAGAAAACCTCATTTGGATGTAGTGAGACGCATTATGCGATATGTACTACTGCACATTATGGTCTTCTTTATGAGCACGGTAAAGGCTTGGATATACATGGCTACACAGATGCTGATTGGGCAGGTAGCTCATATGACAGGAGGTCTACTAGTGGTTATGCCTTTAAGTGCCATGGTGAGTTGGAGTAGCAAGAAGCAACCTACTGTTGCTTTATCCAGTACACAGAGGCTGAATACAGAGGTGCAGCCATTGCTACTTGTTGTGAAGGAATATGGTTAAAGAATCTCTTGGCAGATTTGGGTGAGCCTATTGACGGCAAAGTTGTCATTCATTGTGATAACATGAGCAGTATACAGTTGGCCAAGAATCCAGTGTTTCATGCGCAGACCAAACACATAGAGGTCCATTATCACTTTGTCAGAGAGAAGGTGCTGGATGGTATAGTTGATCTACAGTATGTGAAGACTGATGAGCAGGTGGCCGACATCTTTACAAAGCCACTTAGCAGGGAGAAGTTTGAGTACTTCCGTACTATGTTGGGAGTATGTAGGATGAGCTTGAGGAGGAGTGTTGAGAGCTTTGATAGCCCAAACTCATCTACATCTTCATCTATGGCAGTACATCATGAGCTTGAGAGGGGTTGTTGAGATTCAAGCTCAATGTCAGTGTGTGCCAGCTATGCTATGTGCTGGCATGTTAGGTAGCAGCATGTGTGAGACATAAATGACCGCATCCAGCTGGTCATAGTGTGTGGACATTAGCTAGGGTTAGATGTGTGTGGACACAACTCATAGTGTGTCTAGTGTATTATGGATTATGGCTTTATGCATTGTGTGAGAAGGGAGATGGCTTCCCTCTATGGTTAGGGTTTGCAATATACATTAGGGTTTGCTCCTGTGTGTGTGTCTCCTCTCCCTCTACCTGTTTTTCAACATTAACCCCTTTATGTGTTGGGTGTGCGGGATAGACCATATGTATAAGGATTGTTTGTTGAGACCAGGGACAATAGGGAAAGCTCGTGAAGCTAATCCCAGCACCAGCATTAACCTCCTGAGTGTAAGAGACAGCTTCATCCATACGGTCCCTCTCAATGCCGTAACTAGATTACAAAATAGACAGAGGGCCGTCGATCATACTGCAGTAAAGGCATCCACCTCGTGAGACTAGGGACACACAAAGGTTGTAAGATCCTTGTCCCCACCACTGCGCAATGAATTCAGGGGTGCTAGCAGCGGAAGTAGCACTTCTTGTGTGGGGCAGGGTCCCACACTCGGGGCCTCACCCACCACGGATATCCGGACAAGAGACTAATCCATCAGTTCTTCCAAAAACCGAACCCGGAAAAACTTCCCTTGCCCAAAAAGCACGCGCGATTCCTCCGGGATAACTTTTCTCTAACGTAGTCAAAAGCCTTAACTAACTGAACTGATCTGACCGAACCCGTAGTATCAAAGTCAGATCAAGGAAAAGATTGCACTTGGATCATAGAGACCAACGCTTTTTTCCTCATTGAGAGGCACGACCGTTGATTCTTTTCCATAGAACAATTTTTATCTGGGATTTACTTCATCTATCATACTACAACAGAATTGAGTCTCATTTTAGGGATCCATCAGTCCAGCCTAACCCCATTGTAAGATTCTCCCCCATCCTTCGAGGTATACAGGAGTAAGAATCTCCCTTTCTGATCTTATAATTATTCTCTCTCTAAAATAAAAGAAAGATTCTGTTTAAAAAAAGGAAGAACCTTTTCCCTGAATACTTCTCAAGAGTCCCACCTGTTTTAAGATTCAGAACAATGAGTTCAGAAGTGAGAATCGATGTTTTGGATATCAAGGTTTTGGTCTTCATTGAGTACGGCCCAAAAGAAGTTCTTTATCTCTTGGGAAGTATAAGAAGTTATCTCCCAGATATTGTGGACCAAAGAAAGTAGGTGATTTAGCTTACGAACTTCTTTTATCTCCTCATCTCAAAGTTCTAAATGCCTTCTATAGAAAAATATGCCAAACCCAAATCATGGAAAGACGGTAAAACTTCAGTGGCAAGTTACCGTTGGCTTCTAAGTTACGCTAGCTCCTTCCTTTATATAAGTCGTAACTTTTATTTGTCGTTCACAGTAATCTTACTCCCATCGATCTCCTTTCTTTCTTAATCTCCTTCATGGCTTGGCAACAAGAATTAGTTGTATCCATAATGATTCCTCACCTTCAAGACGCAAGTGAGTCTATGAAGAAGGATTTTATAGAACAGTATGAGCGCTCACTTTTTCCTCACCTAGGAACTTCTGTAGCGCAGACCAAATGGCGGACCTATCAAGACATAACTAGGGTAACACCCTGGGGTCAGCAGCACTTTCGTAACAATGTCCGCTTGGCCATGGTTATCGAAGCTTTGGGTTTGGGTCCCCGATACTACTGCGTCATGAGATCAAGGCATCCTGGGTTTTCTGAGCGGGTCTTCTTACTGGCGTGTTTTCTTCCTCATGAGAAGATATGCCTTTACCCCGTTTTTGGCTTGCCTCTCAGAGGTCCTTTTGTTAGAACACCTCATACCACTGAGATAGGCGCAGCAATAACCCACAGAATCATTCCCATAGATGAGTTACCTTATACTTGTGCAGCTTGTGAGGACTGCTTTTGTGATCATATGATGGACGGACTTATGGAAGTGTAAAGAGTTCTTCTATCTTTACTGTATAAGTTCCGAGAATGAATAAAGTTTAAATCTTGTTCTTATCTTGAATCTTGCTCTCTTGAGACTTTTTTTTAATTGGTGGTTAACCTTAATTAAAAAAAAATTTCTCTCAGTCTCATACTTGTGCATCTTGCGAAATTACCCCCAGTTTGTGAGATGAGGGCATCTCGCATTTTTTTAAGTGGGGTAGAATGTAAGATTCCTCTCCCAACCCCTTTTTGATGTCTAGTATCTTCCCCTGTAATCAACCCCTCTTCAGAAATATAAAGACCTTGTTTCTAACTATTTTAGCCTAGAGAGAGAAAATATTCTAGAGAGAGAATATTTAGATTTTGAATATTTTTGGATAGAAAAATATCTCTTATAATTCATATGAGTTCCCCTGAAACAGGAATTCAAAAAGAATTTTTCAATGTGCAATTGGAATTAATTGGAAATAGGTATAAAGAACCTTAGTCTAAGGGTCTAGATTTTCAGAAATCTTTAGACTATGATCCAATTAAGGTTCCTATGGGCCAATAGCATCAATCCATGTGTAGGGAGTAGATAAATCCAATTTGTAAAAAAGAAGATACCCAAAAATGAGTAAATGCTCACATAAGGTGAAGAGTTGAAAATGTACAAGGTTTATTAGTAAAAAAACTATGAGCAATATTAAAAATATGAGATATTTTGGGAATAATGATTTTATTATGACACATATGTAAGGAAGGGGAGTCCCTTAAATGCTCACATAAGATGAAGAGTTGAAAATGTACAAGGTTTATTAGTAAAAAACTATGAGCAATATTAAAATGATTCCATTATGACACATATGTAAGGAAGGGGAGTTCTTTAAAGGATGTGCATATTTCACATAAGATGAAGAGTTGAAAATGTACAAGGTTTATTAGTAAAAAACTATGAGCAATATTAAAATGATTCCATTATGACACATATGTAAGGAAAGAGAGTTCTTTAAAGGAGGTGCATATTTCACATGCTTGAATGAGTTTTAAACTCATAAAAATTGAGATATTTTATCTCTCCTCTCTCCTCATTTAAGTCTAGTTCCAAAAAGTTAGCTTAACTGACCTAAAAATGGTCAAATATTGACCAAACTGATTTAGAAAATTCTAGAATCAGTTTGTTTGGTTAGGAGCTCAATTTTTCCTATAAATAGAAGCCTCCCCCTTGTTGAAAAAGATATAGTGTTTATGCATCGTTACTCTACTCCACCTAAGCCAAGAACTGTGAATTCATTTAATAATTCACTAGTTTTTGGAGCTTCCCTCTTTCTTCAATCCCCATTAGTGGCTCCATCAACATACTTAACCAATTGATTGGTTGGGGGCCTCTACCGTGAACAAAGAATCAAGCAATTTGTAAGGTAAATTGTGAATATTGATCTTTCTATAATTTCTCAATGTTTCTCTCTTCTCAACCCCTCTCAAGCTTGAGAAGTTTAATTGGTATGGTTTTTTTTTTTAATGCTAATGAAGTTTGAATAGTAGTGAAGAGTTACATAATGCTATTGAAGTTAATTTTCATTCTAATGATTTTTATGTAAATTCCCTCTCTCACTCAAGAAATGGTCATACTCATGACCCATTCTCAATCCAAATCAAGCTTTTCATAAAGCTTTTCCTTAACCCAAGATTAAGCTATGCTTGAGGCCAAATTATTGGCTTTTTTCTATGCTTTTAGTTTATGTATATTAATGATTCAATCCATTATGGATTAATAATCCAATTAGAGATTATTTTAATTATTCCTTAATGATAAGCATTATCCCTTAGAAAATTTGAGATTTATCAGTCATAGCAGCGGAGCTATGGCAAAATTTTTATAAAAATTATGCATAAAATAATCTCATTCAAAGCATAAAAAGAGGACTTCCTACCATATTCTAGGAATTATCATCCTAGATTAATTGAAAGAATTTCATTACAATCATGGAGAAATTGAATTTTAATATCATGCATAAAGGATAAGTTTTTATATCAAAAGTGTTATTTTTACCATTTTTATTTCATGCATAGAAGTATGCATAATGGATAAATTTTTATATCAAAAGTGTTATTTTTACCATTTCATGCATAGAAGTATGCATAATGGATAAATTTTTATATCAAAAGTGTTATTTTTACCATTTTTATTTCATGCATAGAAGTATGCATAATGGATAAATTTTTATATCAAAAGTGTTATTTTTATCATTTTTAATTTTCATGCATAGAAGTATGCATAAAAGAAATTTTTTTTTATATCAAAAGTGTTACTTTTATCATTTTTAATTTTCATGCATAGAAGTATGCATAAAAGAAATTTTTTTATATCAAAAGTGTTACTTTTATCATTTTTAATTTTCATGCATAGAAGTATGCATAAGAGTTGATTATTTTATTATAAAAGTGTGACTTTTATCCTAATTGAATTTCATGCATAGAGGTATGCATAAAAGTTGATTATTTTATTGTAAGAGTGTTACTTTTATCATATTGGATTTCATGCATATAGGTATGCATAAAAGATATTCTTTTTATACTAAAAGTGTGATTTTTCTCATAAATGGATTTTATGCTTAACTTAGATGCATAAGAGAAATTCTTTTATTCTAAAAGTGTAATTTCCTACCAAACTGAATTTATGCATAAGAAGATGCATAAAAGATTAATTTTAATCTCGAAAGTGTTAGTCTCCTTAAATGGAATTTATGTATAAATAAATGTGTAGAGAAATCTTATATCAAATATAAGAATTCTCTTTTTTTTTTTTTTTAAGATATGAAATGTGATAAGATGTGATAAGAGGTGTATGAGATGTGATAAGAATTGATAAGATGCGTATGGAAAGTGATAGGATGTGATAAGATGTGTATGGGATGAGGTAAGAAGTGTATGTGATAGAATAGGATGTATATGGGTTGTGATAGGGCGAGAATGGATGTGATGTAAAAGATTAGATGTGAAGACATATGGTGTTACATGAATGGGAATGTGGAAATGGATGTATGTATGTGGATGTGTGGATGTGGAGATGGGAGTATGGATGTATGAATGTGAAAGTGGATGTATGAATGTGAAAATGGATGTATACATGAAGATGTATATGCATAGATGTGAATGTGGATGTAGATGTGGATGTATAGATGTGAATGGGAATGTGGATGTGGATGTATGTATGTATGTGGATGTAGATGTGAATGTATAGATGTGAATGGGAATGTGGATGTGGATGTATATGAATGTGGATGTAGATGTGGAGGTATAGATGTGAATGGGAATGTGGATGTGGATGTATGTATGTATGTGGATGTAGATGTGGATGTATAGATGTGGATGTGGATGTATGTATGTATGTGGATGTGGATGTATGTATGTATGTGGATGTGGATGTATGAATGAGGACGTGATAATGGATGTATGCATGTAGATGTGGATATATGGATGTGAATATGAATGTGGATGTGGATGTGGATGTATGGATGTGGATATGGATGTGTATGTATGAATGTAGATAAGGGATGTGGATGTGAAAATGGAGGTATGCATGTAGATGTGGATGTATGGATGTGAATATGGATGTGGATGTGGATGTATAAATGAGGATGTGAATGTGGATGTGAATGTGAATGTGGATGTGAATGTGGATGTATGGATGTGGATATGGATGTGTATGTATGAATGTGGATATGGGATGTGGATGTATAAATGAGGATGTGAAAATGGATGTATCCATGTAAATGTGGATGTATGAATGTGAATGTGAATTAATGTGTCGTCGATATGAGGAAATGGATGAGAATGAGTACACATTGAATGGAATGTGGAATAAGTAATGTGGACTAAGGAGGGATAATGTGGAAAGACGAGAGTTTGATTTAGAAACTGTATTTTGTGACTGTTTGTAAATGACTGTTTTATGTCAAGAATGCTGGGGAAGCATTTTGACCATCTTGTGGATTAAGGTCATGAAGACCTAACTGTTAAAGTTGCAACTGCTGACGGAGAGTCAATGGAGGACGTCTCGCGTAGCAAGGTCGACCGAGGTCTTGACTAGCCTCGGTTCGATTTAAATGGTGAGCTTCCGGTACGGTGGATGAGGGACCAAGGAAGCGGCCTATGAGTGAAGCGCTAGGTCACCTGCGAAGGATCCTAGAGGGTGCTGACCATACGGTGCTCGGGCTCTGGGTCGCCCAGGATACCCACGCGTGCGTCGAGGAAGATATTGGAACAAGGAGTAAGAGTTGTTTTGTGAAACCGGGCATGGATCTGGTTGATTGACCTTGCTGGTCTTCAATGGATGAGTCCATGGCTCTTTATATGGATCTGTTGGTTGATCTTGCTGATCTTCAACGAGAGTCCATCTTGATTTTTATAAGTGATTATATTGCCGAGTATTATGGGCTAGGAACTATTGAAAAGGCCCCTGTGTGGACAGGTGGTGAGCGTTCTAGTTGCCAATGATGCCATAGATACTCTGATGAAGGAATGATGGGAAATTATGAATCAACCGGATAAATTGGAAGATTGTGATCAGTGGTACTATGGTTTCATTAAAGGATTGTTTTAAAGTTAGCCGATGCTAAGAAGTAGGCAATTTCATATTGGGTGTGTAAGTGGTGTGGCTAGTTTTATGTTTGCATGAACTTCCGGCTAGGGGGCCTTGGAACTCTTTTCCTTGGTACCCGGGACAAAACCTAACCAAATTCCAAATTGGATCCCATCACTACAGTGGTTGGGCGGTTGGCTAACCCATGGGATCGGATGGGGTTAGGCTGGACTGATGGATCCGTAAATCGAGATTTAATTTCTATTATTACGATAGATGAAGTAAATCCCGGATAGAAATTGTTCTATGGATAGGAATCAACGGCTGTGCCTCTTGATGGGGAAAAAAGCGTTGATCCCAATGATCCAAGTGCAAGTTTCTTCCTTGATTTGACCAAGTACCGTTAAAGGTGCAGTCAGATCAGTTGATCCGTAATGATCTTGACTACGTTAGAGTAAAGAGTTATCCTGGTGGAATTGCCCATGCTTTCCGGGTAAAGGAAGTTTTTCCGGTTTCCGTTTTGGACAAACCGATGGATTAGTCTCTTGTCCGGATATCCGTGGGCGAGGCCCCGAGTGTGAGACCCCTACCCACGCATGATGTGCTACTTCCGCTGCTAGTACTCCGAATCCGTCGCATAGTGGGGACAGGGATCTCACAGTTGGTATCAGAGCATTTTGGTTAATAAGGATCAACCGAGAAGCCAAATATATCAAAAATTTATCAAGAATCAAAAAGGTTGTAATTGTGTGGTATAATTCATACAAATTGATATTCAATCTGAAAATTCATAAATTAGTAATTGGGTCTTCAAATGGAAGTACCGCAATTATATAGAATCCTGACTTGCTTGAGGCCTAGACATGATGGTATTTACCTTATAATTCCAAGGGCCTTGACTACCCGTATATACCGAGAGTATACTGCAGCTCTTTACTGACAGTATATACGAGTAAATCTAAGACTTGAAATTATAAGCGTTAATGCTATCTAGATGATGAATTCGAATTATAAGCGTTAATGCTATCTAGATGATGAATTCGAATGTGGTTGATATGATTTTTAATTCTGTTTGAGAATCGATGAATTGATTTGGATTCTGATTGAAAAATGACGATTTCCGAAATTTAGTTGAAATGTAATAAGCTGAGCGAAACCACAATGAGGATGAATGGGACGAGTCCCAGTGATGATATTCATAACTGGAATGATGATAATGATTTCAGCAAATCACTATGAGATTAGTGGATTGTGCTGTCAGATTGCTACTGTTAACACTTGAGACGGTAGATTAAGTTAAGGGATGACAAATTGAGAACTTGCTTAACTAAAATTCCTGTGGAGGAATGTTCAGAAGGAAAATTTTCAGACTAATGGACCATTATCGTGTTAAAGATATGAATGATATGATCTGAATGAATTGTTATTTAATGATGAGTTCTATATAAGGGATAATTATCCCCGTATTCTGTTGGGTTGACCAGAATATAAGGAACCCCAGAATAAATTGGATCTTAAGAAAAAGAGTTGTCCTCTACCTTGCGAGATGAGGACATCTCGCACTTTTCAAGTGGGGTAGAATGTAAGATTCTCCCCCAGCCTTCGAGGTATACAGGAGTAAGAATCTCCCTTTCTGATCTTATAATTATTCTCTCTCTAAAATAAAAGAAAGATTCTGTTTAAAAAAAGGAAGAACCTTTTCCCTGAATACTTCTCAAGAGTCCCACCTGTTTTAAGATTCAGAACAATGAGTTCAGAAGTGAGAATCGATGTTTTGGATATCAAGGTTTTGGTCTTCATTGAGTACGGCCCAAAAGAAGTTCTTTATCTCTTGGGAAGTATAAGAAGTTATCTCCCAGATATTGTGGACCAAAGAAAGTAGGTGATTTAGCTTACGAACTTCTTTTATCTCCTCATCTCAAAGTTCTAAATGCCTTCTATAGAAAAATATGCCAAACCCAAATCATGGAAAGACGGTAAAACTTCAGTGGCAAGTTACCGTTGGCTTCTAAGTTACGCTAGCTCCTTCCTTTATATAAGTCGTAACTTTTATTTGTCGTTCACAGTAATCTTACTCCCATCGATCTCCTTTCTTTCTTAATCTCCTTCATGGCTTGGCAACAAGAATTAGTTTTATCCATAATGATTCCTCACCTTCAAGACGCAAGTGAGTCTGTGAAGAAGGATTTTATAGAACAGTATGAGCGCTCACTTTTTCCTCACCTAGGAACTTCTGTAGCGTAGACCAAATGGCGGACCTATCAAGACATAACTAGGGTAACACCCTGGGGTCAGCAGCACTTTTGTAACAATGTCCGCTTGGCCATGGTTATCGAAGCTTTAGGTTTGGGTCCCCGATACTACTGCGTCATGAGATCAAGGCATCCTGGGTTTTCTGAGCGGGTCTTCTTACTGGCGTGTTTTCTTCCTCATGAGAAGATATGCCTTTACCCCGTTTTTGGCTTGCCTCTCAGAGGTCCTTTTGTTAGAACACCTCATACCACTGAGATAGGCGCAGCAATAACCCACAGAATCATTCCCATAGATGAGTTACCTTATACTTGTGCAGCTTGTGAGGACTGCTTTTGTGATCATATGATGGACGGACTTATGGAAGTGTAAAGAGTTCTTCTATCTTTACTGTATAAGTTCCGAGAATGAATAAAGTTTAAATCTTGTTCTTATCTTGAATCTTGCTCTCTTGAGACTTTTTTTTAATTGGTGGTTAACCTTAATTTTTAAAAAAAAATTTCTCTCAGTCTCATACTTGTGCATCTTGCGAAATTACCCCCAGTTTGCGAGATGAGGGCATCTCGCGTTTTTTTAAGTGGGGTAGAATGTAAGATTCCTCTCCCAACCCCTTTTTGATGTCTAGTATCTTCCCCTGTAATCAACCCCTCTTCAGAAATATAAAGACCTTGTTTCTAACTATTTTAGCCTAGAGAGAGAAAATATTCTAGAGAGAGAATATTTAGATTTTGAATATTTTTGGATAGAAAAATATCTCTTATAATTCATATGAGTTCCCCTGAAACAGGAATTCAAAAAGAATTTTCCAATGTGCAATTGGAATTAATTGGAAATAGGTATAAAGAACCTTAGTCTAAGGGTCTAGATTTTCAGAAATCTTTAGACTATGGTCCAATTAAGGTTCCTATGGGCCAATAGCATCAATCCATGTGTAGGGAGTAGATAAATCCAATTTGTAAAAAAGAAGATACCCAAAAATGAGTAAATGCTCACATAAGGTGAAGAGTTGAAAATGTACAAGGTTTATTAGTAAAAAAACTATGAGCAATATTAAAAATATGAGATATTTTGGGAATAATGATTTTATTATGACACATATGTAAGGAAGGGGAGTCCCTTAAATGCTCACATAAGATGAAGAGTTGAAAATGTACAAGGTTTATTAGTAAAAAACTATGAGCAATATTAAAATGATTCCATTATGACACATATGTAAGGAAGGGGAGTTCTTTAAAGGATGTGCATATTTCACATAAGATGAAGAGTTGAAAATGTACAAGGTTTATTAGTAAAAAACTATGAGCAATATTAAAATGATTCCATTATGACACATATGTAAGGAAAGAGAGTTCTTTAAAGGAGGTGCATATTTCACATGCTTGAATGAGTTTTAAACTCATAAAAATTGAGATATTTCATCTCTCCTCTCTCCTCATTTAAGTCTAGTTCCAAAAAGTTAGCTTAACTGACCTAAAAATGGTCAAATATTGACCAAACTGATTTAGAAAATTCTAGAATCAGTTTGTTTGGTTAGGAGCTCAATTTTTCCTATAAATAGAAGCCTCCCCCTTGTTGAAAAAGATATAGTGTTTATGCATCGTTACTCTACTCCACCTAAGCCAAGAACTGTGAATTCATTTAATAATTCACTAGTTTTTGGAGCTTCCCTCTTTCTTCAATCCCCATTAGTGGCTCCATCAACATACTTAACCAATTGATTGGTTGGGGGCCTCTACCGTGAACAAAGAATCAAGCAATTTGTAAGGTAAATTGTGAATATTGATCTTTCTATAATTTCTCAATGTTTCTCTCTTCTCAACCCCTCTCAAGCTTGAGAAGTTTAATTGGTATGGTTTTTTTTTTTAATGCTAATGAAGTTTGAATAGTAGTGAAGAGTTACATAATGCTATTGAAGTTAATTTTCATTCTAATGATTTTTATGTAAATTCCCTCTCTCACTCAAGAAATGGTCATACTCATGACCCATTCTCAATCCAAATCAAGCTTTTCATAAAGCTTTTCCTTAACCCAAGATTAAGCTATGCTTGAGGCCAAATTATTGGCTTTTTTCTATGCTTTTAGTTTATGTATATTAATGATTCAATCCATTATGGATTAATAATCCAATTAGAGATTATTTTAATTATTCCTTAATGATAAGCATTATCCCTTAGAAAATTTGAGATTTATCAGTCATAGCAGCGGAGCTATGGCAAAATTTTTATAAAAATTATGCATAAAATAATCTCATTCAAAGCATAAAAAGAGGACTTCCTACCATATTCTAGGAATTATCATCCTAGATTAATTGAAAGAATTTCATTACAATCATGGAGAAATTGAATTTTAATATCATGCATAAAGGATAAGTTTTTATATCAAAAGTGTTATTTTTACCATTTTTATTTCATGCATAGAAGTATGCATAATGGATAAATTTTTATATCAAAAGTGTTATTTTTACCATTTCATGCATAGAAGTATGCATAATGGATAAATTTTTATATCAAAAGTGTTATTTTTACCATTTTTATTTCATGCATAGAAGTATGCATAATGGATAAATTTTTATATCAAAAGTGTTATTTTTATCATTTTTAATTTTCATGCATAGAAGTATGCATAAAAGAAATTTTTTTTTATATCAAAAGTGTTACTTTTATCATTTTTAATTTTCATGCATAGAAGTATGCATAAAAGAAATTTTTTTATATCAAAAGTGTTACTTTTATCATTTTTAATTTTCATGCATAGAAGTATGCATAAGAGTTGATTATTTTATTATAAAAGTGTGACTTTTATCCTAATTGAATTTCATGCATAGAGGTATGCATAAAAGTTGATTATTTTATTGTAAGAGTGTTACTTTTATCATATTGGATTTCATGCATATAGGTATGCATAAAAGATATTCTTTTTATACTAAAAGTGTGATTTTTCTCATAAATGGATTTTATGCTTAACTTAGATGAATAAGAGAAATTCTTTTATTCTAAAAGTGTAATTTCCTACCAAACTGAATTTATGCATAAGAAGATGCATAAAAGATTAATTTTAATCTCGAAAGTGTTAGTCTCCTTAAATGGAATTTATGTATAAATAAATGTGTAGAGAAATCTTATATCAAATATAAGAATTCTCTTTTTTTTTTTTTAAAGATATGAAATGTGATAAGATGTGATAAGAGGTGTATGAGATGTGATAAGAATTGATAAGATGCGTATGGAAAGTGATAGGATGTGATAAGATGTGTATGGGATGAGGTAAGAAGTGTATGTGATAGAATAGGATGTATATGGGTTGTGATAGGGCGAGAATGGATGTGATGTAAAAGATTAGATGTGAAGACATATGGTGTTACATGAATGGGAATGTGGAAATGGATGTATGTATGTGGATGTGTGGATGTGGAGATGGGAGTATGGATGTATGAATGTGAAAGTGGATGTATGAATGTGAAAATGGATGTATACATGAAGATGTATATGCATAGATGTGAATGTGGATGTAGATGTGGATGTATAGATGTGAATGGGAATGTGGATGTGGATGTATGTATGTATGTGGATGTAGATGTGAATGTATAGATGTGAATGGGAATGTGGATGTGGATGTATATGAATGTGGATGTAGATGTGGAGGTATAGATGTGAATGGGAATGTGGATGTGGATGTATGTATGTATGTGGATGTAGATGTGGATGTATAGATGTGAATGGGAATGTGGATGTGGATGTATGTATGTATGTGGATGTGGATGTATGTATGTATGTGGATGTGGATGTATGAATGAGGACGTGATAATGGATGTATGCATGTAGATGTGGATATATGGATGTGAATATGAATGTGGATGTGGATGTGGATGTATGGATGTGGATATGGATGTGTATGTATGAATGTAGATAAGGGATGTGGATGTGAAAATGGAGGTATGCATGTAGATGTGGATGTATGGATGTGAATATGGATGTGGATGTGGATGTATAAATGAGGATGTGAATGTGGATGTGAATGTGAATGTGGATGTGAATGTGGATGTATGGATGTGGATATGGATGTGTATGTATGAATGTGGATATGGGATGTGGATGTATAAATGAGGATGTGAAAATGGATGTATCCATGTAAATGTGGATGTATGAATGTGAATGTGAATTAATGTGTCGTCGATATGAGGAAATGGATGAGAATGAGTACACATTGAATGGAATGTGGAATAAGTAATGTGGACTAAGGAGGGATAATGTGGAAAGACGAGAGTTTGATTTAGAAACTGTATTTTGTGACTGTTTGTAAATGACTGTTTTATGTCAAGAATGCTGGGGAAGCATTTTGACCATCTTGTGGATTAAGGTCATGAAGACCTAACTGTTAAAGTTGCAACTGCTGACGGAGAGTCAATGGAGGACGTCTCGCGTAGCAAGGTCGACCGAGGTCTTGACCAGCCTCGGTTCGATTTAAATGGTGAGCTTCCGGTACGGTGGATGAGGGACCAAGGAAGCGGCCTATGAGTGAAGCGCTAGGTCACCTGCGAAGGATCCTAGAGGGTGCTGACCATACGGTGCTCGGGCTCTGGGTTGCCCAGGATACCCACGCGTGCGTCGAGGAAGATATTGGAACAAGGAGTAAGAGTTGTTTTGTGAAACCGGGCATGGATCTGGTTGATTGACCTTGCTGGTCTTCAATGGATGAGTCCATGGCTCTTTATATGGATCTGTTGGTTGATCTTGCTGATCTTCAACGAGAGTCCATCTTGATTTTTATAAGTGATTATATTGCCGAGTATTATGGGCTAGGAACTATTGAAAAGGCCCCTGTGTGGACAGGTGGTGAGCGTTCTAGTTGCCAATGATGCCATAGATACTCTGATGAAGGAATGATGGGAAATTATGAATCAACCGGATAAATTGGAAGATTGTGATCAGTGGTACTATGGTTTCATTAAAGGATTGTTTTAAAGTTAGCCGATGCTAAGAAAAAGGCAATTTCATATTGGGTGTGTAAGTGGTGTGGCTAGTTTTATGTTTGCATGAACTTCCGGCTAGGGGGCCTTGGAACTCTTTTCCTTGGTACCCGGGACAAAACCTAACCAAATTCCAAATTGGATCCCATCACTACAGTGGTTGGGCGGTTGGCTAACCCATGGGATCGGATGGGGTTAGGCTGGACTGATGGATCCGTAAATCGAGATTTAATTTCTATTATTACGATAGATGAAGTAAATCCCGGATAGAAATTGTTCTATGGATAGGAATCAACGGCTGTGCCTCTTGATGGGGAAAAAAGCGTTGATCCCAATGATCCAAGTGCAAGTTTCTTCCTTGATTTGACCAAGTACCGTTAAAGGTGCAGTCAGATCAGTTGATCCGTAATGATCTTGACTACGTTAGAGTAAAGAGTTATCCTGGTGGAATTGCCCATGCTTTCCGGGTAAAGGAAGTTTTTCCGGTTTCCGTTTTGGACAAACCGATGGATTAGTCTCTTGTCCGGATATCCGTGGGCGAGGCCCCGAGTGTGAGACCCCTACCCACGCATGATGTGCTACTTCCGCTGCTAGTACTCCGAATCCGTCGCATAGTGGGGACAGGGATCTCACACCCATCCAGTCCCATGGGTTAGCCAACTGCCCAACCACTGTAGTGATGGGATCCAATTAGGAATTTGGTTAGGTTTTGTCCCGGGTACCAGGGAAAAGATTTCCCAGGCCCCCTAGCAGGATATTCATGCAAACTTAAAACTAGTCACGCACCACTTACACACCCAATATGAAATTACCTTTTTCACAGAATCAGCTATCTTTAAAAACAATCATTTAATGAAACCATTGTGTCACTGATCATAATCCTCAAAATCTCTGGTTAAATCTTTATTTCCAATCATTCCTTCATCGGTGTACCTATGGCAACCAGAACGCTCACCACCTGTCCACTCATCAGGGGCCTTTTCGATAGTTCCTAGCTCAACTTTATCAGCTAGGTCTCCATGACCTCAATCACAAGACGATCAAAATGCTTTCCCAGCATTCTTGATGTAAAACAGTCATTTAAAAACAAGTCATAATACAATTTCTATAACGAACTCTCGTCTTTCCACATTAATCAACATTACTTAATCCACATTCATTTCATATAAATTCCCATTCTCATCCAATCACATCATTTTTCATCTCATCACTTCTTTCCTCAAATATCCTCATCAGATCTCATCCACTCGCATTTACCCATATCCACATGTCATCACATCACATTCATTCACATCTCATCCATTCAGACCACATCACATTCACTCACATCACATCGCATTCATACCACATCACATTCACTCACGTCACATCTCATTCAGACCACATCACATTCACTCACATCACATCTCATTCAGACCACATCACATTCACTCACATCACATCGCATTCAGACCACATCACATTCACTCACATCACATCTCATTCAGACCACATCACATTCACTCACATCACATCTCATTCAGACCACATCACATTCACTCACATCACATCTATTCACATCCCATACTATTCATTCTCATCCCGATTCACATGCCATCACATTCATTCACATCCCTTATCATTCATTCACATCTCGATTCACAAGCTATCACATTCATTCACATCCCTTATCATTCATTCACATCCCGATTCACAAGCTATCACATTCATTCACATCCCTTATCATTCATTCACATCCCGATTCACAGGCTATCACATTCATTCACATCCCTTATCATTCATTCACATCTTGACTCACATGCCATCACATTCATTCACATCCCTTATCATTCATGAAACATCCCGATTCACAAGCTATCACATTCATTCACATCCCTTATCATTCATTCACATCCCGATTCACAGGCTATCACATTCATTCACATCCCTTATCATTCATTCACATCCTCACTCACATGCCATCACATTCATTCACATCCCTTATCATTCATATCTATCCAATTTACATCACATCTCATCGCCTCTATTCTCGTTCATATTCATCACATTCACTTCCACATACATCCACATCCATTCTTTCACATACATCCACTTCCATTCTTCACATACATCCACATCCATCCCATATAATTCATTTACATCCTCATTCACATGACATCTCATCACTTCTATCATCACATCTATCCATCCATTCATACTCACATTTATCTGATTCACATCACATCTATCCATCCATTCATTCTTTTATAAAAATCAACTTCAGTGGGAATAACACTTTTATATAAATCTTTTTATACATCTATTTATGCATAAATTCAATTTTAAGACAAATAACACTTTTGAAATAAAAATAATTCCTTTATGCATCTTTCTATGCATAAAATAAAATTTAATGAGAATAACTTTTGAAATAAAAATTAATTCCTTTATGCATCTTTCTATGCATAAAATCAAAATTAATGAGAATAACTCTTTTGAAATAAAAATTAATTCCTTTATGCATCTTTCTATGCATGAAATCAAAATTAATGAGTAACTCTTTTGAAATAAAAATAAACTCCTTTATACATCTTTCTATGCATAAAATCAAAATTAAATGAAAACAATATTTTTATAATAAAAAGAATTTCCAATATGCATCTTTCTATGCATAGAAATTAATTCTAGTGAAAATAACATTTTAACAAATAAAAATATTTCCAATATGCATCTTTCTATGCATAAAAATTAATTCTAATGAAAATAACGCTTTTACAATAAAAATATTTCCAATATGCATCTTTCTATGCATAGAAATTAATTCTTATGAAAATAATATTTTTACAATAAAAATATTTTCAATATGCATCTTTCAAAATAACACTTTTTAGAATATACAAACAGAGGGGATTACTCTTTTTGAATAACATAAAGATAAAACTTATTTCCACAAAATTTAAGAAAATTTTACTATAGCCTCCTTTATATGGCTAACCATTTTTTTAATTTTTACTCTCTAAATCTACTTAGAATTTATCCCAAGATGCACTTAGCACTCTAATTTTATCAATTCCCATTTTTTAAAGAGAAAACAATACGAAAAGTTTATCTCTATTTATTTGATTACACATCTTGGAAAGGGCTGAATTCAATGAAGAGAAGGGGGAAGCCTTTCCATCAAGGTATAACATCCAATTTCAATTTAAAAGAAGCAAGAAATCATAAACCATAGAATAGAATTAGAAAAAAGTAGAATTTCTAACTTACATGGAGTTTTGTGGAGCTATCCTTTGGCTTGAGGGATTGAGGGTTCTACTCTTGCTTGGATCAAGAGTGGCCACACTAATTCTTTGTGGAGGGAAATAGTAAAAAACAAGTGAATTATCAATGAATTCAATGTTTTTGGCTCTCGAGAGGAGTAGAGTAACAGTGCATAAAACACTATTAACCTTTACAAAGGGGGAGGCTTCATTTATAGGAAAAATGAGCCTCTAACCAAGCAAACTGATTCTAGAATTTTTCAGGTCAGTTTGGTCACTTTTTGACCATTTTTAGGTCAGTTTAGATTACTTTTTGGTTCTAATTGAAACATGAGAGAGGAGAGATGAAAATATCTCATTATTTGTGAGTTTAAAACTCATCCACACATGCGAAATAGGTGCCTCCTTCATGAGGGGAATTCCCCACACTGAGGTGTCAAAAATGCATCATTTCCTCTAAATATCTCTTCTGTTTTAACTAATAACCTTGTCCTTACATCTTATGTGAGTATTTACTCATTTTTGGGAGATTTTTCTTTTATTCTTCAATTTATCTCCTCCCTACATTTGGATTAATCTTATTGGTCCATAGGAACCTTAATCCAAAATTTTTCAAAAATCTGGACCCTCAAGCTACGGTCCTTTTACCTATTTTCAATTTATTCCAATTGTACACTGGAAAGTTCTTTTTGAATTTCTGTTTCAGGGAAAATCATTTTAATAAGAAGGGATATTTTTCCATCATAAGATATCTAGAAACTGAATTACCTCTCTCTAGGCCAAAACAGATAGAAACAAGATCTGTTATTATTCTAAAAAGGGGATTGATTACAGGGGGAGAAACTGGACATCTTGAGGGGCTAGGGGAAGAATCTTACAAAGGTATTATCTTCAAAGAATGTCCCTGAGCAAGCACGAGTAACTAGGTGCTCGAGAAAGAAAACCATGAAAATCGACAAAGGGGATAACCGGATAGTTTATTAAGAGTGGTTTAGAAGATGGCACGACCACATATGCATCGACCTCTCTATTAGAAGAAGAACATCTCCTACACTCATCCACTCGATATAGGGAACCGATTAACACTAACCAGCTCCCTAAAAAGCTTACTGAATACCCTAATCCCATTGAGGAGAAGGAAAGACTCTTGGCAGTCAGAATTGGTCACACAGGGACTGCCAAGCTCAAATAGAAGATAAGCCTCCAATTGCTTACCTTGAGCCATGCCCTTTGGTCTCCAACATGAGACCTACTAAAGAGGCTTAGGTATTTAATAGAGAGCTCCTAGACCAATCACCCCCTCATAAACCTCCCAGACCAATCACCCCCTCATAGGCCAACACAAGCAGCAACACCAACTACTATGATAGCTACCCCCCACTAGGGAAATCTGGTAGTTGAATATCTCAAAAACCTGGGGGATGCCCATCTTGAAAGAACAGACACAGAGATTCCCATATAAATACCTTATACACATAAGAGCTTGAGAACAATCCAAGGCAACCCTTCCTCAAGGAACAACCTCCACTCTCCTAGAGACATTGTTGGTCTCTCTTCCTCTCTCTATTCTCAGGTCTCTTCTCAGATCCAGATACCCATTGGCACCTTGCTTCAAGGTAGCCTAAGCTTATGGAAGGATCTGAAGAATTGGATGGAGGGACGCCTTAGGGCAGACATGCAAGAATCCATAAAGCTATGACTCAAAGGAAGACAAACTCATTGAACCCCACGAGATCACTGGAACCCCCATAGTTCAAGGAAATAAGCTTGGACAATATTTTGAAGGCGATGTGCTCAATGCTACATTGCCAATAACCTTCACGGCTCCAGGTCACAGCAATCCTAGATGAGGGAGCAGGAGTGAGCATTGTTACAAAATAATGCTGGGAAAAATGGGGAGCATCCGCCATGGGTGACAAAACATTACTCGTAAAACTTGCTGACGGAGCCATCGCTAGACCCATTAGTCAATTGAAGGATTTGAAAGTAAAGACCCTTAGAACCACCTTCTACCTGTTAAAAAACCATCCTAAGGAGGATCAAACACTAGCTCCATTGCATAGTTGAATAGAAATGAAGAAGATGAAGTTAAGCTACTAATCAAGAAGTAATTAGCATAATGATGAGCATAATGACAACATAAGTGAGGGGCAATAAAATGTGTTGATTTCAATAGATGAGAGCCTCTTTATATAGGCTGAAGTACATGAGGATTAAGCTCAAGATTAGGTGTTAATCATCATCTAAATCATCTCCACCTTCCCTCCTAGATTCAAGCACCTAAAAGTGACCACCAACCCTAGAATCTTGCTAATCACACCAATGCTACCTAATCAAGAGATCACGACCCCTTTGGCTGATGTTGAGCTCCTAAATGACTCTTTTACATCATGGTAAGGTTGCATAATAACCTTTGTATCCATTTGCCCATAATCTATGACTTTAGTGCATAGTGCTAGTTACAAGGTATGTGCCCTACACATCATTTTAGTGAAGGTGTTTGCCATATTTTTAACACTACCACCACACCTTTGTGGTGATGAACTTTGGATGTCGCCAGTTTCATATGATTGCATCCTTGGGTGACCTTTTATGAGGGAAACCAAAATGATCCATGATTAGGGTACTAACCTTATCTACATTTGAAGAAAAGATCAAACAATTAAGATCAACCTACACATGTGGAAGGTACATGTGATGAGGGGGGAGGGGCTGTCGATGGAGAGGGTACTATGGCAAGGTTTGTGGTGAGAAGAGATCAGGGCCTTGTCTCGATGTCAAAGGTATATCCTTTAAGTGAAGGGGGAGGCCCAAATGGAGCATTAGGGTGGGGGGTGAAGGGGGTGTGGTGATGAAGGCAGAGTGAGAGGATGGTGAGGGGAAGAGAGAGAGGGTAGTGGTGCCACGTGGTGGTGGAGGTGGTGTTTGGGAGCTTCTGCTGGGGTGGGATTGGGCTAGGAGGAGATTAGTGCAAAGGAGACAAGGGTGGGGGTTTCTCGTTCGAGAGGTTGCCAGGTGCCACTCCTTTGTCATGGCCATCATCATTATGCTCATCATTGAAAAAGGATTTGCTATCTAGGCACTTGGAGTGGAAGAAGCGGTGAGCCTCGGTGGCTTCTTTTTGGGGAAGAAATCCATAGGGAAGGCCAGGTGGGGTCATCAAATTGCATGATCCCCGTGGCCTAGATAACTTCAAGCTGGAGGTGGCACCTGTGATATAGAATGAGAAGGCCTTCAGGGGTGCAAGGGGGGAGTGCATACTAACGGAGGACCCTGTAGGCAGCGTAGACGATGTTCCAGCCTGGGTGGTGGAGAAAGTGAAGGCTTTTTGTAGTGCAAGGAGAGGAGTAGGAATAGGGGCAAAGGTCGCCTGGGAAAGGACAGCAAGGTCGATGGTTTCATCAGTGATCTTGGGGAGGAATCTTATATCGTCTCCCACTTAAAAAACGGGAGATGTCCTCATCTCGCAAACTGGGGGTAATCTTGCATCAGATCGGCTTCTTTCTCCCAGGTGGCGTCTTCAAAAGGATAGAACTTCCATTTGACTAATAATTCTCTCAGAATTCTGTTCTTGAGAACCTTCTCTCGAACATCAAGGATTTCTTCAGGTTGGAGTTCCATCCACCCTTGGGTTGAAGAAGTTAAGAGTTCATCATTAAGCACATGATTCGGGCTCGGTACATACTTCTTAAGTAGGCTGACATGAAATACATTATGTACTTTGAGATGAGGAGGCAGAAGAAGTTCATAGGCTAAGTCACCTACTTTCTTTGTAATCAAATATGGCCCACAGTATCTTGGGGATAACTTCTTGTATATCCCAAGAGATAGAGAACATCTTTTGGGGCGTACTCGAATGAAGACCATATCTGCTTCTTCGAATTTTCTGTCTGACCTCTTCTTATCTGCATACTGCTTTTGTCTAACCTGGGCAACTTTATATCCTTGCGGATTGAGTGCATCTGCTCCTCCATGTCGTCAAGCATCTGTCTAGGCATCTTGACCCTAATCAATGGGTGGGACCAAGTTAATGGTCTTGTCCATACAGAGCTTGGAAAGGGCTCATCCCGATACTTCGGTGATAAAAAGCATTCTAGGTGAATTCAACTAGGTGCAGATAGCTTAGCCACTTCTTGGGTTCCCTGCCACAGCATGACCAAAGTATATCTTTGATTACTTGGTTCACCCTTTCTGTTTGACCATCGGTCTCGGGGTGGTAAGCTGTGCTGCTAAGATCCAAGAAAGTTCCTACTGCTTTGAAGAATGCAGTTCAAAATCTTGACATGAATTTGGGATCTCGATCACTTACTATTCTCCTAGGTAGGCCATACAATCTGAAGATATCCTTGAGGAACACTCTGGCCACATCCACTATAACATATGTTTCTTTTACTGGAATTAGATGGGCAACTTTGGTTAGTCTGTCAACTACCAAGAAGATGGAGTTGTAACTTGATTGCACTGAAGGTAGTTCAGTAATAAAATCCATACTGATACATTCCCACTTCATCTGGGGGATGTCTAATGGATGTAACTTCCCAGGCATTTTTACTCTCTCAGCTTTGACTTTCTGACATATCAGGCATTGACGTACATGATTAAGTACATCCTTTTTAGTCCAGGCCAAAAGAAGCTTTTCTTTACAGACATGTAGGTCTTGATGAAACCTGGATGTCCTGCTATAAGGCTATCATGGGCTTCATTCAGAATTTGACCCTTTGTTCCCTCATCATTGGGAATGCATAGCCTGCTATTATAATACATAATTCCTTCTCCAAGATGTATCCTTGAACTCGGTTCAACTCTTGAGGAGTTTTGCTTTCCTTCATAAGTAGGGTAGCAATAGGGCCAAAGAATCTATCCTGCTACATGATCCTCTCTCTTGCTTCATTAATCAATGGATTTGACACCACTGTGATTGCAAGCAAGGAGGCTTTTCTGCTGAGGGCATCTGCTACCAGATTTTCTTTGCCTCGGCGGTACTACTTGATTTCAAAATCAAATTCTCGCAGGGTCTACATCCACCTTCTTTGGCGCATGTTGAGATCCTTCTGAGTGAAGATCCACTTTAAGCTCTAATGATCTATCATCAAAGTGAATCTTTGACCTAGTAGGTAATGTCTTCACAACTTCAAGGCATACACTACTGAAAGTAGCTCCAGGTCGTGGACAGCATAATTTCTCTCATGCATTCTGAGTTTTCAGGATTCACAGGCCACTGCATGACCTTCCAGCATGAGCGCACCTCCTAGGGCAAAACCACTGGCATCAGTTATTACTACCTCAAAGGGTAGAGAGAAATTTGGCAACTTTAGAACGGGATTGGTTACCAAGGCAGTCTTCAGCTTATCAAAAGCGCTCTAACACCTGGCAGACCATGGAAACGGGGTATTCTTCTTGAGAAGATTAGTTAGGGGGGAAGCTATGAGAGCATACTTAGGTATAAAAATTCTATACCACAACCAATTAATCCCAAGAATCCCCTAACTTCTTTCACTATCTTTGGTTCAGGCCAATCTATGACTGCTTGGACTTTTGTGGAATCTAGAGAAATTCTATCTTTGGATACCAGAAAGCCCAAGTATTCAACATGGTCAATAGAGAAAGTGCATTTGCTCTTTTTTGCAAAGAGCTGGTGCTTCCTTAGAATCTCAAGAACTTTACGGACATGAGCTTCATGGTCAGCTGCATTCTTTGAGTAAATCAAAATATCATCAAAGAAAACAAGAACAAAATCATCCAAGTATTCTCTGAGAATTTCTTGCATTAGGCGATTGAATGTAGCTGGGGAATTCATCAATCCAAACGGCATGACTGTAAATTCATAGTGCCCATATAGCGGGTATTGATGGCTGTCTTTGGAATATCTTGATCATTAATCCTGATCTGGTAATACCCTAATTTGAGATCTATCTTTGTGAAGACCTGGGCTCCATTTAGCTTGTCCAAAAGCTCATCAATTATGGAGATAGGATACTTATTCTTGATTGTCAGCTGATTGAGACCTCTGTAATCCACACAGAATCTTAATGTTCCATCCTTCTTTTTCTGAAAGAGAACTGGCACTCCCCAAGGTGGGGTCTTACAAACCCTTGTTCTAACAGCTGCCTAAGCTATTCCTTGAGTTCAATGGCTTCAGGGACTGGCATTTTGTACATGCGCTGGGCTACTGCGGGCTGAGCTCCGAGGGTCAATTCTATCTCATGATCTACTTCCCGAATCGGAGGCATCTCAGTTAGCCCTGCTGGGAATAAATCATCATACTGACTTAACTATTCTGGTTCTTTAGCCTTTAACTTTGTGTCTACCGGATTCATTTTGACAACATAAATGAGCTGCTTCTTTCTAAGTCCTTTCAGTAACCTAGAAGCTTTTACTAATTGCAGATCTGGGGATCCAAAAATTTCAGTTCCTTGAACTTTGTTCCAGTGAAGGTCATGGAAGGAAATGGTTCCATTGTGACAGTGAATGTCAGCTTGATTTTTTTGGAGCCAATCCATTCCAAGGATTCCGTCAAAAACTCCCAAAGGTAAGACTCTAAACTGGCAGTCAGCTACATTTCAATCTAGATTAAACTAAATACGATCTGTCTCATGGTGAGTGAAAAGAATCTTCCCACTGGCCAATTCAACTTGCATAGGTTTTCCTTATTTCTATTCTAAGACTAGCTTACGCAAGCATCCTGGGGTAATAAATGATTGAGTACTGCTTGAATCAATCAAAAGCTTGAATGGCTTACCCTTATACTCAGCTAGAGCATGGATGATAGAGAATTGACAATTTGGCCCTTGGTTTTCAATTCATAAATATGACCTCTTTCCTCTTCCACTACTTCTGCTATTGTAACTGCTCTGGTTGCTCTGCAAATTGGGGCGGAACTCTTTCTCTTTGGTTACCCCAATTTGCTCTGCAGATTGGGGCGGAACTCTTTCTCTTTGGTTACCCCAGTTCTGGGAGGGAGTTCTGAGATTACTCTGAATAGAGGTAGATGGTCGAGCTGGAGTCCTCCTGGGATTGCCCTGATTTTGACGAGACGTTGACTGATACGAAGGGGCTGGTCTCTGCACTCTGGGTCCTTGACTTCCCTGTCCTCTTGACATGGTAGGAGTCGGGCAGTCTTTAAGCTGGTGACCGAAACCTTAACACCCAAAACACCTGTTCTCACTTCTAAGCTCATCCCTCTGAATCCTTGAAAAGGTGGGGCACCTGAGAAAGTGTTCTCTTGGGGTCTTCCTTCACTTCTAAATCTCCCAGCATCTTGATTCTTTTTAGGGCCTTGCTGCCTCTTTGGGGGTGGAAAGTTTGAAGCACTTCCCGGGGTTGGGAACCTTTTAAATTTTGAGGGTGCATGCTTCAACGGTTGTGAGATCCCATTGCCCCCTCCGCGCACCGGATTCCCGATTGATAGCAGCGGAAGTAGCTTCCTCTTGCGTGGGGCAGGGTTTCCCACTCGGGGCCTCGCCCTTGAATGTGCGGGCACGAGACTAATCTGGTGGTCATTCCGAAACCAAAAACGGAAAAATATCCCTTGCTCGAAAAACACGGACGATTCCACCTTTTTTACTTTCTTAACAAATTTTCTAACGGGGTCAAGAGAACTAAACTATCCTTCACCTGATTAAACCAGATAGAAGGAAAACTATTACAGACTTATCTTGAAGAAATCAACGCTTTTTTCCTAATCGCAATCAGGCACAGCCATTGATCTAATCTTTTGAGAAGCCTTCAGGTTTTTATTTAACTACTCGAGTTCTAAGCGTATTCCTATTATTCAATTCCATTATTAAAACTCCACTGATTCCAGCCTATCCGACAGCCACCACCCAACCACCACTGGAATCGGTAGAACCAGACAATTACTCACCCACCCATAATTGAATGCCTTTCTTAACTTTTGCTTTCAAATACAAATACACACACACTCCTCTTTAAAACTTTAACTTATAAAAACAATCCATTAACAAAATAGTTATTGGTTACAGATGTCATAACTCAAAATTTCCATCCAGTCCTTGTTTCTTAAAAAAAATAGTATCACTCTGGGCTCTCCATTGAGATCAGCTGGTCAGCCAACGAGATCCAGTAACACATTACAATAATCATTTGTCCATCATACAATATCTTCCACGACATGCGCATGGATGTCCTAGGCATCGCGAGCCCGTGCATCGCCTGGTCAGAACCCTCCAGGATCCTCGTTAGGTGTCCTGGCACTTCACTCAGGGACTTCTTCATCGGCCCTCATCCATCGTACCGAAAGCGCACCATTTTAACCGTACCGAGGCTGGTCAAGACCTGGGCAGGCTTTGTCGCGTGAGCTATCCTTTGAACACTCCCCGCCAGCTGTTGCAACCGAACTTCCCTTAGAAAAACACATATACCAAATGCTCCCTCTAGCATTCTGGCATGAGACAGTCCTTTAAGAAAATAGGGTTTCTATGCAAGTTTTCAGTTTGATTTTCTTCTTTTGAATACAATGAGTATATCTTAAATCAGTATCCCCAAAACTTCATGATTGTAATTCTAAATTCCATAACAGAATTTCTCGAATTCTGTAACCTTGATCCACATATTAATTCAAAGGGTCTCAAACTTAGTTTTAGGTTTGGCGGGAGATTTTAGTGTAATTTCCTGAACTGGTCACATCTTCTTTCCTCGAAACTGACGAAAGAGTTTGGTCTTGGTCATAGTTTGATTCAGGGTTCGAGTCTGATAAGAATTTTCCTCAACTATCTTTCTCGAAAAGGGGTGATATTTCAGTTTACTATTTTATTGAATTTCATTCATTGAATATTCACTTAACTAAATTCTAAATTAATTATGAATTCCAATGAAGAATAAATTAATCATTTATCTAAATATTTCAACTTCGATAGATTTTTTGAATTTTCTCTTTACAATCCGAGTGAATATAGAATGATAAAAAATTCTCTCTCAGAGTATTTACTTATTCATTTATCAAATACTCATAGAATTTAAACATAGAATTAAAGAGATTTCTAATTTTGATAAAAAAATTCTTTACGCATCTATTTATGCATAAAAATCAACCTCAATGGGAATAACACTTTTATATAAAAGAAAATCCTTTTATGCATCTATTTATACATAAAATCAATTTTAATATGAATAACACTTCTAAAATAAAAAGAATTTTTTTATGCATCTATTTATGCATAAAAATCAATTTTTACAAGAATAACGCTTTTATAACAAAATTTCCTTTATGCATCTTTCTATGCATAAAATTTAAATTCAATGAAAACAACACTTTTATAATAAAAATTTTCATTATGCATCTTTCTATGCATAGAATTTAAATTCAATGAAAACAACACTTTTATAATAAAAAGAATTTCCATTATGCATCTTTCTATGCATAGAAGTTAAATTCAATGAAAATAACACTTTTATAATAAAAAGAATTTTCCATTTGCATCTTTCTATACATAGAAATTAAATTCAATGAAAATAACACTTTTATAATAAAAAATTTTCAATATGCATCTTTCTATGCATAGAATTCAAATTCAATGAAAATAACACTTTTATGATAAAACAATTTCTAATATGCATCTTTCTATGCATAGAAATTAAATTCAATGAAAATAATGTTGCCATATATATAGGCAGTGATGTGTGTGAACACACTTAGGACTGCCAGGGCACTTTTTCCCTCTTTAGGAGGTTTTTTTCCCCGGCTTGTATATACGCCCATCATTCTAGGGCTAACTTATCTTTTGTACATTGATACAATCTAATACATTGTGTGTTATGTGTATTCTTGCTTCTTCTTCTCCAAGCTTTGTGTGCTTTCCTGCAACCCTAATTCCAACAATTGGAATCAAAGCAGACATCGGCTCCTAGGGCTACACCGCCAGCACCCTCCGACTCACGTTCTCCGATTAAGGTGAGCTTTCACGAGCACTTGCAGGTCCCTATACTCTGCAGGTAGGCCCGTAGGGCTTTGCGTTCTAAAAAATTGCATCTGAGGTCATTTCGGGCATAAAGAAGAATCTATTGTCTGTCTCTGCGCTTGCTAGACTTGGACTTGTAGTCAAATTTATGGATGACAAATGTAATGTTCATGATTTGACTTCTGGTGATACCATTATTGTATCTAGCACCTTGTTTCGTGGGCTGTATAGGCTCAATTCTTATGACAAGTGTGTGGAAGATTCAGCAAATGCAGTTTCTGATGAAAAGGCAATTTCAGATGCAAAACTATGGCATGCTCGTTTTGGTCATCTGAACTTTGCTAGTTTGCTGCGTTTGCAGAAATTTGATATGGTTGCTTCGTTGCCCCCTCTTGAGGCACCATTGAAACATGTTTGTGAAGGTTGTATTTTGGGCAAAATGCAGCGTTCTGCATTTCCAAAGGATGGTTCTATGCGGGCCAATCGCAAATTGCAACTTGTACATAGTGATGTATGTGGGCCTATGCAAACTCCGTCATTTGGTAAACACTTGTACTTCGTGACTTTCATTGATGATTACTCAAGGCATGCATGGGTATATCCACTGTAGACAAAGTCCGAAGTGTTTTTGTGCCTCAACCAGTTTTTACTTATGGTTGAAAATGTATCCAATTGTAATGTGGGCACCCTCCGTTCTGATCGAGGGGGGGAGTTCACGGGATGTATTTGATACGTTGTTGCCTCTCTTTACAAGTGGGAATTAAAATGTAAGTCCTAATGAGGTAAATATTCAGCCTATGCAGATTTCAAACGACATCATAGATCAGCCTATTTCTGATGCAGATTTACAGGATGTAATTCATGAGGATAGGGCTGAAAATGAGCAAGCTAGATGTATGCCTAAATGGCTGGTGCAAACCTTGCGTGATAGTAAAATTGATGCACCTATTTCTAGTCGTACTCGTTTAGGTTTTCAGCATGCCTCTTATGCATCAGATTGTTATGCTTTGGCTGTGTCTAATATGTGTGAAGAGGA
The DNA here is from genome assembly GCF_041138505.1 of Cibotium barometz. NCBI lineage: Eukaryota > Viridiplantae > Streptophyta > Polypodiopsida > Cyatheales > Cibotiaceae > Cibotium > Cibotium barometz. Next base: position 18,951,752 of record NC_141074.1, read on the forward strand.
AGAACCTCTTTCATTTGATGAGGCACAAAAATCAAAAAATTGGTTGGCTGTAATGCAAAGTGAATATGATGCTATAATGAAGAATGGTACATGGTCTTTGTGTGATTTGCCTATTGGTAAAAAGGCTATTGGATGTAAGTGGGTTTTTAAGTTGAAACGAAAGCCAGATGGCAGTGTTGATCGCTATAAAGCTAGACTTGTTGCAACAAAGGGTTATGCTCAAGAAAAGGGCATTGATTTTGATGAGACCTTTGCTCCCACTTGTCGTATGACTACCATTCGTAGCATTTGTGCATTGGTAGCTCATAATGGTTCGAATGTACATCAGTTGGACATAAAGATTGGACATAAAGACTGCGTTCTTAAATGGAGATTTGCATGAGGAGGTGTATGTAACGCAGCCTCGTGGTTTTGTTCAAAGAGTGCAGGAAAACAAAGTGTGCAGGTTGAAAAAGGCTTTATATGGTTTAAAGCAAGCTCCACGAGCTTGGTATGAAAAGATACATGCATATTTGACTGCACATGGTTTTCAGAATAGATAGTCCAACAGAAATCACTTTGTATGTTAAACGTGTGGATGATGTACATCTAATCATTGCTCTCTATGTCGATGACATGCTGCTCACAGGACCAAATGAGAGTCATATTGCTGATTTTAAGGCTGATTTGAATGCCTCTTTTGAGATGTCAGATTTGGGGCATTTGCATCATTATTTGGGGATACAATTTAAGCAGTGTGATGGAGGTATTGCTTTGTGTCAGTCAAAGTATATTGAGACATTGTTGTAGAGATTTGGCCTTGAAGACTGCAAGCCTATTGCTACTCCAATGGAGACAGGTTTGAAGTTGAGTCTTCATGATACTGGAGATCACTTTGATGTCACACTCTATCAGACAGCTGTTGGTTGCCTCTTTTATGTATGCATTACGAGGCTCGACATTCAGTTTGCAGTCTCACAGGTGAGCAGGTTTATGCATAGCCCAGGGTCTCAGCATTGGAAGGCAGTTAAACGCATCTTTCGCTACTTGAGTGGTACCATACATCTTGGGTTGTTTTATCCCAAGGGGGGATCGTTGCTGCCAGATTTACATGCTTTTTCGGACTCAGATTGGGCTGGTTGCTATGACACAAGAGTGTCCATAAGTGGTTTTTGTTTCATGCTCGGTAGCTCATGCATATCTTGGTTGAGCAAGAAGCAACCTACTGTGGCCACTTCTAATTGTGAAGCTGAGTACATGGCAGCTTTCACAGCTACAATTGAGTGTGTGTGGCTCAGACGGCTTATGGCTGACTTGGGTGTTGGACAGGAGTCTGCCACCTCTATCTACACTGACAGTCGGAGCGCATTGGCAGTTGCAAGAAACCCAGTTTTTCATGCTCGCACAAAGCACATTGAGGTGCATTATCACTATGTCAGGGAGAGACTCTCAACAGGAGAGATCAGCTTGGCCTATGTGCCAACACAGGACAACCTCGCCGATCTTTTCACAAAGGCACTTCCTCGTGAGAAGTTCGAAGCTTTCTGCAAAGCTTTGGGCTTGCTCCCTTTTGTGGACTGATCTACTTTGGGCATGGCACTTCCCTATACATAAATGCCAGCTCTCGTTCACACCCTCACTCCCAGGGGGGGATTTGTTGCCATATATATAGGCAGTGATGTGTGTGAACACACTTAGGACCGCCGGGGTACTTTTTCCCTCTTTAGGAGGTTTTTTCCCCTGGCTTGTATATATCCCATCATTCTAGGGCTAACTTATCTTTTGTACATTGACACAATCTAATACATTGTGTGTTATGTGCATTCTTGTTTCTTCTTCTCCAAGCTTTGTGTGCTTTCCTGCAACCCTAATTCCAACAAATAACACTTTTATAATAAAAATATTTCTAATATGCATCTTTCTATGCATAGAAATTAATTTTAATAATTAATATTAGTGAAATCCATGCATATTCATAGGTGAATATGTACATGGAGTAAATAAGAATATTTCTTTTAGAATGCACAAACAATGGGAATTACTTTTTTAGAATAACATAAAAATAAACTTTCTTTTCCACAAAATTCAAGAAAATTTTGTCATAACCTCCTTTGTATGGCCGACCATTTCTCAATTTTTAACATTCTATTTTCTATTTAAATTAACCCCAATAAGATATAAATGACTCTAATCTACACAATTTTTAATTTCAAAAGAGTAAACAATAAGAAAAGTTTAATCCATTTATTTGTTAATCATTCTAGGATAAAGAAAGGTTGAATTGTAAAGAAGAGAAGGGGGTAGCCTTTTCATCAAGTCATAGCATCAGAATTCACTTTTCATCAACTATAAAAAACAAGGAAATCAGAAAACCATAGATTTGAAATTAAAAAGTAAAAATTTTAGCTTACATGGAGTTTGTAAGCTTTCCTTTGGCTTGAGAGATTGAGGGTTCTACTGATTGGCTCTGGGTAGGAGTAGAGTAACAGTGCATAAACACTATTAAGCTTTTACAAAGGGGGAGGCTTCTATTTATAGAAAAAAGTGAGGCTCAAACCAAGTAAACTGATTCTAGAATTTTCCATATCAGTTTGGTCAATTTTTGACCATTTTTTGGTCAGTTCAACTTACTTTTTGGAACTAGACTTGAAAAAGGAGAGAGGACAGATGAAATATCTCATTCTATTGATTTAAAATGGGGATTAATGATGAGAAAAAAGGCACTTCCTTCATGAGGGGAAATCTCGGGGGGGTCACTTAGTATAAAAAATGAATATCACGTGCGTTCAACAGAAGGAATTTAAAAAAAAAATTGACTTACAGATATTTATTCACAGAAGGATTTATTTCAGAGCATATGTATGTATTTACAGAAGGTACCTTTTTATTGATAAATTTGACCAAAGGTTGTAAAGATAAGAAAGGTATAGGTGTAGTGGTTTAAGCTGCAAGAGCATAATTTTCCACACAATGGATCCAGGTTCAAATCTTGGAAAGATTTTTTCCTGGATATAAAATTTGATTTTTATTTGGGTTGCAACGTGATGATTCTGAAAAATAAAGACATTTGATAATATTTGAATTTGCTTTTACTACACACACGATTTATAGGTGCGCATTCAAAACAGGCGGGTAGTGTTGGCAGACGGGTACGCAGCTCTCTCTCTCTCTCTTCTCTCTCTCTCAAGCACAAGAAAACTCAGGTACGTAGCGCTCTCTCTCTCTCTCTCTCTCTCTCTCAAGCACAAGTAACTCAGGTTTGATTTTAACGATCAAACCTTCTCTTTTTCGTAAAAAAAATGGCCAGGCACGTAGGTGATGCGGCCCACCATGAGCACCGCGCAGTTTGATGGTCGGGTGAGGTGCTTGAGGCTATGGTCGGGTGAGGTGCTTGAGGCTGTTGCGTTAGGAGCTACCGACGGGGTCACAACAGGCCAAAGAAGGCGGCCGTTGGCAGGCATCGCAGAACGCCAGCGAGGAGCAGCAGCAGGTCTGTACGGCTTATGCTCTCTCTCTCTCTCTCTCTCTCTCTCTCTCTCTCTTGGCACATAGCCTAGCTATGTATTAATCAGACATATGCCTTATTGCAACTTCCCAGTTCACCTTCGTGTTATACCTCTTGGGAAGAACTCAATGCATCTCCTACTATAAATTGTGCAACATTGTAGTTTCTTGGTCTCATGAGTCATTTTGGCCTCAAGTAGACGTTAAATGTAACAGGCGGAAGATTACAAATAGGATTATACTTTGATAATGAATATTAAGTGCCTTAGTTCCTGACGATTGCACAATGTAGCGGAGATAAGAGTGCGAGAGAGAGAGAGAGAGAGAGAGAGAGAGAGAGAGAGAGAGAGAAGAACAATAAAGACAAGATACACCCGATGGGGTCCCAAATACCCCCTAAATGGCCCCCACCAAGGATTGGTGTATTTGCTTTATTGAATGATGAGAAAAAGACCGACTTCTTGATGATCTTTCTTGGCTATAAACATGCAGCCTAGCCTGAAGATGATCTGGTTCTGACCTTCAAGTTCCCTTGACCAGAGTTTTCCCTCTGGCTGTCCTGGCCCTTGGATCTCAGCACTATGTGAAATATGAGATGAGTCAGGCCTTTTGCCAATCTATGCTTTTATAGGCACAAAAGGGCTGGTTGGTTTGCTCATATAACCCTGTCAGCTTGTTTATTTATCCTCCACGACCTGTTTTTCTCGGCGCTTTAATAGGCGCCTTTTCCAATATGCTGGCCGCCTATGTGCTGGCCCTCCATGGCCTGGCTAACTGGCTGTGAGGGCCTCATCGGCTGGCCAACTGGCCGCCCAGTCCGACCGCCAGTCCATGCCTACTAGGGGCTGGCCGACTGGGCCCTTGCCTGAGGCTGGCCATCAAGGCCTATGCCCTCTAAGGGATGGCCACAATGCTTAGAGCTTCTTGTGGGCCAATGTCATGGCCCATGGGCTGTCCTAGGTAGCCCAAGTGTGGGGCAGCATGGGTAACCCTTGCCCCCACGCTCTATGCAATTCTACATGCAACTACATATCAATGCCCATAACACCTGTCATCATTCCAGAGGGTGACTCACAATACAGATTGGCACTGCTTCATGTGCGGGACTTGCATAACTAACCCTGGACTAGCAGTACGGACTGGCATTGCTATTTCTGCCAATCTTCCGAGGTGTTTTGACCTTTCCAAGGTGCCTTTGCAGAACCACGCATTGATGCTTGCCAAATCCAACTTGGCATTCCAACCTTATGAAGCTGGGGAAGATATCTTGCACTGCATTTTGAATGAAGCAAGGAGGTTGGATAAGCAGGCACAGGGACCTTTAACCCCAACAACCTCCCACTTAAAGGCCAATGTGCCTTCAAGTGAGAACCCACTACCTACTGGCCTACAACTAGTATGTACAAGATGGACGAGATACGACGGATCTCATCCCACACCTACGGGCTCACTGTGTCGTAGTGCATCCGGCTCTCCGAGCAGACCAATGCACGGTGGAAGCCATGCAGAGATATCACCCATCTCTGCATCCTATCTGCGAGAGCTCATGCACTCATGCAGGTATGTAGTAATGACCTGCATCTCTCCCCCATGCTGAATGTCCGTGGAGTCAGCCATCTCTGCATCCTGTCTGCGAGAGCTCATGCACTCATGCACTCATGCAGGTATGTAGTAATGACCTGCATCTCTCCCCCATGCTGAATGTCCGTGGAGTCAGCCACCGCACGGCTCACAACTCCCACTGCAAATGCGCCCACGGCAAATGCAAGCTCGGGTCTCGACATGAGTATCTCATACATGAGACTCCCGAACGCTGATGCTACTCTGGCTATCTCGCATAGCCTCACCATGTCAGCCATAGCTAACGAATCAGGAGTGGACTCTACCACATATGAATGTGCTAGCTCCGGGGTACTGGCCAGTGTCCCCGTATAATCCAAGTGTCCTGGAACCATGTCAGAAGCATCGTCATGCTCTGACTGTAGCATCTCGTCTGACATCAGCATGTCAAGAAATGACTGCACCACCGAAGCATCATCGGCATCTAAACCAGTCATCTCCGCCATCACACATGATGACTCGCCCTGTGCATCCATAGAGGACAGATGCTCCACATGTCCATCAATAGACATCTCATGCACTGGCTCCTGTGTCACATCTCGTGACTGCTGCCCCTGTAGTGCATCTCTAGAGCAAGCACTGCTCTCAACATGTCCCACGCTGGACAAACCATGCACCTCAGGCTCTGTCTGCGCATCTGACAATCGCAGACCTCTCGCATGCATCTCACATGCTCCAGCATCCTGGAAGTGTACTCTCCTCGTCTCAACCTGTCCACAAGGCAAGGGAGTCACACAGACTCTACCATCACGAGAGTACATGAAGTACAAAGGGAACTTTGTGCCTGACATGGCACCTCTCGCTATCACAAGCGAAGCCCTATGTAGCTTCCAGGCATGCTCTGTATGCGTAAAAGCATACCCCTCGTCTCGTAACTGTGCCACAGACACTAAGCACTGTGTCATACTCGGCACATGTCTCACGTTGCGCAGCAGCAAACAACCACCAGTGGCAAATACGAGGTGTATATCTCCAACACCTGCAACATCACTATCCAGCATGTCCATCTCAGCACACCCATGTCTCCCAGCTGAATATGTGCTAAACCAATCCCTATGTGGGACAACATGGCACAAGGCATCCATATCCAACAAAAATCTCTGAGACAATATGCAAGGACTTGTAGTGACTGCACAAGAGGTATCCCGTACAACCTCTCTGCTAGAAACATCTGCCATCCGTGAATCAAGAAGCTGTCGCTTCTTCTGCTGTCTCATACGACGGAAGCATCCCTGTCTGATATGGCCACGTCTGCCACAATGCCAACAGACCATGTCTCTACGAGATCGAGTCCGACTACCTCTCACACGATGTGTCTCAACAACAGCCATACATGTACCTCTACTCTCAGCTATACCATCTACACTGACTGCATCATGGTGGGCACTCTCCGAAGCCATGACTGTCCACAAGATGATCCGACAAGTTGAAAACCAAGTGCCAAATCCTCAAGGCACTGTAGCAATGGCAAACTGCAACACTGCTCGAAGGTACAGTACAAAACACTCTCCTATCTGAGAGGAGTGTGGCTGTCAAAAATTCTCCCACTCGAACAAGATCGTCCAAGTTTGAGAGAAACTGGATGCATAATACGCAATCCAACACTGCAAGATGCTCAGTTACACGCTAGCAACTAAGCATCAAACACACAAGCACGGATTTTGCCAAAAATCCGGCAGAGTCTCCCCTGTATATAGAAGAAACCCCAAATCGTCTACACGACGAACAAGATGCAAACACGCATCTAACAAGCCTCAAATGGCTACCAAACAAAGATATCACTTTGTTTACATGTACAGGATGTCACACTTTGTTTACATATGCAAGAGGCGTACACGGCATCCGACCAATGCTCACACAGTGACCAAGCTCAAGCACGAGCTAACCACGTCACAAACCTGCCTCAAATGAGGATACAAAAGTGCATCAACAAACCTATCATGTCATCCACTGGGCGTACAACACGCATCCAAAACGGGCATCCAAGTGTGGATATCAACAAGAGGATCGCACACCTCTCAAACCATCATCCACACCAACATGCATACAAGTGGTAGAATCCGGGAGAACTCTCAACCACTAACCAAAGATTAACTGAGCATCCAGCTAATCAATATGGCATCTCCAAGAAGCATACAAGTGCTCACACAAGCACACACAATGCTTCAAACGGGCGTAAACTTATGGACTCAAATCAGCTCCAAAGTGCATACATGAGGCATCAACTGCCGCTCACACTCGACGTACACGAGGAGCATAAATGAATCGGTACAAGGTCTCAAAACTGGCATCCAAGCACGGGCATCGATGACATCTCACAAGCACATGTGGATGTCCACACCGAGGCACACTCGGTACCCAGAGACCTTTTCGAGCAACTCGTAAACGTAGCTCACGAAACAAGAGCTATATGAGGCTTCAACAACTGGCATACACTGGGCATACGATTATCTGACAAGGGCGTACAAGAGGATCAAGTACCTCTACAATGAGCATAAACCGGGCATCCAAGCAAGTATCCAAACAAGGGCATCAGATGAGGATCAAACACCTCTATCAAGAGGGCATTCAATGATGCAAAACCAGCATCATATTTTGCAAATGACCTACCTTATACACAAGACCTTATGGTCACTGGCTTGATTCACACCTTTTGTACAAGATGTCGAAGCTCACAGCATACAAAGTGCAAGCACCTTTCACTAGTTACAGATCCCGGTCACACCTGCACACGTTGCAAAGAAGCTATTGCCCGAATCTCGCCATACACACACAAAGGTCCTAGGTTGCTGGCTCTGCCCAGCCTATTCAGCAACTGTTGACCTGCCCATACTTTGTCACAGCCAAAAAACTGCACCTAACAGTGCTCTGCCTGCCTGCCAACAACAATGCCCACATGGCTCTTGCCCAATACTGCACTGACCTCCCTACGTGTCTTGCCAAGGCTGAAGATATCAAACGGGTCCAATCGCCTCAGGCCCTGCAACATCTTTTGCCTGCTTTCAACACACCTCGCGACTCTACCCTGTACACACACAGGACAGATGAATTTTTTACGCTTATGCAGGGTGGCGAATCAGACCCACACACGGCAACACAAGTCCCTATGCTTCTGCCCTGCTGATCGCCTATTGAGACCCTGCGCATCAATCTTCCAACACTTGGCAGCTTTCCTGCGTTGACGGCAACTGATGCTTGGACTTCGTGGCAGCACAATAGGGACACACTACTCACCGCATCTGCCAACACTGACCTTATTGTGGCTGGTCAATTTGTTGCTGCCTGGCATAGATGCTGCTCGCGATTTGCCCACACAGTACCTGATTTGTGGACAACACCTTGGCCACACAGCCAAGTAAAGAGCCTCTCAACAGGACACTGCTGTCCTGTACTCGCATACACACATGGAGTCCTGCACAACCCAAACCTACGCTCCACAGAGCACAACAGTAAGACGCACACCTGTACCAGCCCTACGATGCCAGGAAGCACACCACCAGATCTGTAAAACCTGTACACTTGTGAATTGCACAGCACGAAGATCCACACACAGGAGAGAGAGAAAACTCTTGATTTTCTCCTGAATCAACTGATCTACTCACAGATCTGTAAGCAGCAGCTCTATACACAGAGCGCCTGCTTCTACTCCACAGGGAAGGCAGAAAGATAAACTCCAAGATCTACTACAGATTTACACTCTCTCAAGGCTCTCCACAAGCTCAACACAGAGCTTCTCAAGCTTCCATGGCCGGAAGCTAATCTCTCTCGCGATGAGGATGATGGTTCCGCACACCTGCAAGCGCACACACGGAACAACCGCAGCTCTGATACCAGTTGAAGGGGACCGGGGCGAAGCACGCACATAGACGCACATCAGAGCTGCTGGCTGCTTCTAACGGTTCCTCCACGCTCAGCATCTTACAGTCATTCTTCTCTAACAGATGTGCTCCAGGGCCATCAACCTTTAGATCAAAACCCTGCTCATGTTTTCTATTTTTTGAAAATGTATTGCGGATATACTTTGTTGATATTGCATGCCACAATCTATTTTTTATGTGAGGTTGATGTTGCATGCCACAATCATAGCTTAAAAACATACTTTGTGTCGCAGGCTAGATGGGATCTTTTTATAAGATTCAAGTGATCAATGATGATAATGAGGATGATTTAGGCCTTGTGAGGCTAAAGAATGATAAAGACGAGCCCACCTTTGCTTTGGTTCGTGAGCAGATAGAGGGCGATGAGCTTGTGATTGGATCCTTCGTCTTCATAGAGGAAAATTATATTATAAAGAAACGACAAGAAGAGCGATGGACACTCAACAATAAGGTTCAAGTACGCATTAAGAGGAGTGCCAATAGCATGCATGAACTTCCTTCTCCAAGTAAGCGACAATGCTCAAATCAGATTGATAACAAGAAAGGTGACACTTTGAGTGGCTCCACTTCCAAGCTTACAAGCAAATTGTTAAGTGCAAGTGTTCTTGAGCAATGGGAACAAGAATGTATTAGAACAAAACTAAAGCTGAAACAGATGAAGGTTGAAAGGGATGATAGGTTTGAATTACATAGTGAAGATGTCAATGGGAAAGCTCTAGTTCGAATATGGTGTCATGAGTGCAACTCTTTGTATGGCGTAGGTTCAATAGAAGGGAAGTATGCTGCATATAATTGTCTTGCTAACTTTATGAGAACCCACATCTTGGAGAGCAAAAGACATGAAAAAAATTATATGGCATTTCGGGGGCTTGGAAAGGAGTCGATGCAACGTGTGCAGGCTGATGAAGAACAAGATGATAGGAAAGAAATAGAGGCTTCAATAGAGACTCTACGCTTTTTGATGGAGACCAATGAAGGTATTGTTCAACCTTCATAAAGTTACTTAAATGTTTGAAAGATAGAATGGTTTTGGAAAGTCGATTTTGTAACTTGTTTGACTTTGTTATGTGTTGTATTTGCATGTAGGTTGGGACTTTGAAGTCGTTGCAGCCACACTACATGATTTTAAAGACAAAAGCTTTGTTCGCGTGAGGTGTAAGTATGATGACACATGGCTGCGTTTGTGTCCTCCAAGGTCAGATCTGTGTACCATTCTCACAGAGCACTCAAAGTCAATCTTGCACACAAAGGCAGTCATGAAGGAGGAGTTGCAAACATCCAAGCCAATTCTAAGTGGCTTACGTGGACGTCCTCGAAAGGGGAAGGAGCATGATCCAATGCAAACATCTCTCAGCAAGTTTGTGGTTTCTACAAAGTTCGAAAGATCAGCTCATGGTGATTCTCCTTCACTCTATAACAATGAAGAAAGTGGGAAATTTTCAATAGGTTTGAATTTTTTATGTTGGGGTTTATGGATTCACGAAATCAAAGTGAACAACAAGAATATTAGTGTGAAACCTTTGCTAGATGATCAGTGTGGTGGGAAGCTTTGGTTTGCAGAGCCTTTCACAAAGGCTATCCTAAATGATGGAACTTCAACCTTTCACATAGATGGTTGCTTTCGTCATATTAGTTGTCCACGTGTTTCCAATAATGGGCAGCCATTTGAAGCTTTCTCATGCAACAATTGCAAGGGTATACCTAAGCTTCATGATTTTAGGATGAGATTATATAGGGAGAAGACGGCGGAGAAGAAGAGAGGCACTAGAGCAACGGATTGCGGAAGAAGATTAGACTTTCTCACTAAACAAGAGCTTCGGCAAACAACTTTCATTGCTAAGAAGCATGCAAGAGATCTCACCCTCAAACTATGGTCAGCAAAGGCTCATATTGCTGTCCTTTCGGTGCGACTACGAACTTTAAGGGAAGCAAGCATGGAGTCCCTAAACCGCAAGGATGTAAAGAGGTTTTGTAACAATATAGTAGAAGCCCATAGACTAGGTAAGTTTGGTGGAAAACCTGCTCTATGGGACTTCTTACAGGATGTGGCTACAAACATGTCGAGGCCAAAGGCAGGCAAGAGATATAGTGCAAATACTAAGGCTTTGTTTGAGGTTGCAAGGATGTGGGGTGGACCAAGGTTGCATGATTTTCTTGCTGCCAACCTCAATGGCCCTTCACTCTCAACGACAAAAAGAGGCCAAAGACTTGCCACACAATTTTTACCGGGCATACATGGCTATATCTTTGATGCCATTGCTGAAATATATCAAAACGAGAAAGAAAAACATGGACTCAAATCACAAATTCCTTTCATCTTGGTGGAGGATGAGACCGCCATAAAGAAACGGATAAGGTAAACATAGTATAATGCAAAAGTAGTTCTGATGAGACATGTTGAATCGTAGTGGCTCTTACATATTTTATGTTTTCAATCTTAATATTGTAGGTGGAACCCAAAAGATGACACGCTTGTTGGATTTGATGGATACAAGGTGGAGAGCCATGAGTGTGGAACGTCAAGCTTAATCAAAGTTGGAGCGGGAAAAACAGGCTATGACATAATTGTTAAAGCATTTGAGAATCATGTGATTGGTGGTTATGCAAGAGTTTTTGTGGCAAACCCACTTCATGAAGCACTTCCACGCTTAGTTTTGGTTGCTCATTGCACTTGTAATCGATTTGATGCATGTTTTGTTCGAAGACAATGGGCTGAGATTTTGAGCTTATGGGATGAGAAGCTCAAGTCTAAAGTAGGTCCGATTATTGGACACGCCTCAGATGGAGATAGTCGCCGAAGAATGTTGATGCTGGCTGATTATGTTGATAAACATGCTACTAGATTCAAGATTGGATGGGATGGATGGCCTCTTTCCGCCAAATTGTCAAACGGAGATGTTTTAGGTATGCATGATCAGGACTTTGTACACAATGGAAAGAAGCTCGTCAATGTTCTTGATAAACCAAAGCGTCAGTTGGCTCTTGGTGATGTATGGGTTACCTTGAACCATGTTACCATTGTATATGATTCCTTTGTTGTTGACAAGCATATGCTCAGGGAAGGCGATATGAGGCGAGATGATCGTCAAAATTGGGCAGCAGCTCAAAGGATATGTAGCAGACAAGTGCAATGGTGTTTGGGAGAGTTGGCAAACAATGGGCAGCACAGAAAAGAGCGGAGTATGGTAGGGACACAAGCCTACCTTGAAATTTGTGGAGACTATATTGACATTTTCTTGTCTCCACACTTGAGCTTGGCAGGGAGAGTTCATTTAGCAGCCAAAGTGACTTTTTTCTTTCAGATTTGGAGATCTTGGATATTACAACATCCAACATATACACTATCAGCAAACTTCATTAGCAAGGAGACATTCTTGGATGTGCAAATCTCTTGCCATTTTGTGGTGTTGCTAATAAAGTATTTCAGAGACTTTCACCCAAGCTTGAAGTGCCCTCTATATCTCACCGGCACAGATGCGGCTGAAATCTTCTTCAGCAAAGTCGGAAGTATGGTTGGGCAAGAGCGTACTTATGACTTGATGGACATGCTTCACAGCATAGGCATTTTGAATAGGCTTGCCCATTTTGAATGCAAGGAGGATGGTGTGGCATTCATAAGAGCTCACAAGAAGCAAGAACATATATGGAGAGAGTTAAATCTTAACGAGGACTTGCAAGAAGCCAATTTAGGTGACTATGATTGTGTTTCAACTGATGAGAAGGTCATTGCTACCTTGCAAAAAGGATTGCAAAGTGCCCAAGAATTATGTGAACGCTTACACATGAGACCAAAAGGTAAAGAGGACAAGAAATGGTGGGTGCAGCCTTGGTCCATTAGAGTGTTTGACACATATGCAAATTCAAATCTACAAGACTCTGATACAGATGAGGAATATCCTACTGAGCTGGGCCATGCATTAGATTCAGATGAGGATGCTTCTACAAGTGAAATAAGGCATGTAGTAGATTCCATTTTGGATGAGAAAGAAGAGGTGAACCCGGTTGTTGAAGTTGAAGACAATAAGTTTCTCTTCAAGTCTACATTGGTCAGCCAGCTCAATGGCAATCCAACTTTGTCAAAGGATAGACTTACCAGGGTCCGACAAGGTGTGTACTATGCCAAAGAAGAAAAAAAGTATATGGAGACAAACGAGAATTTATTTGGCATTGGTTCAGATTGTGCTGTGTTCTTTCATGAACAAATAGTACAAGGGAAGATCACAAGGTCATGTAAGCCAAGCTCTTCAGGAGGCAAGAAGAAAGCCAAAAGTGTATGGTATCTGGGACGAGTTCAAAAGATGAGAAGAATGGTTAGTGGTGCATGTGTGGAATATAAGCGAGGATTTAGCCTTTCAGATAGGCCATCAGGGGTGGAGGTTCAACTTGGTTGGTATCAAAAAGCAAAAGGAACTAGGTGCTTTACGTATGACCTAACCGATCTTGATATGATAAGCATTGATAGCGTCATCGCTCTCGCAAACCTTACATATGATTGTGGCAGCAACAAGTATGAACTTGATGAGAATGATTGGAAGGTCTTTAATGATTTTGTGAGGGATCACTAGGTACGCAGAAAGGATGCATCTGTTTTTTTTTTCTTTGTTTGATGAGACATACTTTGTATGAGTTTGAAAAATAATTCAAAATATGAAAATCTCATTGACTCAACATCTTCTTTGTCTCATGCAGGAATTTGAATTGGAGAATGAAATCTTCAGATTTTGAGAAGGTGACCATCGACAATGTGTATTTATCTTTTTGTACATCTATAAAAATCGGTACAGATTATACAAAATGTATAGCTATTAGATGTATTAGTTTTGCTAGATGTGTCCACAAGATTCTATCTTATTTTTTGCAAAAATAATTCTAGAGTGTATGAGATGTATAGGTCCCATATGTATGATTTGAGCAAGGATTTGAGCAAGATGTATCGACATGGTAATTTTGTTATAACCATGCTGCAAGTGGATGTTTCAGATAATATTTAAGAAAGTATTGTGGTTGTTTCAATGGATTTAGCATGAGGCTAACGGAGTCACTTTTGTTTGCATCTCGAAAGCTTATGAGTTGTTTGTCTCGAGATCTCTCCCTATACTTGATCAGAGGCTTTGAGTTTGCACAAGGGCTTTTTAGTGGCCAAGGATTTTCATGCCTTGATGTGGGACATTGCAGCCAGCAATGAGCAACAAATCAGCCCCACACTCTCTGGCCAAGGATTTTCATGCCTTGATGTGGGACATTGCAGCCAGCAATGAGCAGCAAATCAGCCCCACACTTTCTGACACATTTTACGAAGGCAACAGCTGGGTCATTTCATCTCTAGCTTGTGGTTGCCATTCAAGCCACTTTTGGGCTGCATTTGGACATGGGCTGGGGTCATTTTGATGTGGCCATTAGTGTTGGTCTTGAGAAGTTGGAATGAAAGTGTACATTTGATAATTTTCAGCCATTTACAGGTCATGAACATCATGGTTTCTCAACCAATTTGTTGTCCACAATTTATGTTTGATGCATGTTGACGCAATGTGCTCTGTAATCACTGTGATTTGTTAGTAGTAAATGGTTGATGTTGGAGTGGGAGATTGGTATAATCTCAGCTTGGAAATCTCAAGTCATTATTGTCTTGGACCAGTGTTTGAGCAGTGTTGATACTTAGTGTTTGAGCAGGTGTTGATGCTGAGTGTTGGAGCATTGTGAATGTATTTTTGGTTGCATCTTATATGGGACTTGCATGGTCTCATTGAGTAGTGGACATTGGGGCTATGTATTGTAAATGCTTATGGCCCTTGATGACTCCTAAATGTTTGGCAAGCTGTGCTTATTGATTAGGAGTGATACTTCTTTGGTCATCTGTATGTAACATTTTGGATTCAAATGCTTTGAGGATCGTGTTGGTCATGTATGTTATGGTATGCTCCATGGATTGAGTAATCTTTTGGAGTTTTGAGACTTCAATTGGAGCTATAGTCAAAAGTTTTTGTCTTGAGCTTATGCATTGTTTATGCTTGGCATTGTTTGCCAAGCATAAACAATGCATAAGAGTAATAGTAGTTTATGCTTATGCATTGTTTACTCTTAGCATTTGTTTTGCCTAGAGCTTGCTTGAGCTTTTGTTTTGGACATTGGGAAAGTACTTGGTGGATACTTTTGGATCCACTGGGAGAGCTCTAGATTGAGCTAGTTGATTGAGAATATGCATTGAGAGTTTATGCAAGACAGGTCATGGGATTTGACTTGTGGTTCTAAACAACTCATGGTTAGTTGATCTATTGATATGCATAGAGCTACTCTCTTGCTATGCAATTTGGTATCATGGAGCTAGATACTGTGGGTTGTACTCTCATTCGTGGACATTAGAGCTATGACTTATACTCTTAGTAGCTTGTTCAAAATATCACAAATGAAGAGCTTACAATGTAGCAACTTTCATAGTTCAAAACAGTTGCATTTGTCACTTTCAAAACCCCCCAATACTTCTAGAGTGACTTAAAATGAATTACATATCTCTTACACAAGGGATTTTAAAATTATTCTATAAAAAAAATTTTATTGACAGAAAGGGAATTATATATTTTATCAAAAGTTACAGAAAGGGTTAAAAAAAATGGCCAGTGTAGGTTACATAGGGATTTATAAAATAGGCCATGAACGCACGTGATATAGGCAATTTTGCTAAGTGACCCCCCCGAGGGGGAAATCCCCACTCTGAGGTGTCAAAAATTCAGTTTTTTAATGTTTCCTTTGGTCCTTAGTCCACTCTTTATCTTATGTGAGCATTTACTCATTTTTAGGGGGTTTTTCTTTATTTCTTCAATTTATCTCCTCCCTACAGTTGGATTAATCTTATTGGTCTCACAGAACCTTTATCTAAAATTTTTAGAAAATTTGGACCCTTAGGCTAAGGTCTTTTATGCATATTATAATTTACTTCTAATGCACCTTAGGAAATCCTTTTTAAACTTCTGTTGCGAGGGAATTTATTTTAATAAGAAAGGATGTTTTTCCATCAAAAGATATCTAAAAATTGAATTATCTCTCTCTAGAATATTTTCTCTCTCTAGGCCAAAACAGGCAGAAACAAGATCTTTTATTATTCTGAAAAGGGGATTGATTACAGGGAAAGATACTGGACATCTTGAGGGGCTGGGGAGGAATCTTACATCCTCTCCCACTTGAAAAATGCGAGATGTCCTCATCTCACAAACTGGAGGTAATCTCGCATCAGTTCAGCTTCTTTCTCTCCCGGGTGGCGTCTTCAAAAGGATAGAACTTCCATTTGACTAATAATTCTCTCAGAATTCTGTTCCTGAGAACCTTCTCTCGAACATCAAGGATTTCTTCAGGTTGGAGTTCCATCAGCCCTTGGGTTGAAGAAGTTAAGAGTTCATCTTCATTAAGCACATGATTCGGGCTCAGTACATACTTCTTAAGTAGGCTGACATGAAATACATTATGTACTTTGAGATAAGGAGGCAGAAGAAGTTCATAGGCTAAGTCACCTACTTTCTTTGTAATCAGATATGGCCCACAGTATCTGGGGGATAACTTCTTGTACTTCCCTAGAGATAGAGAACTTCTTTTGGGGCGCACTCAAATGAAGACCATATCTACTTCTTTGAATTTTCTATCTGACCTCATCTTATCTGCATACTGCTTCTGTCTATCCTGGGCAGCTTTTATATATTTGCGGATTGACTGTATCTACTGTTCCATGTCGTCAAGCATCTGTCTGGAAATCTTGACCCTAATCAATGGGTCGGACCAAGTTAATGGTGTAAGGCAGTCTTGTCCATATACAGAGCATTGAAAGGACTCATCCCGATGCTTCGGTGATAAGAAACATTGTAGGCGAACTCGACTAGGTGCAGATAGCTTAGCCACTTCTTGGGTTCCCTGTCCGCAGCATGACTGAAGTATATCTTCGATTACTTGGTTCACCCTTTCTGTTTGACCATCGGTCTCGGGGTGGTAAGCTGTGCTGAGATCCAAGAAAGTTCCTACTGCTTCGAAAAATGCAGTCCAAAATCTTGACGTAAACTTGGGATCTCGATTACTTACTATTCTCCTCGTGGTTGGGTAGGCCAGGCAATCTGAAGATTTCCTTGAGGAACACTCTAGCCACATCCACTTCTATAATGTAGGTTTCTTTTACTGGAATCAGATGGGCAACTTTGGTTAATCTATCAACTACCAAAGATGGAGTTGTAACCTGATTACACTGAAGGTAGTCCAGTAATAAAATCCATACTGATACATTCCCACTTCATCTAGGGGATGTCTAATGAATGTAATTTCCCAGGCATTTTTACTCTCTCTACTTTCACTTTCTGACATACCAGGCATTGACGTACATGATTAAGTACATCCTTTTTTAGTCCAAGCCAAAAGAAGCTTTTCTTTACAGACATGTAGGTCTTGATGAAACCTGGATGTCCTGCTATCTATAAGGCTGTCATGGGCTTCATTCAGAATTTGACCCTTAGTTTCCTCATCATTGGGAATGCATAGCCTGCTATTGTAATACATAATTCCTTCATCCAAGCTATACCCTTGAACTCGGTTCAACTCCTGAGGAGTTTTGCTTTCCTGCATAAGTAGGTTAGCAATAGGGCCAAAGAATCTATCCTGCATGATCTCTCTTGCTTCAATAATCAATGGATTTGACACTACTGTGATTGCAAGCAAGGAGGCTTTTCTGCTGAGGGCATGCTTGCGTAATCCCCAAGTTGGCCTCTCGTTGGCGTCTAACACGCTGCTGATGTTCTTTAGCTTCAACTCTCGCTTGTATCTTCTTCTTAAGCTCAGCCTGTTCTTTAGCTGCCTTCTTCTGATGGATTGCATGTAATTCCTCTTGGCTTAGGGGGTCATAGTATCTTTTGAATTTACTCCTCATTGAGGAATCCAACGGTTTCAACTCCGTCGAGAGTCTCCACTCGGATGGTACCTTGCGGGGTAATTTCACATACTCTGTACGGTCCCTTACCAGCATATTTTAGCTTCTTCTTTTCGTTACGCACTCCATACATCAGGACTTTATCCCCAACTTTGATGTCCTTGTTTTTCGGGTGGCGATCAAACCATTTCCTCCTTTTATCCTTCTCTACAAGGGCATTGTACACTGCCAATTGTCTTTCTTCATCTAACCACTCAAGGATATACAAACGCTCTACTAAGGGATTACCATCCCAGCCCTCTTGAGTAGCAACACGAAGACTAGGAATGACAAATTCCCACGGCATGATTGCTTCTTGGCCATATACCATCTTGAATGGTGTGCAATTAATAGCCACTTTGTACGCAGTACGATAGGCCCATAAAGCTGACGTAAGCTTTAGATCCCAATCCGTGCGATTAGCCTCACTGTCTTTGTCAGAATAGAGATTAAGGTCTTGTTGGTACTCTCGGCTTGGCCATTCACTTATGGATAATAAGGAGTAGATTTATAATGGGATATCATGAAATTTGTTGTGAGCTCCTTAATCACTTCATTTATAAAATGCATACCATTGTCGCTCATAAGTTCAAAAGGACAACCAAAGCATGTGATTATATTTTCAAAGAGGAACTTGGCTATTGTCCTTGCATTTGCCTTACGTGTCACTTTCACTTCAGCCCATTTGGTCACATAGTCAGTGGCCACAATAATATAGCGAGATTGTGTGTTACGGGCTGCTGGGCTAATTAGACCTACAAAGTCTAAATCCCACTTTTCAAATGGTTGGTTTACTTTAATTGGATGTAGGGGCATCTGATCTTTCCGCTGGGGTTTCTTGTAGCAACGTTGGCATTCATCACAACCCTTCACAAAAAGTGATGCATCTTGGAACATAGTGGGCCACCAATACCCTAATTGCAATATCTTTCGCACAGTTAAGTCTCCTGAATACGCCCATATATGCCTTGTGCAAAATATATAGATACTCACCTCGGGCGCACGATGCCTAAGAACGTCATCCTTTTGCGTAGTTAAGTCTCCTGAAAAGTGACCACTGGCTACGCCCATATGTGCCTCTTGCAAAATATATAAATACTCACCTCGGGCGCACGATGCCTAAGAACGTCATCCTTTCCTCTTTTATAAAGAGTCCCGGCCATTAGGCAATAGGGTTCACATTCCTTGATCAGTTTTCGAGCTAGATCTTTACGAAGCTCTTTGGGTGGAAAACCATTAACCAAGAAGTTAACAATCTTCTCTCCATTCAGGCATTGTCTCCACCACCATGAACAAGGAAGTGTCAAGGGTAAGTCATCACATCAACTCCCGTAGGAGCTTCACCATTAGGTATGCGAGAAAAATGATCAGCCATGACATGTTTTTTGCCAGGTCTGACAACAACAGTGAAATCAAACTCAAGAAGAATCAACAACCATCGTGTGATTCTTCCTGTGGAGCATGGTTTGTTCACCAGATACAACAATGCTTGATGATCCACATAGAAAATAAACTTGGTGGCAAGAAGGTAATAACAAAATTTCTTTACTGCATATATCATTGCCACCCTTCTCGCTCCGTAGTGGTGTAGTTCATTTCAGCATCGTTCAACTGCGACTAGCAAAGCTAATGGGGTAGTCTAGTTTATGTTCTCTAGGTTGAGTTAGTACACACCCAATAGCAAAGTTTGATGCATCAATATGCACATGATGGAAGATTAAATCCCAGTTAGGCATTCGCAAGATTGGAGCACTCTCGCCAGGGCCTTCTTTAATAACTCATATGCACGGTCACAATCTTTGGTCCAAATAAACTCGATGAGAAGCTTGTACAATGGTCGAGCTATCTCAGCGAAGAATAAAATAAACCTTCGATAAGAACCAAGATGGCCCATAAAGTGCTAGACTCCCTTATAGTTGGTGGGTGGGGGCAATTCCAGAATGACCTTGATTTTACTTTCGTCGGTGGAAATCCCATTTTTGGACACTATATGTCCTAGAATAACTCCGTGTTTAACCCAGAATTGGCATTTGAAAGGATTAACTGAGATGCGATATAATCTACACCTTTCAAATACTTTTCGTAAACACATCAAGTGCTCGTCCCAAGAGGAATGAACACAAAGATCATCTAAGAAGGCTTCACAAAAGTCCCTTAGGCTGTATTTATATCAATCAGTGGAATGTTGCAGGTGCATTGGTTAAGCCAAAGGCCATGGTGCAAAAGGCAAACACTCCAAACTCCTTTATAAAATCTATTTTAGCTTGGTCCTCTACTGCAATTGTGATCTGATTAACCAGAGTACTCGTCTAAAAAGCTATAAGCCTCCTTGCCTGCAACTCTTTCAAGCACATGTTCCGAATACGGCAAGGGGTAATGATCTCTTCTGGTGGCTGCATTAACCTTTTTGAGATCAATGCACACTCTGAGTTTCCCATTCTTCTTTGGTACAATGACTATCGGAGAAACCCATTCTGAGTGCTCAATAGGGTATATGAATCCACATTTTATAAGCTTTTCAATTTTCTCTTGTACAATCTTTGCATACTTAGGATTCATTGGGTAGGGAAGTTGCTGGACTGGTTTAGCAGTGCTAATCATTGGAATTGTGTGTTGCACCACACAGAGGATGGAACACCCTTCATATCATGGTATGTCCAAGCAAATATGTCCTTGAATTCTTTAAGAAGCATTTGAAGTGTAGCTTCTTCCGTCTTGGTGAGGTCTTGAGCAATAAAAATTGGTTTAGACTCCTCACCTAGATCTGCTAGTTCTATCTCCTTAACTACCGCCGGGCCATCGTAGACACCGCTACTCCCATTGGTAGTAGGCATTCATTGGGCTTTTGTGTAGACGACTTTACGTTCCCCCATGGTAAAAGATTTGAAATGCTCGAGTGTGGGGTGTAAGTCTGTCGGTTCTTGTTGTGCCATGCTTTTTTCTTTAAATTCCACTTCCTTTTGTTTTGCTGAGCTAACTCTCAGTTTTGACGCCTTCTCGCAGTACGACTTAGTTTCGGCTTCTCTTTGATTTCTAATTGGGAGATGTCATGAGGTTGCGAACTACACCACATGACACTTTGGAGGTATTCTCCCCAATTATCCACTAACTTCCGATGAGCGTCATATGCTCCTACATATAACTAAGCCATTCTGCAGTGTGGATCTCTCTGTTTATTCTAGCTCATACATTAGCTCTTTGTTTATTCTAGCTCATGAGGTTGCGGACTACACCACATGACACTTTGGAGGTATTCTCCCCAATTATCCACGATGAGCGTCATATGCTCCTACATAACTAAGCCATTCTGTAGTGGATCTCTCTTTGTTTATTCTAGCTCATACATTAGCTCGATAGCGTTGTCGCTTATGTCTCGTCTTCTTCTTACCTAGTTTCTGATTTTTGTTTATATCAGATTCAGACTCACTTGACCGATCTTCACTTGTGTCCCCCTCACTCTCGGATGAACTACAAGAGGTTACTGTCCGGCCTTGAGCACGTGGCTTCCACAATTGGGTGAATATTCAATTCATACCCCCTATCAGGCTCAAAGTTAGTTTCTTCTTGAGATTCAGACTCGGAGTCGCATTGGTCAGAGTCTTCGCTACTTTCAGTGTCAAGGGAGTTTGCCACTTTCTTGCCATCAGAAGTCAAGTGCATAACACCTATCATGTTTACTGGCACTAATGGTGGCAACTTGTGCCTCTATTTCCCCATGTGTCTATGGTTGCCGCTAGGTGTACCCAATCTATGTTATCTGACTCAGTCATGCCCGGTAGGACATCCATATAAGGAGAATCTTGCCCATCATCGGTCTCTTTTTTGCATGTATAGCAATACTTTAATGGGGCTGAGTGAATAGTGGTATCTGGTCGATTATCAATGATAACCTTGCTTCCTAAAGGATGCGCGCGACCATTCTCAAGATCAACTCGAATGACAGAGTCCTGGAATTGTAAAGTAGACATGGTTTTTTGACCAGTCATGCACCATTTGTGCTTCCCTCATGAAAGGACATCCTAAGATCATTTGATATAACATAGGATGCTCAAAGAAATCCATTAAAATGAAGGTATGCCTTACCTTGTATCCCATAACCTTGATCTTAAGGTCCTTTAGCATCCCAATAGGTTTTCCGTTTGCCATCTTAACCACTATGTTTGTGACTTCTAGGTGAGGTCTTCCGTTTGCCATCTTAACCACTATGTTTGTGACTTCTAGGTGAGGTCTTCCCATAGATTCCCAGCAGTTTTTAGTCACAATGCTCACTCTAGCACCACCATCAAGGATTCCCTTTAGAGTTAATCCCTTGGTAGTAATGGGGAGGGTTGCATTAGATTCGTCACCTTCAAAGTACTGTCCCAACTTGTTAACAGGTATTTCAACGACCGAGTCTTCATCTCGGTTGGGCTGTAGATCCAAATGTTTCTCCACATCTTGAAGCATGTTTGCAAATTGTGGTAACCCCACCTTTAGTTCTCCATTGAGAAATGCTCGAAGAGCTAAGAATAGCTCAGGATCTCCGTATAACTTGGATATGATCGTGGTTCTGATTTCAGAGGACATGAAATCCATTAGTTTGGACACATTCAACAGTACTTTTTGAGATATCGGCCCTTGACTAGGAACTGGTGAGAAGATGGAATCACTTCCTCTTTGATGGGGTCAGGCATTCCCTCACTAAACATTCTTTCAAGCAAGAAGGGTGTCTGTCCACTTCCTGATATCCTATCCTCACTTTCTTCCCAAATGATACTAGGTATAGCTAACAGTTTATGGCTCCTGTGAGGCTGAACTTGTGTAGGAAACACTGTGTCTGTGATCTTGATTTTTCTAGGTTCTGGCTCCAGTTCTCTTTGTGTTTCTTCCACCAAACCCCTGAAGTGTTGCACTCATTCAATCTCCTCTACTGGGTTTGGGTAAGTCCCAATCTTTTTCTTGAGGGCTTTTGGCCCACGTGGCTTGTCTTTGAGAGTCTCAATCAATCTGGGCACCCGAGAGGGCATTAGCTGACTTGGTTGTGGGGCAGGAGGAGTTTACTTTTGTTTCCCCCAATTTATGTCTTTGCTTGATTCTCCTTCGTTGCGCTCCTGAGTGGGTTCCTCCCTCAAAGTAGTGGCTTTGGTCTCCATGGTTTCTATTGAATCAGAATCATCTTCAGGATCATTCATATACACAAGGTCGTCTCCTATCCCTGTATTAGTCTTTGAACACTAGGTTTGGAGCTTGTGGCATTAAGCGATCTCTTCCGTCGTCTTTTCTTTTTCTTTGATCGAGCAATTGATGCAGTATCCCTCTCTTCAAGCATGTAGTTTTGATTTTGAAGCATTGACCGTGTGACTACATTTGCGTACAACAGGTGTGGTTCCTAGTGCCTCATTGGTGACCTCAACCAAATTCAATGGCGTAATCTTGGGTGCACTTGGATTATGTGGACATTGAGCAATCAAATGATCTATGCCACAACGATTATATGTAAGTACCGGCATTCCTGACGTGCTCCCTTGATTTGGTTGCATTTGAGTAGTGATCTTCTATAGCCTATTAGGGCACTCTGCTACACGATGCGGTCCACCACAATCATAGCATTGAAGAGGTGGTCTCCTGGCAAAGGTATTAAGGTTTTGCACTCTTGTGGTGAGAGCAGCCGCTTGATATACAGGCTTGACTTGCCCAAAATGATCCTCCATGTAGTACTGGGGGGAGTCATTTCAAACGTATCAATCCCATATGGAACAGTGGGGTCTATATCCTCTTCATAATCCCCACACGCACTATGTGACTCACAACCCATCTGGTTTATAGGGGTAACCCTCGGATGCGGAGGTTGTGGTCCTAGCACACTAGCGGTGGTAACGGCACAGACTGGACTAAATTTGGGTTCCTTAGAACTATGTGTTGTGACGGTTGCTCGACAAGTGGTGCAGGCATCAGTGCGGGTACTTGAGGTGTCTTTGACCAGGCTAGTGGTGCCTGATTTGCTAACATACGCTTAAGTACTAGGCAATCCTTAGATTGATGGCCATACTTACCACATGTATTACAAGTCCCATTGAATTTAACTCTGAATGTGGGACATTCACTCGTGCTATGTGGTCCTAAGCAAGCCGAACACCATTGGAGAGCCTTTTAGTAAGGTCAGCTATAGACATTTTGGATATCTTGGGCTCCTTGGCAATAGGTTTTACAGTCATTGGCTCATGCCCAGATACTTGCGAACTAACAAACTTTGTCTCCGAAGACACCTTTTTACCTGCAATCATCAAGTTGTCTTCTAACTGGATTGCATTGGCAGTGAGATTGCTTCCCATGTCATAAGACCTCTAATGACTAGGCCATTGATGAATATGTCCTCATGGGTGGCATAATCCTCGGATGAATCTATCAAGAAGTTGGTTATTGAAGTGCTCATCGGGAGTACAGCGAGAATTTAGATGCTTTGTCGACTATAATAAAGTCTCCTTCCTTGCGTTCAGCTTTTTGGAGTTGAGAGGCTACACCCCAAAGCACACCCTCACGTATGTATTCTTTCAAGAACAATCTCTTGAGAGTGGGATAGTGAGTACGCTCTTCAACCCTTAAAGTTTGATACCAGTCTCTGGCTTTTTCACTCAAGGTTAAGCTTAAGGCTTTACACTTATGTAGCTCATTGTGCTCTTCCAACAAGGAATCACACACGTGTTCAAAAACTTCAATGTGCTTCCTAACATCTTCGTTACCACACTGAAGTTCCGAGTGAGCTTGGCAACTTGTACCGCCTTGCTTCTAGGCTCTCTCTCTCAGGTATGCCATGCATGTTTTCCGCAATAGATCGTCCGATCATTTGAGCAAACGTTGCTAGATCACCTAAGTGAGTAGGCATAGCTGGTAGAGGCACTTCTGGGATGGCTTGGTTGATAGCAGTTGGCATTGGTCTTGGTATGTATGTAGCTGACGCAGGATATGATATGTGACTAGGCATTGCTCCTCTTGGAAAAGGGTTCTGATAAGGCATTCTTGGAGCATACGCCATTGGCATAACATGAGGCATAGGAGCTACATGAGCATGAGTAGCGATACATACATATGGTCGATATGCACTGGTATGCAGCACTGATGTAGGTATTGTACCACTAGGTAGCTTACTAACTACACTGGTACCGGGTGCACTTTCCATCATGCTCATCATCATCTGAGTAGGCATTGTGGATTCCCTAATGGAAAGTTGAGCCAAAGTTGGAAAGCTAAAGTTATTGCTCATGGGCTCAACTTGCATTGAGACTCCAGGCGAAACAACATACGAAGGATCTACGGGACTCACACCGAGGCAATTGTGACAAGGTTGGTTGTTTAGCCTTGCCTGTATCCAAAAATCTCATAGGGCCAATTGAAACTAGGTTCACTCCCCTATTCTGCCTCTTGAATTGGATAATTCTATGGATAACTTCACATATCATTTGTTGTTGTTCATCTAGATTGGTGGCACTAGATGTAGATCGTATGACTTCTAACCAACCTACATGGTATGTGTAACCTGTGTATAGGTCAGTCAGAGTCTCCGTGTTGTGTAGGTCATATTCCCAATTTTCATTGAGAAATATCTCATCTATGCCAAAAGGTTCTCTCGAAGTGGACGCAATGTCACTTCTTGTGGTTTGACTTCTAGGGGCCTCTACTTTAGGAAGAGTGTCAGAAGGTGGTAGCTCAGTAGGGCCTTCATTACATGAAGTGGGTAGAATATCCACATGGACACTCTTTGGGAGGGCAGGGTCTACATGAGATGTGAATGGCGTATCTACTTCCCCACCTCCTTCGATTACTTCACTTGTCCTCGCAGGTTCAGAGCGCGTAGCTCTACTAAAAGTCTCTATTAGACGACTAAACATTCTAGATCTGAGTTGTGGGGCCCAAACTGGCACGTTTTGGCTTGCTTCCTTAGAGTTTTGGGTAGGATGCCCTTCCATGACTTCAGAGTCAGAGTCAGAGGACGAGTCACTAGCCGCTATTCGTGGATCTTGGGTTGCACTTGCGTAAACTGAAACGCTTTCTAGTTGCTCAGACTCTAGCACCCGACCAAAGCGTAGATGTATGTGACGTGGGTATCCTACGGGCATTGGTAACTAGCCTTGAAGCCCACACAAGTGGTTTCTCAGATGTTTTGCACCCCGTTTTTACTTGTTTTTGTCTTGTTTTCAATCTGTTTTTATCCCCTTACTTACGGTCGAAACTGGACTAAGGCGTATGATAGCTCAAGACAAGCGTATCATTCAAGGGATCCTAGCGTGCTTTACAGCAGCACAGTGTTCATCTATTTGGAGCTCTCGTGGCCCTCAGAACACTCTATTTATGCCTAGGTGTGAGGCTTAAATTAGAAAGTCCAAGGGTGCCTATGGGGGGAAAGGTGAATGCTTTGTCCCACATGCCCACTCCACTCCTTGGGGAGGTAGACTATATATAGAGCTTCACGCCCCTTAAGCTTTCACTTGAGAGAAAGCTATGGAGGCTCACTCTCCTATATATATATATATATCAAAAGACCAAGGCCGGGGTCGATTTGGGGGTTTTTTCTTTTTCAATAAAAAATTTCTTTCCACGCGGGTTGGGTTGATTTTTTCTTTAACTTAAAAAATGTCTTTTTTTTAAATCTTAAGGATAATGTTTTAGCTCATGTGCACCTCTAGGGCTGGCCGCTTGCCACCGCGGCGCCCTCTGCGCGGCTGCCAACACAGCAGCACAGTGTGCAGTAGCTCTTCTGTCCTCTATCTACACGCACACACTAACAGCTAACACACAGAATTGAAATGTGTAAAAAATGAAGAAAATAGAATTGAAAAATGACTGAAGAACAGCAGCAAACACACACACAGCTCCACAAACCTGCACACAGTAGCATACACAAACACGCCTCTCTTTGCCTTTCCTGCAAGATAAAATAGACTTCAAACAGCAGCCCGCATCTAGAGCTTGGTGCAGGGCAATTCCCTGGCAGCGGTGCCAAAAATGTGCGCTCTTACCGCACGTGTTGAAGCTAGGGACTTGCCAAGCACCATGTGCAAACCGCGAATGGCTGCAAGCACACACAAGAAACCAGCAAGCTCAAAACAAGGAGCAATGGTGTGTCACTCACCGCTCAGACCGCTGTCATCGTCGTGAAGGATTCTCGCCCGCGATGAAGAAGGAGCCACTGCCGCCATCGTGTCGCCACGCAATGCTCAATCGCTACACACACTTTCTCTCTCTCTCTCTCTCTCTCTCTCTCTCTCTCTCTCTCTCTCTCTCTCTCTCTCTCTCTCTCTCTCTCTCTCTCACACACACACACACACACACACACACACACATACACACACACGCTGGAGAAGGAGATGGAGAAGATGAAGCAAGAGCACTCCTTGTATTCAACACTCAGAGAATGAGAGGTTTTAGGTTACATTTGACTTTTATATGTGACCTGGCCGTTCACACATGGACGCCCATACATGGCCAGTCGATCCTAACCCCTATCCTGATGAAATTCGAGGTGCGCCTCTCATCGGCAATCACCCAATCCCCCTTACCCTTCATGTGGTGCCGATAAGCCCGGCCTATGACTCAGAATACGTAAAATAATTATATGACGTAAAAAGTATTACGTCTCAATGTCCACCACATAAGTTAACAAACTTGCTCATCTTAAGGTGCTCCATTGCCAAAGAATTTTTAGATTCCCCTGTAGAAGATGATGAAGAAGAAGCAACAACATGTAAAGCATTCTGTTGATACTTAATGAATAGGGCCTCATACCTCACTGAGAAGTTAGAAACTGACTCTCCTTCCTTTTTTGGAAATCTGATCCAACTGCAATAGTAAAGCATTTGGTGACTCATTGTCCCAAATCTTTCCTTCATTGCCCCAATCAAGTTGTCCCAATCACTCTTGGTATCTTCTGGCAAAGCCTCATGCCAAGTTAAGGCCATGCCCTCCAAGAAGTCTGGAAGAATTTCAATCCGCTCCTTTCATAGACCAACCCGTTAAAGTGGCATGCTCGATTGAACTCTCGGAGATAACTCCCCGGGTCTTCTCCTTCCAATCCATGGAACATTGGAATGTTGAACATCTTGCACCAAAAGATGAGTAAAAGCCAGAAAATTTTTCTTTCAAAGATGGTCTTCCCTTCTTTCAAAGATGGTCTTCCCTTCTTTCAATCAAGCGGGATCGTGGGTTATGATAGAAGGGTTCTAAGCAAAACTTGCCCATCGTCTCCACCAAAAGATGTGACACAAAGTTGGGGGTTTAACTTTGGTCATGTCTCAAACCCAAAAGTTGAAGAAGGGGAGGCGGTCTCGGTGTCAAAGAAAGCAAGAGGAACAAACTCTCGCCCTCTATCTCCCTGGTGATGACAAAGAAAGTGCACGTTACAAGAGACCATCTGCTGTGGTCATTGATATTAATGATGAGGCCACGTATCGACCAGAGTATAACACACATGTAAGAGATGGCAAGTATGTTGGGAGGCCACAGAAGATCAATTTCAAGGAATATGATACCAGCAGTATAGAATAATGGAAGTCACAGAGGGCAATGTCATTGAGCCCAAGTTGAATGAGCAATGTGGACAATCCGAAGGACATGCATTGGTAGCAAGGTCACATGTAGCGGAACGCTTCGTGGGGGTAAGAGGTGTGGGCAACACATAGTCGGATCTGCTAAGGGTGTGCCTGCACCTTCCTTTGAAGGCTATCGCAAGCACCCTAATGGTCTCATCAAACAATCGATGTGGTTCTACCCTGACCACGTGCTTCATTACTATATTATGTACACCAACATCGACCCATAGCCCAATCCACCACCCAAAATATAGCCAGTGGCTATAGGAGCCAACCTTACAAACGAGGAGGTATATTCATTATGGGAAGGTGGATACCAGGTGGAGAGCAAGAATGCAAAAGGTGTTATGCCCACCCCATTGCATAGCAGTGGGGCTTCAAGGTTCTTTTCAATTGCAACTTCAAAAGATCCGCCACATGGATCCATTACGAATATAGAGGTTGGTGTCTCAGGCATGCAAAATGGCAGCATGTGTGTGTGTGTGTGTGTGTGTGTGTGTGTGTGTGTGTGTGTGTGTGTGTGTGTGTGCGTGCATGGGAGGGAGAGACAAAGGGGGGGCAGGGGGAGAGATATATGCTCATATGGAGAGTGTTACAGTGGAGAGTGCACGTCTATAGGGGGGGGAGAGAGAGAGAGAGAGAGAGAGAGAGAGAGAGAGAGGTGGTTTTATCTCGTAATAATTATCAATCAATAATATAATAAGTGTGCAATACATGTAAGCATCATAGGTAGTACTTAAAGAATGGAGCATGTTGAAGACAATGATCAATTAATCTAGACATCAAAAAGACATATTTCACATAAATAACACAATCTATCATGTATCTATTTATATATTTATGTACATATAATTATATTTATTTATTTAGATAATTAGTGATGTATTTATATATATTTATATTAAAAATATTTTTATATTTTTATATTCATGTATATATACATTCACAATATTTAATCCATATTTGAGTATTTAAATAAAGAGTAATAAAGGTACTTAAGTATTTCAAACTTATAATTAATATTTATATTGGATCAATTTATCATTTCTTCCAAAAAATTCTACATTGAAAATTTATTGTGGATGTGTGAGTGGGCATGATGGTTTTTGTGAGGAGATGAATGGTTTGGTATGTGCGGAGATAATGGTCAGTGCTGTGTGGCAGGCATTTTAAAGCAATTTAGTTTTTAGAGTAGAGTCATTTAATTTTTACCTTTTCCTGTCCTTCTATGCATTTGCCCCATTTATTTTTTAGAGAGAAAATTAACTTCATGAAGGGTTTTGTTGAAAGAACCCTTCAGGAAGTTATTATCAAAAATATTTTTCATAAGGCATTAGCAAAGCTTGTAGTACCCATGCCAGAGTGCTTGGCAGTACCCACGCGGTGTATGCTTTTCTTAAAGTTGAGCAGGTCCTACTCTAGCTAGCAAAAATGCTTGGAAGTACCCAAGTGAACTTTGAAGAGGTCTTTTTCTTCACCTCTCTCATTTCCATTACTCCTCTTAGCAACTATGGAAGAAGTTGTTCCCAGTAGAGCAACCTCTGATGCTAAGCTATGGAAGGGCCTATGGCTAGACACACCAAGGTGGCATCATGCGATTACACTAAATTTCAAATCAAATGCATGAAGGGTTATGTCAATAGAACCCATCTAGAAGTCCTTTTGAGTAGTTGTGAAAAATGGGACTAGAAAACAAACAATGCTAATTTTATGTAAGGAATACTTTGTTTTCAAAATTTTCTCATAATTTAGTGCAATAAATAAATTTTAAGTCAACTTCATGAAGTATTATATGAACAAAACCCTTCAAGAAGTCATTTTTAGTTGTAAATAAAACTCAATTTCTAAATTATTTCTATTATGCATATATTCATTATAGTAAAAAAAACTCCCAAATTTAGTGCAATCAATTGACTTTAGATTAACTTCCTAGAGGGTTCTATTGACAGAACTCTTCAAAAATTGTTTCGATATATACTTTTGAAATTTAATGTTGTTTTTTATTACTTTTTAACAAAAAATTTACAAATTAAATAGTTTCAAAGAATTTGATTTCTTATAGAATAGAAGCGCTTTTCTAAAATTTCTTATTGAATTTAATGTATTTTTAATTTACTAATAAAATGTTTTTTTATTGCTAAATAAATTGAACCAAGCTTATGAATTCTAGTAATGAAATAATTTTAGGCCATGGCCCACACCTTCGACTTCAAGAAATGGCAGAGCATTGGAGATGTGGAAATGAACGAGTGTACTTAATGGGAGAGCACCTTTAACTTCAAGAAAAAATAACATCTTTGAGAAAGAAAAAGTGAATCTTATTCTTTTTTATTATAGAAAAATGATATAGTATGTTACAGTACAAGAAGAGTGTTACAAGGGCTAGTTGATATTACTTCTCTAAAAAAATTACTAACATTAGCCAAACACTCGTAGTGCTAGTTGGACGGTTCTAGAAGGGGGTCAGGGGGGTTTTTTTGGCGCATTTTTGAGTGAGCGCTTTTTGGGAATTGGGCGAGTGGATTCCAAAAAGATAACCCCCCCTCCATGAAGAGAGAGAAGGGCGAAGCAAGTTTGAGAGAGTAACATGACATAATTATTTGAGAGGGAGAGGCCGATAGTGAGCCAGAGGGTGGTGACAGTGAGCCAGAGGGAGTGAACATAGAAAAACATGTCAACATCACATCCTATACATTGGGTGGGGTTATTGGTTTAAACTGAAAATAAAACCAAGTTCATTCACGTACACCTTCCAAATACAGAAATGTGAAAACCATCATCTTTACTACTATGGGCCTCGCTTGTTCTCCGGGGTGTAGGCACAAAGTAAGTGGACGGTATTCATACCCTTTCGCACTTCCTCTAGAAAGACACACTCAGATAAAACCATGGGCTTGTCATATCTCAATTAACTTACCCATTTGTCCTTAACTTGAGAAATAGCATCATCATTTCTAGGAAGTGGAAAGGATGTGAGGCCCTTTCCATGATTGTGCACCATCTATGGTCTTCTACTTGACCTCCACATTGGTGGCCTCCGTCTGGATACGCGCAACAACAACTTTAATACTAACATTTGATGAGGCCATTTCAAACAAAACAAAGGAGGGTTTAGGGTGGTTTACTCTAATAACAAGGCTTGGTGACAAGGGTGTATAACAAAGTGCTTTGGAGCTTACCTCTATATTTATAGTGGTGGGAGAGGTGCACTCTTCTTTTTCTACAAACAAAATAAAAAACAATATTTGTCTTTTTTAATGTTAATAATAAAGGCATCTTTCATGGAATTTCTACACCACAATAATAAAGACATCTTTTAAACTTGTTTGGGAAAGAGCGAGTATGTATTGGAGCACCTTCATCCTCTCTCCTCTCTCCTCTTGTAGAATTTCAAACCCATGAATGCTCGTAACGTGAATACCATTCATTAATACATGACAACATTCTACAATACTAGACATGCTTGAAAATGCACAACCCATAGCGAGAGGGGGGAGAGGGAGGGAGGGGGGAGATAGACATTGCACAATTGAACCCTCTACAATGAGGTTACTTCCACAAAGGTTACATAGGTCCCAAAATACTAGAGGTCAACTAATTATCCATGCATTAATTTTTCTAAATTAGGGTACGTTCTGCTACGAGACAAGTCATTGTAAAGCTCAAGGTCGGATAGGATAGGTTGGTGGATGAACATATTCTCGCTCTGGCTTAAGCCTAGCACACGTAAATAAATGATGTACAAGTGCTTGCATGTAAGATAAGGCTTCTTCTCTATCTGCAAAATTTGGACATGTACAACACAGTTCATTTTTCACATGTACATCATATTTTCCCACGTGTGCATCATCCCCGTGCAATTCGATCTTGAAAACTTCATACTTGTGCTCCACTCTTTGCACTTCTTCTACCACCATAGCTTTCATTTTCAAAACGGCCTTTATTTTTTGGCCGCTTCCTCTATATCGACGTGCGGTCCTTGATTGTGATAGTG